>NC_071611.1:33246928-33565363 GCF_024509145.1 Vidua macroura
CAGTCAAAGCTAGGATGTACCGTCTGCACTATGGGAAGTCCTAGAGACTCCTGTGTACAGGAGCCAGACTGATGCTGCAATCTCCAGGTTCTGCAGTTAAATGGTAGTGAGGGAAGTGAGAGAGATGGTAGCCTCTGGAAAGCATGTTTTTGCTTTACAGGATGTTGTGCTTCAGAGGACAACTGCACTAAACATCTGTCACCTTTATAGCAGATATGAAGATACCAACCTGAGGAAAAATTAGTAATGGGAGAAGGATTAGTGCTTGGCAATAACTGGTACTGCTACCAACAAAACAGTGTCTCACTTTCCTTCAGCTGGAGGCAAAAATTAATTCCTGTGGGCAGGTGCAAAATCTGGGAGCTGTCTTCAGAAAAAAATATGCTATTTTAGTAGATTTTTCAATAACTTCTTAATAGGAAGTAAAATACTAGTGATAGACAAAGCACTGATATGTTTGGATTAGCTGATTGTACTGTGCTTAATGGGGGAGTGCAGTGTAAGCTTTTTCCTCTGAGTTGGTATTCTACAAGACTGGGACCATGATCAGTGTGTTCAATTCCTTTGCACTTGAGAACACCATTAAACTTCTCTTGGAAAGGAGCAAGACTCAACTTGCCAGGTCATTGCTACCTCTGCCTGCTGTAATTTCAGATGGTGGAACCAGTGCCACATAACTGTTGCTCTGTAGTTTGTATTTCCAACACCAGATGATCCAAGAGGGGCAGGAAGGGTCTCTCTTTTTTTAAAAATGTACCTAATTATGGCTTTTCTTATATACCTCCTTTTTGTAATCCTGAAATAGATTAAGCAGTATAGATGAAAAATGCAGCTTTTTTTTTGGTCACATCTCAGTATGCTTGTACTGCAGCTTGTCTAAAGCTCATTGAATTATTTCCAATAGCCCAAAAACTGTTTAAAAACTGCTGTCCATCTGTTTCCTTTCATAATTGTTTGAATGGCCTTTTTTTCAATTCTGTGAACATTGTTAACTTCTGACATTTCATTAAACTGTTAGAGGAAGTTGAGATTAGTCAGGTCTTTTCAAATCAACACAGCAAAGTCATTCAGCTGCAATAGGAGGGGAGGAGGAATGCCCACACATTTGAGTACTAGGCTAGATACCAAATGCCATACCAAAGAGAGATATTGCCCTACTGCCCATCTGGCTTCTCTTAGAGCAAAAGAAGTTGATTTACAAAATTACCACAAGAGATTCAAATTACAGGCCTGTCATGGGAAGAGAGGAAAGGCTGTTTGCTGTTTTTTTTATTTCTCTCTTCAATTAATACTTTTTTTTTTTACACTTTTTTTTTCTTTATAATAATAAGAGCCCAAGTTAGCCTAAGTTAACTCTAGTACATCCCTTCACCTTCCAGCCTAAAAGTTCAAGGAATCTGGCTGGTACAGAATGACAGAGATAATGAAGATGATTTCCAGGAACACTTTGTGCTGGCTTTGTGTGTTTGGAATTTGGAAGAGCTCATGGTTACTCTGCATTTCTTCTATAGAGGTGTAACACTCTTCACTAAGGGAAGGCTGAATCTCACCTACCCTGTCTGCCATCCTTGGGCCTGAGGGGGAGGATTTGCATGACTAAAGTCCTCTGTTATGGAAATATAGCTGCTATTTAGGGTACAGCCAGATTCACAACAATAGACAAAAGATCATATCCTGCCTCTGTGAAACTTGCCATGAGCAGATTACTCTTGACTGGTGTTCCTAAGACTAGATTTATTTTAGCCTTTGAAATAATTCCAGCGTTTATGATGCCATTAGCTCCCTATTTTTACAGGGTTGGCTCAGGTTCAATTGTCATCTTGTTTGTCCTCTTGATACACTGTATACCAAAAGAGTGCAAAGTTAGGGGTAAACTGTATAGCCAAACTCCTGCTAATTGTGATTTCTTTTCTGAATCATTAGTCATGGTATCAAAGATGTAACAAAATTTGCTATTGCTGCAGTGGCAGGAAGGTGCTGCATTTTTTAAAACTAACTGATCAGGCCTAAAACAACCTTCGTCTATAAAAATATGGAAAATATGAGTTGCAACTGCATGAACTGTTCCTGCTTTTACTATAACATAAGTTTAGTTAAAGGATAACAGAAGGGGACAGTTTTTGCTCTCTGAGTGCACTGTTATATAACTTTCTGTAGGCAGCCAGGTACCACATTATAGCAATTGTAGTAAGTGATGGGCTTCAGCTTCTCCAGAAATAAGCTCTTACCTGAAGGTGCACTTTTTTTCATTCCTTTCCTGTCTGTTTTCACAGATAACTCATGCCCCAGTGAACCCCTTTCAGACAGGTTTATTCACCTGATTTGCACCTTGGTAATAAATTGCTATTTAGTGGTATCAAAGGAGAATGTAAGTGACCACAAGCTACCACACCTTCCCTGAGAGTTTAGGAGACTGTCCCATTTTGTTCCACAATCTCAGTCTGCACTGGAATGTCTATACTTACGTCTGAGGACAAACTGCAAGTAAATTTCAACCACAGAGTAAGCTTGTGAAAAACCTGGCTTCTATGGTTTTATTGTGAGGGCACCACATCGTTTTCTTTAACACATGACTGAGTCTTTTCCCTTCATCCCATGTGTTTATACAGGGAAAATCAGGCCAGAGGACAGCAGAATGTTTAAACATTGCATATGCTTCCCTGTGCACCCTGACTAAAGCAGGTCTCATAAAAAAATTAATATTATAAAATTATGTTCTCTATTGAATCAGGGATAGAAACACATCAACCTCACTTTATCCAGTATGTGAAGTGACTGGAAAAGAATCATATGGTAAGATCCCTATGAAACTACAAAAAATACAACTACAGAAAGAGAAGTCATCAAAATGCACATAAACTATTTTCTGGCAAGGGCAATCTAGACCTCTGGCTTACTTGGGGTCCTTGCCATCAATAGGAATCTTTCCCTTTGCTTTCAGTGGGCGCTGGTTCAGCCCTTGGAGAAGCTGCTTTTGAAAAGATTTTGGCAGTCAAGGGAAGATTCCATGAGAAACAGCAGGACTCGGCTTTCCATGCAAGGATCTGGGTATACTTCAGCAGCTGTTACTTAGATGCAGCTGGACCTGCATCACAGTTTGCATTCTGTATTGTTGAGTGTGAAATAATAAATTTACTTTTTTTAAAACTCACTGAAATGGTGAGCTCCAAAGTAAAACATGGGACATAAGTGGGTGAGTGGGAAGTGCCTTTTTTTCCTTTTCTTTTCTTTCTTTTTTCTCTTTTTTTCTTTTTTTTTCTTTTTTTTTTTCTTTTTTTTTTTCTTTTTTTTTTTTTTAGGGGGGAAAGGGTGGGAGTGAGGTTGTTGTTCAGTTTGGTTTTGGTTTTTTTCGTGGAGTGATAACTCATACAGGAATACATCTTTGAAGTACCCCCAGCTAGCTATGTCATTCCAGGGTGGATCTTGGTTTGTTGTTTTGACTCCTTGGGCAAAAAATTACTCAGATTCTGGGATGTGTGTATTGTTCCATTGTGGGCCCCTATGTACATGTTCTTTGCATGTTAGTTATTTGTCAGTAGCATTTCTCTGTGGAGCATTTTATAGCACTTGAAGCACACAGAAAGTATGCACCAAGCTTAGCTGCTAAATTTGCTGAATAATCTCTTGTGTGTAGATGTTGTTATGTATTTCTGGGCAAGAAAAAACCCATTAAGGGCACTCTATCCTCTTCAAAAACACTTGTAAGGAATGGTCACAGAGCTTTAAAAGATCTTCCCTCTTCTACATGCTGTGTGAATTTCCATGCAATTCACTATGTTCATTACTGACTAGAGCCACAAACCTCAAGCCAACAGACTCCTGGAGAGAAGCTGTGAATTTTTTGACCAGGTTTATTTTAAAATGTTTTGTCAAAGTATATATGAAGTCATGGAAGACTCAGAACTTCATTTTCTGTCATTTCCTTCTCCATCAGCCCCATCACTTGTTCATTATATCACACTGAATTTTAGACTTACTAATCTACATTTGCTTATCCTCAGTGCCAGCTGTTCCTGTTCTGGCAGTCCTGATGACAGTTCTTCAGCAGGTGAATGGACAGTTGTGTTGCCCATCAGGGCTCTCAGAGGAGCCACTGACCTGCACATCTCAAGTAGAAAGAGTGAATCTCTGTTGGAAGTATAAAGATATTCTGGTGCTGACCTGTTTTAGAGGGGGCACCACTGACACACAACATGCACAGTAACATGCACTGACCCACTGTTGCTTGAACCCCTGAGGTACTCTTTGGTCATGAAGTTTGCTGGGCTGTGATCAGTTGCTTCCTGTGGTCACCTTGATATCCAGTTCACCAGGAGGATGAGTCTGTGGTGGCAGTCAGCTTGGCAGCCTGGCTCTCAGGAACAGTGAAACATCCTGATTCTAGCTCTAGGGATATGGAGCTCATTTTGTGTCCTGGCCTGAGCAAATGCCAGAGGGGCATTTCCCACTGCCAGTAGAAGGGTGGGAGCATCGTGGGTAGGTTGAGCTGGACATAACACAGGTACAGCCATGGCTGCTCCAGGCTGTATTCAGCTTCCAGACACTCACACCTGAGGGGGTGCCTTCCAGCTGCCAAATAGAAAATCTTCACTAAAGTTGGTGAGCTGTGTTGACTGCTTTGCTGTTCTTACTTTGGAGACTTCCAAAGGAGATAAAATGCCTTACTGAGCACACAGAAATAATAGAAAATTAATAGAAAGATAGCATGCTAGCAAAAGCTACCTCAGGATATGTGCAGTTCTACCCAAAAACGTAGAGGTGTAAAGATAGAGAAAAACATTGTATCAGTGTTCCATCTTCACAAGAACATTAGTAAGATACTCCTAAATTTCATCAAGCTCTTGTCAGCCAGATGTTCAAAAGCAGTCAGCCAGTCACTACATACTCCTGTGGAGTGAGGTTGGGACTGTAAAGATGTAAGTGAATGAACTCAGCAAAGAGAGCTGAATTTCTTAAAAAACCTGCAAGTGGGGCAGTCAAATAGATGACACACACTGTGCTCATGTAGCAGATGCAAAAGCCTACCCACTCTGTTAGTGGCTCCACATTAGACTATTAACCTTAAGGGACAAATGGAGTATGTTACACAGAATCCTGTAGGCAACATGGTATGCAAAGTCATTTTCCTTAATAAATTATTTCTACAGCTTTAAAGGTTTGGATCCTCAACAATATGTATTTTTATTTGCTAATATTAAATGAATCCCTCTTGGAGGAGATGGATTCTGTTGGCTGGAACTCCTTACAACTTGTGAGGCCAACATAGCTCTAAATAAGCTGAAACAATTTGAACTTTGTAGACTTCTTTGCTGTGAAACAGTTGTTATACAAAAGGCATTTAAGAGTGGGGGTTTTTGCCTGCAAGAGTTTTGGAGTAGTCCTTGATTTTCAGTTTCAAGATGACCAAATAGTTCTAGTAATTTCTGAGCTCCCTGCCAGCTAATTAATAGTGCAACTGGTTACAAACCAGCTGACTGATGTCAGTCTCATAATAAAGAATGACAAAGCCGGACAAGGGTCCCATGAGAAATCAAAGAAGGAGGATCAAACACAATTGTAAACCTGTGTAAAAGGCTACAAGGTCTCTGGCAACAGTTTTACCACTTTTATAGCATTCTTTATTCTACAGCTTTTATTTCTTTTCTTTTCCAAGGTATTTGCAAGTTGCATTATTCTCTCTTTTGAATTTGTCTGTTTGGGTTTTTTTAATGTCATATAATGGAGTACACAAGTAGTCTTAAGTAATGTGAGTGCATAACTATTTAATATGACTCATGAATATATCCCACAAGGAAGAGCATCCCTAATTATTTGCTGTGTTGTCAGTTGTGATCTTGGGTTTGTGTCTTGCAGTTGTTTAAATTACTTGTAATTGTGGAGAAAAGTCATCTCTTCCAAGGCTGCAACAGCAATTTTTCCAGTAATTGTGTGCATCAGAATATAGCTGCACACACCCAGAGATCTCCAGACATCAATAAACCTTATGGATCTTGTTTCTGCAGAAACTGAAAACAAGCACTAGTATAAAGCCCCCATGTCCTTTCTTCATATTTTAGTATCTCTATTTGCAACTTAGCCTGTCTGATTAATACTAAATTTTTAAGGGTGGTGTTATAGAAAGGCCATTGCCAAAAAAATGAATGGTTTAAGAAGTTATCTGGATTATTCAAGACAGGACGAAAGCAGATTATCATCTGGTTCTGTTGGACTTCTTAGCTCTAGGTTAAAAAATACAAGAGATTTAGGTTCCTCTTCAGTACTCTGTCTAATTTTTACTGCCCTGCCATCCAGGATAGGTTCATGGAGGGAGAGTTGTATCTCCAAGGGTAAGATAGATCTGTGGAAACCATCATTGCTAAAAAATGAATTCTGACCTAGCCAGTAAGACTGCTGGAGAAAAGAAAATATTGTAGGGAGTTACTAGTCAGAGCTGCAAGAACATGGCATGTGACTCTTCTCTCTTTATAGCCATAAAAAATTGTTTTCCATATTTACATTTGAAGTCCATTCTGGGATCAAATCGTGTTTATTAGAGCTGTCCTTGGGATCCAGTACAACATACCCTGGAGATCAGTAAATCTCCACAAAAGACATCCAGACTTTCATGTACCAAAAAAAAAAAAAAAAAAAAAAAAAAAAAAGGGGGGGGGAATGGGAGCAGTGGGGAAGCATTTTGAAGAAAATTTGAGGCCTCCACAATTGCTTTTATCTCATTTCCATTGACTGAACTGTATCTTTGCTGTCATCTCTGCTACTCCTCTGGTGATAAAAAGTTTCCAACCTTCAGGCAATATGAATATGTAAAGCATTCCACCAGATTCAAATACCATCTTTCCTCAATGCAAATCTACAAAGGTGGTTTTCAAGCATACATTAGGCAACACCTAACCTTGAAAAATTCATTATTTTTCAGGAGACAGGTAATGTGTTCTGGGAGAAATTCAAACTTGACTCAAGCCAGACTATCAATTCAAATAAATTGCCCTTAGGATAGAATTTTTTATTTCCAGATTTCTACATGGTATGAAACACTGGCCTTTACAGAGGGCAAAAGTTTTACTAGGAAAGGACAAAAAGCCTTGTGATGTCATTTGTTCAAGGGGGTCCACCAGTACATTAAAAGGAAAGAAAAACAAAACACAGCTTTTGCTTTATATTTTTTGATGACATCTAAATATTAGAGAAGACCCCTGTTACAGTACTCAGGGTTCTTACTTTTTGCATTTTCAAAATTGTTAATTGTTTGTTACTATTACCCTTTCTTCTAGTTCATTTACAAGCTGCAGTAAACGCCTACATAGGTCAAGATTTCTCAAAGGCTGAAAGGCCTCTCTTCAGCAGTAAGGATTCACATTAAGACCCAGAACAGAAAAATGAGAACAGAAAGAAATCACCATGGAGGAGGATTACTCCAGGCTTTGTGGAGTAGACAAGTTGTACTGTTCCCTGGCATCACTGAATCCCTTCAAATCAGTATGGTTAAGGCCAGTACTTATCATTCTTTCCTTCTCACCTCTCCACGTGGTTTCCTGTGCTTCATAAGAGTTTGTCAAACACAAAGTGCAAGGAGGGTCCATGGGAAAGGACATGTAGCATTAAGACACGATACTATTGCATTAGGTACTGAAACAAAGAAAAACTATATGAAGTAATGTTCCCTTCCTACTTTCCATTCTCCTTCTCTAACTTCTTCCCACAGATGAATGTTAATCCAACCGAAATTTGTTGTAATCAGATTGAAGGGCACAGAAATGTAGAAGGTAGGTGTCCATCTTTGTACACGGTCACTGTGTCAGAGATTAATTAGACTCTGCCATCTGTAAAAGGATCCTGAGGATTGCAAGGAATTGGGACATTTGTTTCACATCTGTGTGCAAAGAAAGAAGCACTGGCTGCACAGTGGTCGCCTAACTCTGAATCAGGGCAGTGGTTCTATACTGACTCAGAGGGAAGTGTGCCAGCAGCACCACTGAATGTGCATTACATGTAATACAGCAGGAAACTTGGACAGCAGCATGTTACAACATTGTTTTGGAAGTGCATGAGTCACTGTGTATCTGGAATCTGAACCTTTCTCAGCATGTTATTGTGCTAGATATCCTGTCATGTCATTTGAGAAAGCCTGAAGGGCTGAAGCTGAGTTAGTTTATTCAGGATCTTCATATTGGAATACTCTAATCCATTTTGGTCACATTTCCTCCTGTTTACAAAAAAAACCCAGAATGCAATCCAGTATTTTCTTCCCCCATAAAACATTATTTAAAACACTTTTGTGATTTGCACTAATTTCCTTCTAAATTAAAGCTACCCAGTGAGCCTTTCACCTCTGCTCTTGCACCGACTTCTCTGATCCTTTCAGATGAAGCTGCCCACTTGTCACTCCACACCACTGTGTGTACAGTAGTCCTTCCCTCTTCTATTTCAAAATGTTTCTTGCAAGACCAGACACCAATGCTGATAAAATCACATATAAGCTCTGCATGCACTAAGCATGCCAGGAGATGCCTCTGCATTTCCTTTGCTTCCTTTCTCTTCTCCCACTGACAGCTGTTTCTATCTCCAGAACTGTAAATCTGTCTCTGGAGCCTTAGGATTCAAGCAGGTCTCTGAACTGCACTGATGGCAAAAGGTTCCTCTCTCTAACCGATGCCATAATCTTGGCAACATCTCACAGTTTTTTCTTACATTAAAATCTAGCACCAAACTAAATTATCCTTCTCTTATCAACCCATTAAAATATGTTTATTTAATCTGATACAGACATGCACATATGCACACAATTTTTCTCTCTTTCTCCACCTCCTCTCCTTACCTTCCCCCCAACCCCCATTTAAATACAGTGTATTCCAAATTATAAAAGTGCAAGAAAAATCAATGTGGTTGTCCTCAAAGCAGACTGCAGATAAATGGGAAGGTTCCCATCTTGCAAACAATTACATGTGTTGTATTGGATTGAGCTTTTGAACAAGCAAGTCTCAGCAAAGATGAGTAACACTTAGGAAGGCTCTCAGATGAAGACCAACAGTCTGTGATGGTGTCAGTGCTGTGTCTTACTCACAAAGTCTTCAATGCCTAACTGGCCTTTTAGATAACAGCACTTTGGTGTATTCACAATGCCTGGGACCCAGCCCTCCAGTGTCTGCAGTCATCCCTGGGGTCATGAGAGTGCTCAGAGCCTACCTCACAGGTGAAAACAAGGGAGATGCACAAAAAAACCTGGGCTCCTCCGGTCTTTGTCTCTTACTGATGTGGTTGAGCAGGAATAGCCAGAGCTGTCCCTTGCTTAACTATCCCTTGAATCACAGCCAGGAAGCAGACAGGTCCTGCCCATGTCCAGTAGTCCATCAGTAAAAGGATTCGAAAGGGAGATAGGAGATTTGGGAAACTGAGTTCCCACTTCTTCCTATAGCTTTCTTCTTACATTTTATTAAGCCGAGAAACACAGTGTAAAACACGATACAGCATTTATATTGATTCATGCTTACAAAATTTTTTTAAGAGTACAGGTAACTGAGCAATAAAAGTCATGCTCAGTCCTGAGTACTTCTGCCAACCTTCTGTGGCTGCTCCAGCGTAAGTTAATTTATCACAAGCTTCGTGGACTCTTAAGCAAAACAAAGTTCAATTTCACAGTAAATGACTGCAGCACATACCCTTTGCCAGCTGCTGAGTCTGGGATGCGATACTCCCCATTTGCCTATTTTTAACAAATTCAAGGTCTTTTTATGTGTCTTAATTGCTTTAGTCATACAAAGTATGTACAGTGTGTGTGTAGCCTGATAATAGATTATTATTTGTGAATGTAATAATTTTAAAAATAATAACAACAACAATAATGTTAGAGAACTGAACAAGCTGAGTCTGTGCCCTGAATCTATACCCATGACAGTAGTATCTGTGACATTTCTGTGACATTTATCTTCACAGTACCTACCTGCAGTGTTGAACCACTGTTTTCCCTGCCTGAAAGAAGGGAAAGACACATGGTGTATATTAGCTCATGGCTTGCATTCCCATTCAAGCTCAAGATCCTGAAAGCCCACACCACTTCTTTGTTGACTCAGACTCTGATGCAATCCTGCAATCCAGGAAGGAAAACTCAGCAATACTGCAATGCCTTTTGTGCCTGATGGTGAACCCCTCCTTCCAAGACATCACCACCACTTAAACCCGTGGCATTGCCCCCTCCGAGTCCTCCCTCCTTTGACATGGCTAAAAAGTCATGCACCTAGCTGGAGGGATGTAAGCAACTCAGCCAGGGCTCTGTAGAAATCTAGAGATTGCCTTTACCTTAAAAACAACACTGTTATTCCTCACTTCTTATTAATACAATGCACAATGATCAGCATTATATCAACCACTTGTCTTGTACTAGGAGGGTGATAATTTGGGGGCATCATCACAAAAGTTTTCTTCTTTTTTTCACAGTGTCTATACATATAAAATTTTTCTGTATGTCTGTGTTCCCTTCAGAAAGCTTTTGAAGGCCAGAAAGTTAAAATAACATAGATTGGTTTTAGTGCAGTGCACCACATATTGTTTCTATCATGCAAAAATTGCTTAACCATGGTACACTTCAGCAGCACAATTTATAACAAACCTTGGAAATCATTTCAGGAGCCCAAGGACTTCATGGACCTTAGACCAAGTTTCAGCAAACTGCTCAGATATGTGATCACCAGGCAGATGTCTGGAAACGTGTTCTTGCACATTTATCTGCTAATCCAAACATCCCAATACAGGCATTAGCACTCAGAAGCATTATGTAGATTTTAAACAATTCCTGGAAGAGTTGGGTCCCATAAAGTTATTCTGACAGATGTAATCCTTCTCCTCACCTTTGCCAAATGCTTGCTCTGACTACAGGAGCCAGAGCACATCGAGAGACACTCCTGCCTGCTTTTCCACTGCTTCTGGTGCTCCAGACACTACAATGTCCTTGCCCAGAGCTGACTTCACTCTTATTATTCTGGTTGGGAAAGAAGCAGCAACGTGGAAGGGAAAGATAAAACAGGAGATAAGAGAATATTTTTATGCTTTCTTCTGTACAGATGACTCATTTGAGACAGGTTTATTCCTCTTCTCTCTTAGGGTTAATGCCTCAAGGAGAACAGCAACAAAATTAAGGCTCTTTTTGCTGCTGTGGGAAATAATTCTTTCTCTCACCCTGTTCTGTGAGGTCTTTCAGGTAGTGTCTGTGAGCATGCACAGCACATAACACAATTGGCTTCAGTCTTCCTGGGACCTCACAGTATTACTGTAATGAAAGTAAATACCTAGTGGTCAGGGCATTCTGTGCTCTGGCAGTAGATTAGAGGAGACATTGACTTGTGCTTTAAGGCACTGAATCTGCTATTGGCATGAGGGTGAATCCATCTAGAAAGACAAGACAACAAAGTGAAATCCCATGTTTCCTGCTCAGGGTGTAGAATGCAAACTAAGAGGAAGTGTAAGGTTTCGGTAACTGAACACTCTGTCTGTTGAAGCAGCTCCAGCTGTGGCTTTTTGTGTTCAACTCTGATGACTATTTCAAGGAACCAAATACTATTTTATAGAAGATGGAGAAGCAAAAGCTTCCATTAGATAATGATTGTATTAGGACCCAAATTCTCACATAATGCTTTGAGGAAGAATTCTACATAATTAATGTTGCAATCATCTGTTGATCATTTCTCCTCCATTCTTAATTGTGTTTTGAGCAGGAACTGGCTCTGATCATGCTCTATGAGAAATAATTCAGATGTACAATAAATATGCTCTGCAATCTGTACTGAAGCAGGTTTCCTTTTCACTTCCTTCTTCCAGTTTTAGGTTCTAGTGACAATCTGTCCATAGTTATTTCACTTTCAAAGCCCCCTCATCATTTATTTTTCTAGTTGCCATCACTTACGTGGCTAGGCTATTGTACCTATATTATATCAGTAAAGGAGATACGTCCAAGGTTTAATTTTATCTAATGCAGTTACAATTTCTTGAAAAAACAATTAAATTCTATAAACTTGTGAATCAATTTCTTCAGATCTAGACACTAGAAAAGAAAATCTAGAGTGGAGAGGAAACAAAAGCAGCCTTGATAACTGTTACAGCATAGTACTGTGACTAACAGTGTTGCAAAAGGTCTGCTACAGACAAATTTCCATAGTCATTCTGGGTATTTTGGCTTGGCCTTAGCTTCAGAGTGAATTGTGGATGAATATGACTTCAGAATAGCGTAATGGCTCAATCCACTGCGTTAGGAGATGTGTATGGTAAGGGATCATTGCTGATCTGAATGCTAACATAAATGAAGATACGTAGCGCTGAAGGGCAGCAGTCAGGTGGTTCATCCTCCTAGCAGCAGCAGCACAAGCATTGGGCCCAGAAAAAACTTAGATCTACCTCTTTTTGGGTCTCTCTGCTTATGTGTGCTCCCATGCTGTACTTCTAGTGGTACTTCTGCTGGTAATCCAGGCCATCCTCAAGTGCTATAGGACTGGGAGCTGCTGCCTGGCAATGGTTTCCATGCAGTTTGCTGCCTGTTTAAAGCACAGGGTGTCAGGTCAGGGGTGGGACTGCTGCCGCCAAGCAGGGAGAAGCAGTGGGAACAGACTCCGTATCTGCTGCAGTCCGAACACACAGATTTGATCAGCCAGTGAAGCACACCTTGACAGAGCAGCAGGGACACACATATTCCCCCAAGCTTATCTTCTCTCTGTTGAAATGGATATATTGGTACCCAAACATGCACAGAACCAGGCACAGGAGACTGAGTTACCACTTTAGGTGTGTGATAGGTGAAAACTGGTTGCCTTTAATACATCAGTGGCAAATTCTTCCTGTGCAATCGGTTAACCTGTTGAAGTTCATCTCTTGAGATGTATGGCTGCTGCTAGAGTTACCTCTGTTTCGCTGTTTTGACAGGAAAGCATGATCAAGAAGGGAAGAAAAGGGAAATCAGAAGCCAGAGGACACAAATTCTGCAGCCTCTAATTCACTCCAATTTGCAATAGTCATAAGACATTTTTAATAAAAGTTTCACTCAGACATGAACATCTTGCGAGTGCCCTTGAGAGATTCTTCCTTTCAGAGTCTCCTACTGCTTCAGAACAATATTTGTAATTGAAACAAATACTGAAATCCAATAAAGAGCAAACCGGGAGAGCTTCTTAGCCCTAAGGCCAACTGGTAGAGCATAGCTGATGGCCACACAGCTGCTTTTTCTTCCTATCAAAATAGCATGTCTGTATGCAAAATTGCCATGGGGAATGCTCCCCAGCCCGTGATAGTTAGTTCTGAACAACACCATTTCTGAGCTAACATAAAAACAGTACCATCATGTGCCAGTACCTGTTTAGTGTGAGTTGGCCTCACGTAATTAAGTTGGGTAGACATAGCCTGAAGTGTTTTCTCTAGAATATGCTGTATGATCCTCTAAGGCTGTATGATACACACCATAAAATATAAACAAAATTATATACTTGGGGTTTAATGCATTTTTGCTCATTACATGGGCATGAATATTAAATATGTAATTATGTTGCCTGGTGAAGTCTGCTTGATTCTTTATTTCTGTGGCTAATCTTTAGAAATAACTTGTATTTTCTACTAAAACAGATCTCTTGTGGTAATGGTGTACAACTTTTACCTAAAACTGGGGGAGCAGGACCCTTCACTTATCTGAACTTGCCTGTAGGGGACAACCTCAAGTCAGCCTGACAGCAGGACCTTCTGGGGAATAGTTCAAGAGAGATGTGTGGGGATGAAGTACCCAAACAAGTGTCATCTGTATTTGAAATAACAAGAATTAAAAGAGAGAAGACAGGAAAGTCCTCATACTTTGTTTATTAGAAATATAAGTGTTCTTTATTGCTCACTGTTCCCTTATTAAAAACAAAACAAATATGAGACATAAAAGCAAAAGAAAGAAAACAACTAAATGGCCAGACCAAACAAAAGAAGAGGTATGAGTCTAAGATATTTTGGTGGAATCTAAGTTCTGTTTCCTGAAATATTCTGTGCAAGGGGTTTTGGCTGACTTAAGAGTTCAGGTCTCTACTATCCTATAGCAGAGTATGTAATTTTGTTAGAGGCAAATCCTGTGTCCTGAATGACAAATTCAGGGAGGCTATCTTGCAAACTCTTCTCCTTGTCCTCCTTGCTCCATGAGTGGGGTTTTGGCAAATAAATTCAAAATAGCCACATAAAAGTGTTGCAGAATCTGAAACTAATGGAACATTACAAATATGTCTGAACTTTTAAATCTCTGCTATTACTAATGCATTTTGCAGTGTTACACCATGCACACAGACTGGCTTTGAACACATGAAGACCTGACTCAGTTCAAGTCCATCCACCCAAACTGTGCAGCAGTGCCCAGGAGCAGATGTTATGGGAGAGTTTAAGAAAGAGGTGCTATGGAATGACTGTTTCCCAGCAGTTCTTTCTAAACGTGGGAAATCAGAAGAGGGATTCAGAGGATTCTGAAACTGCCATGATCCACTGTTTAACTGTTGGCCTATCCTCTATGAATTCACCTAGTGCCTCTTTGCTCCTTTGCAATTTTGTGCCCCACAGCATCCCAAGGCAAAACATTACACAATATTCTGATGTAAAAAGCCCTGTGGTCTGACATCTTGTATAAGTTTTCCCTAGTTCTTAGCTGATACAAAGTACTGAATGCTTGTTACCCATTTAACCTTCTCCACATATTTAATGATTTTCTAGATCTGTACTTTATAAAGACTTTTCCACTCTGTTTAAATGTTGAAATACCATGTTCTGGTTTTGCTACACTGAAACTGTTGTATACAAGTTCTAAACATGCTTTCTTTTCTGCTTTAATTTGTGCTTTCTCTGCTTCTACTTTCCCATTTTGATGTGGGATTTCTGGCATTCAGGAATGTGTCATAATGAGATTTGTCAGATTGCTCTCTTTCCTAATAGCATTCCGAGTGCTATGGTTGGAGTGGTGTTCTCTTTCTAAGCACTCAGAAGACGCCTTCCTAGAACTATCCACAGTGACCCTCTCATCCCTTTCCCGTGTGGAAAGAGCTCATTCAGAGCTATTGACTCTCACCCCAGAACAAGCTACAGAGAAACAAGCCTGGGAAAGTCCCGTCATTTACTAAAGCTGCTGATCCATATGAATGTTAATTGCAGTTAAGAGTCCTGTTGGGTCAGTACTAATCAATTATCACACAAGTACCACTAGAGACTGATGATAAACTTCCTGAGAGTTTAATCCTTGTACACACAAAACTTCTAAGACTGGTTGAAACACTGAAGATCACAATTTGTCGAAGAAACAGAAGAAAACAAAGACATTAATAGGGCTTTAACTTGGTCTTGGTATTTGCTGCTGCTCACTACCCTCTGTTAAATAAATAAAAAGATAACATTTTAAAAACAAGCAAACAAACCAACTAAATAACCATATTAAAGAGAAGAGGTGAGAGGGGAAGATATTTTTAAGAGTCTAAGTTCTAGAGAGTAATATTAAGATTAACTTAACATGTAAATCTCATTAAGGGATATGAGACAATATAAATTATGAGCTTTGTCTGCTGCCTTCGTTTTTGCTTGCATCCAAAATTGTTCTTTAGCATTTTGTTAAGCATATGAGTGGCTCTGATTTGATCTCACTGGGTCACTATAGTGGCTAAGAGCAGTGGCAGTAGTTAGCATTTTGCTGTGAGGGACAGCTACCAAGCAAAGCCTACGCAGTAAAAATGCCATGAAGCTCAGAGACACTACAAAGCTTTCACAGTATAAGGAGAAACTGAAACTTAGAAGCTCTGGTATTTGTGTTGTATAGTTAAAAACCCCGAACCTCCAACTAATGCTGAACATGATTTCTATTTGTGTTTATAATCAACCAACATCCATCCCCTCTGGAATATGCTGCTCCAGATGCTCTCTAATCAAATGGCATCAGTTTACCCTTTCTGCCACCCTGGGTTTTGTTGCTACTGCAGACACCCTTTTATTTGTTAAAGGTACTAAAGTACGCAGGCTTTGATTTTTTACTCTTTCTTCACTTTACACCAAAACATCCTTTTTGTATGGAATAACAACATATCTGAAGATGCCAGTACTTACGCTAACGTAGCCCTCGTGTAAATGTAGCGTTTTGCTAATCTGAGTAGTACTTAAGGATGGAAGTGCTTGGGTTGGCATACTTCCATGGTTAATACCTGCCTGCATATGAAGGCCTGGAAAAGCCTTCTGAAAGCCTAGAACTGTGCACTGCTACCCAAACCCCCAAACAGTGCTCAGCTGGGGTTTTCCAGCACCTAGCAAGCCAAGTGGTGAGAAGGCTCATATCCCTTGTGCAATGGAAAGTTTGGAGAGGAACCAGTGACTGCTTTCTTTCCTGAATTCTGGTAGAAGGTTGCAGAGATACCTCTTCCCTCAGGGAAGCTACATCTCAAGGGTGAAACAGAGATGTAGAATCTGCAAGACAAAGTGTGATAAATTTCTGTCAGTGAATGCTGTGCTGCAACTCAATTTCCAGGTGTTTTTAAGTGTAATCACTATCTTGCTCACATTCTTCTGGGAAGAGATCCATTTCAATTAGTGCAATCTCTCAGGTCTCTAATTTACTGCATAGGGGTGTGGACCAAGGGGGTTGTTTGCAGCTTAGCCTGAACATGATTAGCCTGATGCTTTTAGGTTAAAGTAAACAATTATGGCAATTGTGCGTGAAATGTTTGCATTGCTTGTCCTCTGGGTTTTCTAACCATCTTGCAATTTTGGGGATGTTATCTACTCCTGACTTAAGACCCCGTGAACAGTTCCCTGCTTTGTGAGGAGCAGAGCAGATTGCACACTTTTCTTTCAGCAGCAGTTTTCATAAAGATAAGCCCAGTTCTCCTCATTGCCAGGTTGTGCTCCAATTTGTTCCATTACTCAATGCATTTTAAGACAACAGGAATTTCTACATCCATGAAACCATCCCAGCACAGTTGCACCGGAAAATATGCTCTTTAATTTACACTGCACTTAAAGAAATCAAAGGTAGTTTTAATCTCTAGAACTGTCCATTTTGACATGTAGCTAGGATGATGCTTAGGCATTGAGATAAAAATGGGATCTCCTGTATAGGCTACTATGTAGAGTTTCCTTATATATTCTATGTGGAACTACTTTATGTGCCTTTTTAGGCAGCACAGTTGAAGATACAACACATTCACTGACGCACTTCCACCTCAAGAATTTATCTTTTGTTGATCCCCCAAACCTGTTATTCAGCTGCTAGGATATTGTACAAAGTGAAGCTGTTTACAGAATTAGGGAGTGCAATACATGAGAAATGGCTGAAAAGCTTATGTCTGGTCTTCTGTGGGAAGTGCCACTCATCCCACCTGCAATTGCCTTGAACAAAACATACATGTGCTCTGTAGCAGGAGCTACATGTTTGTGCCCAACAGCCCTAACACTGGTGAATAAAATCGTTGGGTTTGTCGTCAGTGGTGCTAAAATAAAATGTGGCTATGCAGAAAACATTTTCTTAGTGTTAGTGTCTTCTTTCCAAATAAAAGGTTTTAACATGGAAAAAGTTTGCTTTGGGTTGGGTTGGGCTGAAACTCTGCTTCCAGCTGTTTTGCAATTTTTTTTTTTTTTTTTTTTTTTTTTTTTTTTTTTTTTTTTTTTTTTTTTTTTTTTTCAATTTTCCAGCACTCTTCCAGCCCCTCTACTCAGTCCTGATGAGGCCACATCTGGAGTAGGCTGTCCAGTTCCAGGCTACTCAGCACAACATGGAGCTCCTGGAACAGGTCCAGCAGAGGGCAACAAAAGTGATTAGGGAACTGGAGCATCTCTCTCACGCGGAAAGACTGAGAACTGAGCCTGTTCAGCCTTGAGAAGAGAGACAACCGAGAGGGGAACTCGTCAATGCGTAAAAATATCTAAAAGGGGTCGGTGCCAAGAGGAAGGAGCCAGGTTGTCCTTGGTGCTTGAGCGGGGAGGTTGGACCAGATGACCCCCTTCCAACCCAGAGGATTCTGTAATTCCAGAGGTAGAAACAGCTTTTGCCTTGTGAATAATAATAATAATAATAATAATAATAATAATAATAATAATAATAATAACAACAACAACAACAATAACAACAACAACAACAATAATAGTAATATTTCCTCGTGTTCTTTGCGGAGGACCGACCCTCTCCCTCCCAGGTCTCAGCCACCGGCAGGTGAGGGTACGTCGGGGCTCGGCCGGGCCGCGGTCGGGGCTGGAGCGCTGCGCGGCTCCGGAGCCGCGCGGGGCGTAGCGCGGCGCGATTGGCGGCGAGGGCGAGGGCGAGTGCCGAGGCCGCGCCGGCGGCGGCGGCGGCGGGCGGGGCGTCACTGAGGGCGGTCCGAGGCGCCGCCACCGCCCGCCCTTCCCGCCCTGCCCCGCCGCCCGTGCCCGGCCTTAAAGGCGTGCGGGGGCCGCGGCGGCGGCAGTAGCGCAGTGCGGGTGCCGGCGGCTGCTCGGCGGTGCCCGGAGCGAGGGGGGACCGTTACCTCGGAGCGCCTCGCCTGGAGCCCCTCCTTGCCGCCTCCGCCGCGCTCCCGCCCCTCGGGCCGAGGCTGTCACCGCGCCGGGCGCCGCCAGCATGTTTGACAGGACGCGGCTGCCCTTCGTGGCGCTGGACGTGCTCTGCGTGCTGCTGGGTAGGTTGGGGGGCCGCGGAGGAGTGGGGAGAGCCGTCCCCGGGGCGTCGCGCTCCCCCCGCACTGATCGCATGCTCGCCTCCTCCTCCCCGCCGCGCCGGCACCACCCGGAGCGGGGCTCCTGCCGGCCCGCAGCCCCCGCCGTGCCTGCCGCCCCTCGCCCGCTCCCTCGCCTCCCGCTCCGCGCCCGCACGGGAGGATCTGGTCGCTGCCGTGGGCCGGGAAGGGAAGGGAAAGCCCCCCGGGGGGAGGGAGCTGCTGCAGCTTATCCACTGACATCTGAAGCTCCCTCTTCTCTCTGATGTCCTTACTCTTCCTTCCCTAACCACCTCTGTCGGATGTAAACCGGTTGTGGCAAAAGCCAGTGCTGGAGAGGTAGCTGTCTGGTAGATACCTGCACCCTGGAAACACATCTCAGGGTGGGTCGGGAAGCTGTTCTGGAAGGAGCCGTCATGACGGAAACACGCCTCATACATCCAGGGTGCTGCAGAGGCACGACCGTGCTTGGCAGCAGGGCAGGGATTCGCTGTAAGGCTGAGCTGAATGCGGTGTCGGTGTCACCGAACGACCGATGTAGCTATAGGCTGGAAGCGAGGTGAGGTATTCATTAGAGCGCGGTGTCTGCGCCCTCGTGTCCGTGTGTAGCAGGGAGAGGCGGGTGTCGGGGCAGAAGCGGTGCCTCGGTGATGGCCAGCGGTTGAACCGATACAGCCACAGCACACTGCCACAGCGCTGCAATGCTTGTCCCGGCCAGCCCAAGTATTAGCTTCCCAGTGTTGCTTTATTCTATTTCAGTCTCTATTGAAACGATTTTATGTCCTGCCAATTCGTATTAAGTCTCCTTTTATGTAATGAGACAGTGTAAAGAGCAGTGATGTCAGTTACTGATCAGAAAAGGGGCAGTTTCACTTCATAAAGAAGTGGCACCTCTCAGTATTGGGAGCCTGGGAAGTGTCTTTACTCTCTGGAAATGTACTTCTTGGTCTTAAGAAGTGCTGATTTTGGATGCTTGCTTCTTAAGCAAATAATGTCAGTACTTCAGTAATCTAAGCACTTTCTTGTCATGTTCAGTGGATAATGTTCAGGCCTAGCTCATGATATTCTGCTTGGCTGAATTTTTGGCCGATGTTTGTAGCATCAGTATAAGCATAATGACATTTGGATACTTCAAATAGCAATGGTACCTTGTAGCTAAATGCCATTAAAAAGCAAAATTACAATGAATGATACATTGCTCTGAGGTGATGTTGCAGGAGACAGAGCTTTTGCAAAATGATAGTGGATCCATGTAATCCACTGGGAGCAATCTTTATTAAGATTGGGAGTTTTATCAAACAGTGCTTTTGTGAGGCTTAAACTTTCATGCTGTTTTTATGGTAATTGAAGCAGTTTTGTCTGTCTGGATAATTGTCATTTCAAAATCTTTTATAGTTAGACAAAAAATTTTGCACTGTGCTTATGCAAATGTTCTGCATTGAGCATATGGGTATATTGTAAGTAATCTTGAGTAATCAAGGAAAGAAAAATATATTGAAAGTAAGACTGCAGAAGCATATAACTTAATGGCCATCCACCTAAAAGGATGAGGGTTTCCCTGTCCCAAGTCATTACCTGGGAAGGTAGGTTCTTGACCTTGCCCTGCAGTGTAATATCAGTTTACACACCTTTCCCTTCTCTTCCCCTCACCCTGTGTAGCATTTGGATCACAGATGCACTTATCTGGTGCCTCAGTGTGCTGGAAGGTTGCCAGACTTTTTATTTTCCCTTGTGCTTGTTTACTTCCTGAGAAGTCTGAAGAATGCAGGCAGTGCATAATATGAAGTTCCCTGACACCTGCAACTTTAAATACATTGAGTTACAGGTTTCAGTGAAACTCCAGCTGAGATAAAAAGATTTTCCATTTGCAGAATAGGAAAGATACTGGATGTAGGACAAGTTCTCTTCTTCTGCCTGACTCTCATGTGGCTGAGACAGGCCCTTAGAAGAACACAGGTCTTATGTCCCACTGTGTCTAGTGGGCTGTTTATTTTTTTTACTGAAAAAAAAATAGTTTCTGTTGATTGTAGACTTTAACTCTCATTTTTTCCCTTGCCCATCCCCCTGCCCATGCACTTTGGTATCTGCTCAAATGACAGAGGTTAACTGCCCAGATAAAGTGACTTGCCCATATAGATAAATTATAGCTAGTATCTCCACTGTAGAGACTACAAGACCTCTAACAGAACTGAAGGTTAAAAACTAGGATGACCAGTTTCACTTGGGGACTGAGCCCTCAATCTTGGTGTGGTAGCCCATGCTACCACAAAAAGGGGTATCAGTAGCATCCTCAGAATCCCCAGGGAAACTCTTGTCACTTAATATAGAGCTTTTCTTTTTTTTCCTCTTTTTTTCCTGTTTATACCTTCTCCAAAGTAAGTGCAGATGGGGAAGAAGAATTAATTTAATTGTCTCAGTAATGTTGCACTTGAAGCCCAAGTGATATCCGAGCATACCCACTTGACGTTGCAGTGATCTGACATACCCATGAACTCACTGCAGTGGAAGTGCATGATTCTGACTGTGTGTCTGACTTACTTACTCCTGGTTTAGTCAAGCCATTTTGGTGTGGTTTCAACTTTCCCAGCATAAGTTCTCCAAAAAGAAAGGGAAGGGAGCAAAGAGCTATCCTGTGATTTTTGTGTGTGTCTGTGTCTGGGATTTAGACAGATTTATTGAAAGATGTGGCATGCTTAAGATGGAGCTGAGGTAAAAGAATAAGAAAGACATCAAAGAAGAAGAGGTAGGGAGAGGGGGGAAAAAAGTAGGAGGTAAAAACATCTTGAAAATTAGCCCAATTTAGTTGCTTGAAACTTGCATCTAAGTTTCTTTTAATTACCCTTAAGAAAGAGCTCTCCCTCATCTGCCTTTTTACCCACTAAAGGAGAGAGAATTCAGGGAAAGCTGTCTTTGGTGCCCTGAGAAAATAACTCCTTCCCTCTTATCAGCACGATAATTCTATTCTTCTAAAAATAACACTGGTATTTCAGCATTAAATTAGCTTTGTATTCTGCAATCTAAAAAAAGCAAAAGCTGCAGGTTTCTGCAGTAGCTGTTCTCAAATAGTGTGAGGAGGCTGTATCTGCATTCCATGTGTGCTCATCTGCAGTGCAGGGGGTGTGTGTGTGTCTGCTGCATGTCCGCATGCAGCTCTGCAGTGCTGTAGGCAGCACCTTCCGTACTCCTCACGCTCCAGTGGACAGTGTTCAGCTGCTTCTGGCACTGGAAAGCATGAGTGGCTTGGACTGCAGGATTTTTCTCCCTCATACTTCTGTTACTTGACTCTCCTAGGTTTTCTGATTGACATTTTATATAGGATGGAGATTGACAGAGATTGGCATTCTAGACAGTAGTAAAACCATTTTTCACAGATAGATACTGAGGCTTGGTTCTTATGGTTTATTACATTCCAAACTGTCATGCAAAAAATGACAGCTTATTAGATCAGCTTAATTAGTTAGCTTGTAACTGGCGTTTTCATTAGGCACTATATATATACACATATATACACTCTGTGCCACTTTTACAGGTCTATTGTTTGATTGCAGATCAGGTTCCTTTTTCATTAAGGCAGGTAAACAACACTTAAAAGAACAAAGTTGGGAAACACATGGCAATATTCTTGCAATCAGTGGAAGAACTGCTAAATACATTTATCTTTAGATCAGACTCTCACAAAGACAAAGATTAAAGGAAGCTCTGCAGAGGTGACCTGAGCGATAAGGAACACACTTTCTGTCACAGCTCTGGGATGACTAACATCTGGTCTGTACTTGTTGGAATTCATGCCTAACGAGTGCTGGGGTGCAATACAAGACAACTGTATTTCTTTAGTCCCTTGTCTGACTATGCAATTGCTGACAAGCTTATTACTTATAATAATAAGTAATTGGGGAGTGTACTTGTCAATATGGGATTGCTGGTGTAATGCAAGAGTACATCCAACCCAAGATTAGAAAAACTGAAGCCTTCTAAAGAATGAAACCCTTGGTGCTCTATTCACTTTTCTGCAATATATTGGAAATAGTAAATAATTACTTAAACTTAAAACTGCTGTGGAATATAGTTATGTTTGCGTGTCTGAATTTACTTGCTTCTGGTTCAGTCAAGACATTTTGTTGTGGTTTCAACTTTCCCAGCATAAGTTCTCCAAAAGAAAGGGAAGGGAGCAAAGAGCTATCCTGTGATTTTTGTGTGTGTCTGTGTCTGGGATTTAGACAGATTTATTGAAAGATGTGACATTTAGTCTTTTTTCTTTCTCTCCATGTCCTACCCTGTGTCTGTGGGGAAGGTGAGACTGACAGTCTTATTTATACATTATGATGATGATTATTATTTTTTTTTCATGAAACTACTTCTGAGTAAGAGAAGGACTTACAGTCCTTCCAAACAGAAGGACAACTGAATCCAGAAGTAGTAAACACTCACATTGCTTTCAGCTTGCTGTTTAAAGACTGCTGGAATGTTTTGTGATACATGACAACATGCTAAACAACAGATGCATGTGTACAGTGAGTTTGCTTTTGCAGGGTGTTACCTGTGGGGGTGAGATGGCTGGACCACCCTGCACAGTATTTTGCATTCAGTGCTGTTCTTCTCTCTTAGGAGTGTTTACTTGCGCTGCCGCTGAAGACTGCAGTCTCGGTGACAATTAAAGTATGGCTGTGCAATCAGGGAAGGTTCCTTCTATGTGGGTTAGCACTTCCTGATTGCCCTAGTTCAAATAAAACCTCCTCCGCTATTATTTGTGACTCACTGACATATGTGTCACTGTTCTTATTTTCCACATCATGTAGGTGCTAAATACTTTTTCTAGTGCATGAATACGTTGTAAAGCTGTAACAGGTACATGTGAAAGAGCAGTTTGCTTTCAGTGACACTATCCACCAGGTATCATGGTGTGGTATTTATTAGGTTGACACTCTCAGTTAATTGGAGACATACTTGTTACCTGAAACTGGGAAAATCTTTCCTCTCCTAATTCTTTCTTCTTTGCAACAGTAATTTTTTATTTTCTGCAACATAAAGAAAGACGCTTTATCAGAGACTTGCTCCCTCTTGATCAGAAGCCTGCAGAAAAACTTTACGTAAGAGATCAATTAGTTAATGAACACTATTCAAAGTCAGATTCATATTCTGCCAGCTTTTGCTGTTGTGTATTTTGTAATAACTTCTGACACAAAACCAGCAGTTCTTGCATTTACTTTTTTACAGCAATGGGTGAATCCTAGTTCACCTTCCAGTGCCTTCCCAAGAGCCCAGTCGTGAACTCAGGGCTATATTTTTTTCTCTTGACATAGTAGAGCAAGATGCTTATCAGCTCTTGGGTTCCTTACCAGCTGCTTGAGTCCTGGTGATTTTTTTTTTCCTTAGCCTTAAGCAGTCAGAAGGGCTCTTGCAGCTTTTTTACATGAGGGCAGTGACCTTTGCAAGGAGGGGCTTCTGACATTTTATGTAGAAAATTAAGTATCACACTAAAATTAAATCATAAAATAGCTTATCTCTCATAGCTGAAGAATTCCTGCCTCCCCTCTATACTGCTTGAGTATTTATTTATGCTGTACTGAGTTGATGTAACATGCCTCCTGGTTTTAAAGGGTTAGACAGTATAAACTGATACTGACTGAAAGCAGCTTGGTTTGAAGGCTGCACAATCACAGCCCTGGTAGGAGAAATAAAGAGCTGATTACTGGTTGCCTGCTACTGCATAGTTTTATGTAGGAGCACTGTTGCTGACTAGATGCTGATGAGGGGATTAAGCTGTGGTAATCCTCTATCTGTGATTGTGTTGCAGCAGTGGAAGGCAGGTAACACAAAGAGGTGACCTGACTCTTGGAAGTACCCAATGAGAAGAGAACTTGAGCCTTGTAGTATGCCAACTGACTCGGATTTACTATCCCCCACAATTTATAATCCTCTTTCCAGAATTAGTCCAGGAGAATTAAAACAAACTCACCTTGGATGGAGGAAAAGAGAAAAAAGTGCTGAACAGAATTGCATAGAAATCTATTGGCAAGACATGCCACACAGAGAAATATGGCTTTAAAATGAGCTTGATTTATTGCTATATCTGCTTGGTTTGGTGGGGGTGCTTCTCTTCCTTATCCCCTGTGCTGCAAAAGAAGGTCATAATTCTTAGGTTTTATTCAGGTAAAATAGTTGATTGAAAACAACTGAAAAATCTACAGACACTAGAAATTCAGATAATGGATGACTAGCAAACAGCTAGTTTTATGACAAGAATTAAAATAATTTAAAGCTATTTTGAAGAAGCAAGATTTCGTTAGGATCCTTTCTGAAACTGATATGGTTTTGTTTGTTTGTTTTTTGTTTTATTTTTTTTTTTTTTTTTGTAATCCATGTTATTGCCTCTACGTCTGGAAACACTAGTCATGCAATGATAGAATGTGTTGGAATGGACCTTAAAGACCATATAGTTCCAGCCGCCCGTCATGGATAGGGACATCCTCCACTAAAACAGATAGTCACTTCAGCTGTAACAATAAATTTCTCAGTCCTGTCAGTGAGTAGACTTATAATCAATTTACCAGCCAGAATGGTTCAATCCTGCAATTTTAAAACTAAAAAAATTGTCCTACTTATATTAAGGATCTGATGCCTGTCTCTTCTTGTTTAACAATTGACTACTAATGACTTGACCCACTTTCTACGAGGAATTTTCATTTTTCAAGTTATGAGACTGATCTTACAGGTACAGAACCAAAACTGTCTATTGATAAACCTGTGTTGTGGTTTTGGCTCTACTTTTGCCATATTCTCTGGTCCATTCATCCTTCTTCTACAGTCAGATAGAGCTGTTAAAATCAAGACTGTTTATTTGTATGTAAGACAAAAATTGACCCAAATAAACATATTTAACAAATTGTAATATAGAAAGATAATGTTTAAACTTTCTAGTGCACTTATGAAACACTTTTTCTGTTACCATATTGAGTTACAAGAACAGGCTGCTTTTGCTCTGTTATGGACTTTACTAATTCATCTTTAAGAAGCTGTGACCAAGAAGTGGTCTGACTCAGAAGTTTGGGAAGGCACTTCAGTTTGACTTGTATTGTACTTCAGCTCAATTTTGGCATCTCTCATTCATGTGGTATCTTGATATTTGGCAATAGGAAAATGAAGGATTTTTAAAATTTTAGATTAGAAAATACAGGTGTGTCAGATCAGGACACCTATCTTGAAATGTCTATCCATCAGATGCTGCTAAATGAAACAAAAGGTATGGATGAGCCATATCAGTACACTGTTATTTCTGTGGTGCTGCTGAGTACACGACAAGATTTTCTAGACATAGCCTAGATTTTAGTGCCTCCTCTCTTCTTTCTACCTCTGCTAAATAGCAAGTTTCAGAGGAGCTGTGTGGGGTCTCATAAGGTAGCTTCAGTTTGTTACTTAGCCATCCTTGGTTTGGAAGAAGAGTCACAATGTTTTGTGATCCCTTTCCTAGGAAAGGAGAAAACTACCAAACAGGAATTATGCTCAGTTTTTGCCTTAGTGTAGAAGGAATTACATATCAAATTTTAGCACCTCAGGTGACTTCTGCCTCTCTTAGAATACAGGGACATTTTTACCTCAAATTAATACTAGTGCATTTTTGTCCATTTAACTTAGTTCTCTTATTGCCAAGAAGTCTTAGGTTACTAAGCCACTGAAACTAAGCAATAGGTGCAATATTTTCTGAAACTGGAGTACTGGGATGGTAAGGAAAATGAATATGTCTAAATTTGTCTGCCTTGTTTTGAAGCATGGAAGGGCAGTGAACTGTGCTTATCTTAAGCTGAAGGGGTGGTTTGGAAGCTGGTGGTGGAGAGACCTGAGAGAATAAACTGCTAATTACAACCAGAAAACTTCTCATATGCAGCAAGCTAATGGCCCTTAAGGGGTACAGAAGGCAGACAGTAAGATCGAGCCTGTCAAATAGTCAGAAACTATTCTGTTAAATTCCAAAAATCATCTTTGTCATTATTTTACTTAGTGTCTGCTTTACTTGGTGTTCCATTGAGTGAGTTTTTCGTAGTTTTTGCTGACTTGTGGAAACTGGGCTTCAATTTTATGTTCTTAGGTAAGCCTACAGTGCAGCACTAGTATTCAGCTACAATACTCCAAGCCAGTGTGATGACTAGGTCTAGCACTAGTGGAGATCCTGGGAATGGAAGTCAGGTCATTATTTCTGCATGTAGACTCTTTTCATTCTTCCCATCTCTTCTTTAAATATAAGAGTCCAATCATCAACACTAGAAAATTATATACCTTAATACATAGAAACTGAGATTACAAGTCTAATGCTGGTAACTTCTACAACAAATGGAAAGCAGCACCTGGTCTATTATATGTACTGTAAAACTTTCTATGCTGTGGCATTATTCATTGTACTCAAGTGTGAAGAGCAATGTTGTATAAATATTTTTGCCAGATTCTCAAGTAATGGACTTTAGGGGCAGTCTCCTGAATCATTACAAAACAAACTGCTCTGATAGCTCAAGAATATATGGGGTATGTTCTCTTTTCCCTTTAAAATCTGTTTAGATTTTTTTTCTTTTTATAGAGTTTGTTCTTACAGTGTACCATTAGACACTATAGACTTCAGTCTCACATGAAAACAAAGTTCTGTTCTCTTAGACGTGGTGGCACGCAGCAGTGTGTGCAGTGTAAAGTGACGTTGTGGTGTATGACAGGGTGTACAATGTCATGGAAATTCTGAGTCCCTCTGTAGCACTGCTGACTTTGTTAAAGACTGTTTAAATAAAATACTGTTATGCTTGTAGGATTCATTGGAAAATGAGCTTTTACGTTCCTGACAACTAATTGCCTATTATATTTCTAGGGACTGAATGGTATTTCAAGTTAGGGTGTGTAGTTATAGCTGAAATACTCTGAAAGCCTCCTGTTGTGCACTCCCACAAAACAAAGATGAAAATGGGAAAATAGTTACAACTTCTGATGTTTAAAAGAGAAGTAGTCTTGAATGACATTCAGAGTTAGTGTCACCTACATTAAAAAAAAAACAAATCCCTCCCTGTCTTGCCGACCAACTGACCTTGACAGTTCTGTTTCTTTGTGTTGCTGTCCTGCCCTGTAAGGTCTGTGATTTAGGTAGATTGTGTGCAGAAATCTACATCTTTAAGGGCATGTACATTGTTTTTAATTCTCCATACAGTACCGTGAAAGCCTTTAACTGAATTTGATGCTGAGTACATAATGTAAGCAGTGAGGAAATATTTCATTTCCCCTACACAGGAGGGGTTATAGTGGGAGAAGTCACCCTTTACTCTGGCTACAGCCAGCTGGATTCTTCCCATAACTAACTAACCCCTTGAGCAGCACTGCAGTGCAAAAAACTGCTGACCTCTCCTGTTCTATCCATCTCTGCCTCTGCCCCCACAGTGTGTTTTAGCTGTTAGTCTGGGGTCTTCAATGTTTTCAGGTCTGTCAGTAATGAGGCAGTTGGCCTCAGCCAACTGGATGAACTGCTAATGACCTCTAGGATGGTGTCCATCCCTGGGCCAGCTTCAGCCTCCTCTTCCCCCTCTCCAGAGCAGAGCCCAGGGCACAGTCTTTGCTTGCAACCTGCAGTTGGCTCACTTGTCCTGGTGTATGTTTTGCTAAGTAATAGAGCAGGATAGAATATATTACTGTCTTGTTTCTGCATTTTTAAATTTGCATTTACACTTCTCTAAGTGCTCACAGGAGAGACAGTTGCATGGGTTTTAGAGCAACCTTTTTTAGTGCTTGTAAAAGTCAATTTTTAAAATTGAAATGTAGATATAAGGGAGAATACACTTGTCCATGCTAATGTTTTTAAACAAGAGTTTTGACCTGTTCTAATTAATTTGGACTATAGATAACTGAACTAGTGCTCACATGCAGTAGACTCTGCTGAATGCAGAGAAACTGGAATATGATGTAGTTCCGTCTTAGTAAATGACTGGACTACAAATTGCTTGTGTTGAGGCTGTTCAAGCTCAGAGGAAGGTTTCCTTTGCTTCCTGCCTCCATCATCCTTGCCTGGTGTAACAAAAAGTGGCAAGGAACTTGCTCAATTGCTGATCTGGCTTCTCTGCTGGCCAAGTCATAGATCAGAGGACAAGTAAAAATGTACATAGCATAAAGTTGCAAGTAGAATTGTAGGAGAGATTAGAATATTGTTCATGCTTTTAAACACATATATCCTGTTTACTGAAGCCTATCACAGCTTCTGGCATTATCAGAACAATCAGTTTGCTGGTATTAGAAATACTTCACATTCCTTAGCGTAGAAAAGTAAGATAAAGTTCTTTAAAGTGGCTAGGAGGTAAGTTGTGGGCTACCCTGTCTCAGCTACTGCAAATAAATAGTGCACTGATTTTTCTCTTGTACACTCCTTATCTCTAGTTATCAAAAGTCTAAATGTTTTCTCATTATTTTAATTTCTTCTTCCTCTTGGTAGTTTTTTGTGTTTCCAGAACCTCCTATTTTAAAAGGTGTTGATTCCTTCTCTTGACTGTTCATAGAAAAAGAATTTCAGCCTGTCTCCTTTTCTGCAGAGAGCAGTAACTTTTACAGATGTTTCCAAACTCTCTTCATAAGCATGAAGTTGACCTGAGTTTCTTTAAATCTCTTGCCTACTTCCTTACATCACTATACACTGAAAAATGAAGAGTGAAGACAACATGGTTGTCCTGCCTGAAAATAAAAGCAAAAATACATGTGTAAGAGTAGGAGAACTTAAATTCTCTCTTGCTCTTGGTAGCAATTAACAGTTGTATAGATTTAGCTTGAAATGACTCTGTGGTGTTATTAACAGTATCATCTGTCTAATAAGAATGTAAGCTGTAAAAAGTAGCTCATCTGTTTTGAGGATATAATTTCATGTGTTTTGTGGTTTCTCTGGTACAGCTAGAACTGTTTTTTGGCACTCCCTAACTAAACTATAAACTGTGAATTTCTTTACAAAACCTGAAGCTGGCTTTGTCAGTATATCAAGTGCAGAATATACTGATCATATTCTTCAGGGTAAGTGTAGAGAAACATAAAAACTCTTCTCAGTCTCATGTTAGTCCAGTACAGGTTCTCTTAATTAACACTTAGTTGTGAGTTCATTGCAGCATGAAGAAAACACTTTGGTTAATAATCAAGTTGGAATGTTCTCATTTGCTGTAGTATCCCTTAGGGGTAACTGCCTTTCTCCAAGTTTCTAGATATTAATTTGCTTTGTTGAAGAAAACTTGCTGATTGAGGACTGGATAGGAGTATAGAGTAATATTGCCTTGGAGGACTTGAAACAGCAATTCAGTGTGAGTTTGCACAGAACCTCAAGTGGAGATTCAGTCACTTGCACAGATAAGGAGGCCAAATGAGTTAGTTAACCTGTGTTTACAAAATACAGTGCATTCCTTTGTACTGTTTAAAATTGTGGGGAAGAATGCACCACTGATCAAGATGCAGTTTCGTAAGGTGCTGAAGCTGATGTGTCCCAGTCTGTCCTTGTCCTTGATTCCGCATCTTTGGCTACATGCTCTCACTCTATCCATTAAGCCAGCTCTTAGAGTAATATAGTTGGCCAGATGAGCAAGTGGCTCTGTAAAAAGTGTTGTGTGGGCATGGGCTTATCTTTTTGGACATGCTGATGTGAAAACTAATGCCAAGGCAAGAAAGGGGCAGTGGGGGATGGCCAGAGGTGGGAGAAGGACAGGACAGTCTAGGTTGTCTTGGGTTGCTCTTGAAGGCTGAGCCAAATTTTGTGAGTGCTGCATCTGGTTGAGAACTAGTAGTACAGTATCGTTGAAATGGTAAAACTTTGAGAATTTCTTTCCTTTTAGACATAAAACAATAATATTCTTTGCTGATCTTAAATATTTATGGCAACTGTTGTAAAAGACACTAATTGGGCTCTAAATGCTTTTCTCCTGTTTAAGAAAAACAGGCAGCTTGCTGCCAAAGCTATATGGACACCTGGAAGTCTTCAAAATTTGACTCCAAGCTTAAGCACCTAACTCTAAAATTACAAGCGTGATAAACAGATCAGATCAGTAGTGCAGTGTTACACACATTATAAAAAGATGATGGATTGGTACTCATCACTTCCATTTGTAGGATAAACTATGAAATTTAATTTATTTTTGTTTAGTCTTAAAAAAAACCCACTAAAAACATAGTAAATCGACATTTTTTGATTAAGCAGATTTCCTTTGGAAAAAAAAAAATTCACTTTCTCCCCTTGGGTACTGGTATTTTATTTTTAACTTTCTTTTTCTGTGGGCAGAGGACCATTCTCACATGGACTTCCTCCCTGTTCTCCTAGCCTGGACCTCCCTTCCTTCCCTTCTTACAGGCAGTTGTCATGCTATGTCATCCAGTCAGATGTGATCAAATAGTTCCTGGAGGCTATGTATATTACTGTGAATTTCTGTAAGTTGTCAGTGGAAACTACACTGCAACTGTCTTGGACCTACAAATTAGAGTTGGAAACTCCTTGTGAACTCAGTATATATACCTCATGTAACTGGACAAATGTGTGTTGTCCTGTTCTTACCGTTCTAGCCCAAAATTTAGAGGCTGTTCCCATACCTGCAATCCCTGCTGAATAATTCAAACATTGTTCTCACCTTTGTCTCCCTCTTTACTATGTGGTTTTTTTTTTTTTTTTTTTTACTAATTCATGTGTATGAAACTTGTTTACCTTTCTTTAATAGGCAAAGACTTCAAATCTTTGGAGTCTCTTTTCCTGTTCAACTTTGTTACTACATCTGTAGCTTTCAGGGTTATAAAATCATAGGATATTTTGGGTGGAGGTGATCTTAAAGATTATCTCCTTCCAATACACCTGCCATGGGCAGGAACACCTTCCACTTGACTAGGTAGCTCCAAGCCCCATCCAGCCTGGTCTGTGGGTTAGCTAGGATCTATTTGTGTGAGCATTGTAGAAGTCTGTCCTTTCTTCTTTCTTAAGTCACACAGCACTGGAGTGACCAGGTTGTTTTCTCTTTATAATTAGAGGGGAGAGAAGGGTCAGAGGACTGCTGTCTGTTTCTTGCTACTACCTAGCAAAACAGCCCAGAATCTGTTAGTCACTAGTTCTTGACAGGATAAACTGCACAATTTTTACCAGAAAGTAGATGAAATCCAATTCTAATATGTTCCAGTCTGAATTATAGTGACTTCAGGTAATAGTCTTTTTACAGCTGAAGGTCATCCTTTATAGGGTATGAATAACAGCTAAGCCATTATGAGCCCTTAAGGTATAAAGCTACTTGGTTCAGAAGAGCACTTTGAGGTTACTGCTGGTACTGGCTAGGTATAAAGGAAAAGAATTTATACTGAGCAGAGGATAAGGCGTGAGAACTGCTCTACAATCTACAGGATTGCCTTTTATCCTGGTGATCTTGCATGAGATCTTGGTCACTCTTTGCTCCAGTTTGTAGAAGCTAATGCGACTGAACATAAGTACATTCCTCAGAAGTTCAGCCAGCTTAAAGGTCATGGAGATGCTTGGCACCTCTGATGGCAGTACTGGCCTGGTTTGTTCATTAGTGGTGGGGTTTTTTTCTGCCTACAATGAAAAGTTCAGGACTATTTGCTTACATGTACTACGTGTAGTCTTCTCTCCCTGTAGAATGAGCAACAATAAAAATGTTGCCACTGTTTGGGATAGGTTAATGATCAACTGAATACCACTTCAAAAAATCTTCCAGTCCACTATTGGAAAACAGTGCATCATTCAGATTGCAGTAAGAATTTAACAGTAATGAAAAAAATGGAAATGGGCAGTTAGTGTGAGATGTGTAACCGACTTTGAGGTTTTTTTGTATTATTTTAATGTAGGTGATACAGATGAGTTTTGCAGTAACTTTGAAACTGTTCTCATCTGACACCTTTATTTGCTGCTTTTCATTTTCCCCCCTTCCCAGGTCAAAAGTTCATTATGTGTTATAGTTCTTGATATTAGATTGTAGCAGCTTTTTGTGGAAGACAGGTATTTATGTCTGTGAAGTAGTCCACTTATGCAAAACACAAGCTGCTGCTTAAGTTAATCATGAACATGTGATATTTCCATATGTGAAAATCTGGCAACCTGTTTGAGAAGATATGATTGTATCAAACATGTAATGGGATTACCACTCCATCATCCTGCTTGGTATGCAGCAGCAGAGGTAAAGACAGGAAGCATGGACTCTACATTATGTTAGTGGAATCTTGCCATGGCCTTGAGAGGAGCTGAAACTTGGCTCCAGGCATGCAGACATACAGCAATCCGTGTGGTCAGAGTGAACTTTCTGAGTTCTTCAGTGTAGCTCCCTTCATATTTGAAGGGCTGCAATTCTGTTTCATCTGCTTCTGTCTGCCACTTGTGCGTGGTCAAGCTTCCTCTCTTTTCTCAGTCATTAAAGCAGAAGGAAGGAGAGAGACCTTTGAGATAATAGTTGATTCAATGGTATACCATGCTACATAATGAAAAACTTTGTGCTTGAAGTTGAATAAGCTTAATGCCATTTGTGTTTTGGCTCACTTTTTCTATATGGGATGTTAAGCATCAGTAATGTGGACAGTTTTCATGTTTCAGATTATTTGTGAAAAAAATTTCCCCCTGCTCCATAAGAGGATTTTAAGTATTCTGCATCTCTTTCCTTTTGAGGAAGAGGAGTTGAAAGCTGGGGTGCTACCAACCATGTACAGTTTCAATATGCACTTCACAAGCCTTTGCACTGCAACTCAGCAGCCCAAAGAAGGGGCCCAGATTTATCACTGTATTCCTGCTGTTTCACTCTTGATGTCTTTTCTTCTAATGAAGTATATAGCAATAAGTGTACTTTAATCACCTTTAAGCTACTTACATGGTAGTCAACAGGTGTCACCAGAAATCAAAGGAATCACTCATCATGTTAAATTCTTTGAGATGTTTTTTTGTTCTCAGTACAGTAGGTTGTTTATATACTGAGTAGACTTTTTTGTTTCAGTAATGGCACTCACCCTCTAACTTACATATAGAATGTAGATTTGGAGAATTGCATATTTTATGGATTTTGGGGAAAATACATTTATTTGCCCATTTTTATCATGTTTTAAAACAAAATTTACTTTTTGTTTTGTTTGGGAATTTAGCATTATGTAATTTACCCACTTTAATCTATTGCTTACTCAGTTGATCAAAAGAAAGGGAGAAAGTGGGCATGGTGTTATTTGGTTAAAAGCTGGACTTGATGATCTGGGAGGTCCTTTCCAACCTTAGATTTTATGAGGAAGTAAAATAAAAAGAAAGTTGGATTTCCTGAGGTTATTGCTCTTGCAAATGTGTATTACCCGGCACGTGGTTCTTATCAGAAATAAGTTAGACCTGAATATAATTATCAGAAGTTTTGATGGCTTCTCTTGCATGACTATCAGTATAATGCAAGTTAATTTGTGAGAGAGGGAATTGGTAATACATCACAGTGTATAAATTCGGAGAGCTAGAATTTGTACTCAGGTCTCAGCTGCGATATTAATAACTTGTATATTTTCATGCAGAAATCTTCCAAAGTGTACAAAAGCTGTGTAAATGCAATCTCAAGGTATAATCTCATTGCCTGGAGATGCAATCCATTCAAAGTGTCCATTAGTGTCCCTGCAGTTCTTCTGTTCCCATTACCTGCATGAAAACTACTTGCATGAAATTTTTAACTCCCTAACCATGACAAAACCTGTGTCTATTCTTTGTCTTATCTGTAAATACTGACCACATTATAGTGCATAGAACAAGGCTGGAAAATCAGATACAAGCTGAGGTCATGGGGTAGTGGAAGAGGGAGGAGGGACAAAAGGCTGCCTGCCCTTAATAACTGTTTAGTCACGTAAGGGGCAAAGGCTTTTTCTTGAATGTAATCTTGGTTCAGTGTGGTTTTGTGGCAACTGACCTCATGGATGGAAGACTTTGAACTTTGTATATTTTTTAACATCTGTACCTGATGGGTAACCTCAGAGCCCTTCTGAGGTAGTGTTCTGAAAGAGAAATGTCTATAAACAGAATTAGGTAAGTGTGTGCATTGCATGATACTTAGGAAATTTGAGTTATGCATGTTTGGTAGCTTCCTCCATGCATGATTAGAAACGTTTTTTTTTTTTAATTTAACCACATGTATTTCTTGTTTTTGTTTCTTGTTTTCCTTCCCCCAACAGCTGGCTTACCCCTTGGTGTTCTAAACTTGGCCAAAATAAAACCGTATCAGAGAGGCTTTTTCTGTAATGATGACAGCATCAAGTATCCGTTCCATGACAGTACCATCACATCCACTGTCCTCTACACAGTGGGGTTCACCCTGCCCATTTTCTCTGTAAGTAGCTAATATATAGGGAGCTTTGGTGATGGGAGTAAAATGTATGCTTTCCAAGAGCTCAGCATTGTAAATGAGTTGAAGACAAGTCTATATAGGCAAAATCCCTTATATCTATATATATATCTATATATATATGCATGTTAAACGTGCTGTTGATACTGTTTGCACAGAAAATCTGGAATTTATCTCTAATTTCTAATTTCATTTGTTTTATGAGCAGAAAAAAGTGTATTTAGACTAGGCTTTTATCACTAGAGAGGAAAAATGTCTTCCAAAATGTTATGAAATAATTACATCTCTTGTTCAGAATGGGTTAGTCTGCTAATTTAAACACTTCTGATGTTAAAACTTGGCATTGTAATGCACTGCACACACCTATAACTGGTAACTGTTGCTACCATGTACTTTCTACAAAAATAAGCCTAATTTTGACTCAGAAGCTTTTTCAAAGCTTGAAAGTAATGTGATTACTTGTTAAAGAAGAGTGGGATAAAATGGGATACAGAGACTGAAAATCTAATTGCTTGTAGAAAAGAGGCTCAGTGTTTTAAAGACCACATGATTTTGACAAAGAACAATTTAATTCTTCAGTAGGTTTTTCTAACAATATTTTAAGCCTGCTTGTATCCCAGTTTTTAGTAAGGTTTGAGCTGATTTGGAGAGTCAAAATTTAACAGTGCAGAATAATCTTGAAGCTGAAGCTACATTGTATTTGTCCCTGCAGTACTTGATCAAGCCATGTGAAAGATGATATTTTATTATCTGATAAATGTATAAGATGCATTAATCAGTAAGAAGTATATGAAGTGGTTTAAGGATGGAAGACAGTAATTTAAAGCAAATGAGCATGCAGAACTTCTACATGCCTTACTCTGGTTTTCCCATTAGTGCTTATTCATTAAAGCTTCCATTAGACCTGTGCAATAAATAGGAAGTTGATACAACAAGTAATCACTAATATAGTTTCACTTTTAAGGAAAGTTTGTCACTTCGACAAGTACATATATCTTTAGCACACCTTTGGGAAATTTATTTTCCAATAGGTTTCCTGTGTACCTTGGTTGATATGGGTACAGGTGAACTAACAATTGCACCTCTGTGCACTTTTAGGCTTCTAAAGAAATGTTCTAGCTGCAGTTCAATAATCTGTTGAATTGCTGGATTTTTTAATTATCATTCATTTTTAGATTTGAAGGTGTTGCTGTAATATAAAGTCAATGGAGGGTGTGTTTTTTCCTGGCTCTAAAGCCATGGAGAAACGTCTGACTTAGAGGTAATGCACATGAAAGTCTACACATTTAAAGAGTGGTATGGACTATTATAATTTTAGATACCTTTGTAGTGAAAGTTACAGCTTAAAATGAGATGTCAGTAATTCCACTCTATTCTGATATTTTTCTGCTATTATACCTTTATAGGAGTTACACAGTGGATTTTCATTGCTTGTCTTTGTGCAGGAGGCTGGAGTTTATAATTGGAACAACCACTTCCAGTCTCCATGAGGAGAGGTTTTAAAAAAAAAAAGTTCTAGGGCATTTACAGTTGTTACTGTACAGTCTAATCAGGTCATTTGCTTTTCAGTCTGAATGTTTCCCAAACCTTAAAGCAACTGTTCGGTATAGTTAACATGTTCATCTGGCTATCTTAATCTCAGTTTCAGATGTACAGAGCTCTTTAGCCTCATGAAAGAGGTGAAAATTTTTCCATAGCTGCTGAAAACTAAGGGCTAGAGTAAGCTGTACAGCTAGGGAGTATGAGACATGGAATATTACAACTCTCCGAATTGAAAGTGGGTTCCAGTTGAATGGTTTCTCTCTTTAAGATTGCCTTTATTCAAAATGGACAGGGAAAGTTGATCTGTCTGGGAATCTGAATTCAGAATATTTTTTGTTTTGGTCTGACTCATTAGAGGCTTGAGACTTTTTCTAAGGCGGCTTAAGTTTTTGGAGGTAGTGTGTTCCAGATTCAATACCCGCAACAGGAACACAGCTCACTCACGAAAGACTTCTGGGCAATAACTCTGATTACCCACACCTAGTGAAAATTGTTGTCCTGACATGAGACTTTACTGAAAGGGATAGAATCCTCAATGAAGGAATTGATGACAAAAATTTCATCTAGAGTTGATAAATTACACTTTTGTACAGATTTTTCTTCTCTAATCAGACTACATGAAACATTATACTCTTTCCTAAGTGGTAGGACTGTTTTTAAGCATATGCCCTTGTTGCATGATGGGCCTGCTTGTCTTCAGAATGTAATAAGAAATGGCCTGAATATCTTGCTGTATAATAATAATTATAATACTAGAAGGTTTTGTTGGGGTAGGCCTGTAATGGAATATAAAATAACTTCAAAGAGAAAAAAATTCAACCCCAAAAAACCCAAACACACATAGATATTTTATTAATATTATTAATTATATTTATTAAGTCTCTTGTACATAAAAGAAACTAGGTTGCATGAACATGAATTTGTTTTTATGACATTTTATGAAGATTTACAAGATGTGCTAGAAACTCAGGAATCTTAAAAAGTAAATAAATACTCTTATGAATCATAATTCTATTTGTAGCCTGAACCATTTCTGTTGCCATTGCCACCTTTTATCAGGAAATAAAATGTCTGAGAAATTAATGTTTATTCTTTTCCAAGTGCCACTTCTTAATATGATGATTCTCAGTTTTCCAAATTGTTCTTTTTCTGGATGGGAACCACAATTTTTGTATTAGAATCCTTTGAGATTTAGGGTCAAACAAGTCTTGGTAGTAGTCTGAATCTCTCTAGATGGCTTAGGCCAGTGTCTAGAATAGCGCACATTCGTTAGATCTGACATTTAAGGAACCCCAGAAGATCTTTTTGATACTTCTATCTTACCAATTCTTTTAGATATAGATAGTAATTCTGTGTAATTTAAAAGCCATGACTAGGCATTGTCCATGGCTTTCAGCTCTAGGAACATTTGGAAATGTACTTGGTCTGGCATTTTTGTTCTTCAGTTGCCTGCATGAGACCAACTTTTTTTAAGTGTAAATGACAAATTAATGTCAATATCTTTTCTCTTTCAGTGAGGTTCCAACCATGTATATTTGTAGGTGTCCTGTTCAGTTTGGCTTTTCTGGTAACTTCATGTCCAAACTGATTTTTTTTTTTTTCCTCCAGTTACCTTGTTTCTTCAGACTGCTACCTTTAGTGACACTCATGCAGCTTGCCTTAGCTCCAGGGCTAGGTGACATGGTGGGAGGGAGAAGCACAGAGTAAGGAAAACCTCTCTGAAAAAAACATTCTTCTCATCAGAGCAACAGAACAATCTGAGAGTTTTTGAGTTTTGTCTGCTCCTTGTTCTAGGATTTCTGTCTGTTCCCTGCCAAGGCTTTGCTTGACAATTCTGTCCGAGAGGACGTGATGGACTGATGTAGAGAGAAGAGTTCAGAATTTCTAACTCAGCCAAAGGCCTGCAATGAATTTCTGGGAGACAAAGTAGTTCTCCACAACTTGTTGCTACCAAAAAACAAGTAATGCAAATACTGATGTTCCTTACAGGGAAGTGTTAGTTAGTAAAAGAGTTTTGGTTAAGTCACTCCTCTGGGATAAGCACTGCTCTTTGGACCTTCTTTGAGAGAAGAGAACATGATGGAGCCTGTAGGACCTAATTTCTCCACCTTTAACCCAATCAAAAGATATATGGGTAGCTAGGTTACATTGATTTCTAGGTAGTTTAAATGATAACAAAAAAAGGCTGAATCAAAACATTCCTAGGTTTGATGTCCTCTCTATCATGATGACTTCCTAAAAGGGATCTAGGTAGCTTTGCTCCTGTGCCAGCTTTAACATTTTAGGCATTTGGCTTAATGTTTTTGAGAATGTCTGCTTATAGCATGTGTAATAATGTTTTGACTGAAACTTTCCCTCCTACAGATTAGCACAATCATACTTTGGGGACAATTTACTGATTTCTTTTATGGCAAAAGAAACTGATCTTTTATGCTGTTTATGAAAGGGATGCATTTTGAAGGGAAACTTCTATTAGATTGACCAATATAAGCACTTACTGAGCTAATTTTGTATGTCTTCATGGACAAATGTAGTTACTGCAGTGATAGAGATTAATAAATCAGGGGATTAGTGAAACCTTTTGAAGATTGTTGATTAGTACATGTGCTTTTCACTTTTTCAGCAGTGTCAAAGCTTTATGACCCACTGTTACTAGTTTTGCAACTAATTGAAATTAAAACTGTTGTTTGACACTAGAGTGGACTTCAACTTGACTCCTAAGTTTCAGATTACTTGTAAGAGGTTTTATTATGCTCTGAGCAAGACTGCATCTTACCTGGTAAACCTCTTGAAAAGGTGCTCATGTTTTATCTTCATTGTGGTTTTTGTTGTCTTTATGGCATTGGAAACCTTTTAGGGCAATGCTGTTGAACTTCATAATCTGTCATAAGTTCTACTTGATATTCACTGTTCATCTTGTACTACTACAGATCAGCATTATCTCTGAACCCAATCTTATTCTGAGGAATAAACTGCTAATTTTTTGGTTCTTTTTAAAGCCAACATAGTAATAATAATCCATTGTTTAACTCTGTAAAGTTTTTATGTCAGGGTAATGCACTTTGAGTTGTTGAATTGATGAGTAATTCCTGGCTGAGATCAGTGCTGTGGGGCCAGATGTTGAGAAGTAGTAGCACCCAGCTTTTGGCTTCACTTTTTGATGTGTCTGTGGTGTGGATGTTCTGGTTGGCTTGAAATCAGATGAGAAAAATCTGAGGAGCACCATTTGCCTCTGTTATTTTTACAAATCACTCTTACTAAGTGCAGTTGTATTTTAAGTAAATAAACTGTAGCAACTTGCTTGTTAGTCCTGTGGACTTGTACTTTCCTCAGCCTTTCAGGTACATTTCTTAGTACAGTGATGGAGAATGCACATAGCGTCTTGAGTAAGACAGTTGGCATTTTGACAATGGGAGGAACTCCAGACAAGGGCTTTTAAAGTGCTGAGTGAAGCTTGGTCACAGCTATGAGAAAGCCAAGCAGTCACACTGGTATAGGGGGTGTTTTAAAGTATTATTTAGAAGAGTATACAAAAGGCTAAAAGGGAGTATGGAGAAATGTAGGTAGAGGGAGTTGCAACTTACCCAAGTCTTGTAGTTTAAGGAAAAAACCCAAGCAGTCTGTGGCATAGATTTTTCTTTCTCTTAAGTCTGATACACAGGTACTAATATTGTACTGTTGACACTTAGGACTGAGGCCAGAGACTGGAGGGGGTGTCAAAAAAGGGAAGCAACTCGACTAGGAACCAGAGACAAGCAAGAGGGAAAGTAAGGCAGAGAGTGTTCCTTGTTGTGCTGCCTTGTCTGTTTCCCTTCATCTGGCTCACATTATTGTACCTCTTTCTCTTCTGCCTTGTGAAGGGAAATGCTCATGCAAAGAGATGATTTTTACCCACCTTTTCAGGAGAATGCTGAATGTCAAAAAATGGAACCATTGAACTTAGTGATCTGTGGAGTGATGGTTCATTTCTTGGTAGGTACTCTCCTGAACTCTAGAACTCCTATGAGAAATGGAAAGTAGCCTTGTTCTTATACTGAGGAGAAGCCAAAGTCTTAATTTAGTCTGCAAAGAGGTTCTGACACCCTACCCAACCTTCACAGAATGTGAGCAGTAGTATCAGCTCAAAAGTTTTAACTAAGCTTTCACAAAACATGTGTTTTTTCAGGCAGTATTTCTAATGTTGTAATGAATACTACGGATGTTTTTGCTGATGGAATTAGTAGTGAAATAGCTACAGCATATTTGGGGAAAATGTTAACTTCTACTTTGTATCTGAACTTCTGGTGTAAGGAGACTTAAACCTCAAAATATTACTTAAGCTTTTTAAAAAATAAGTCTAGGTATCCCTTCTAATTTAAAGCTACAGCAATGAAGTTGGCAGCAGATAACAGCACAAAAGTGGTGGCAAGTTTTTTCAGCTGCTGGGAGAAAAGACAACAAAGTCTTTTAAATTTTGTTTTGTTTCAGAACTCTGGAGAAAGAGCATTACTACCCACTCCTTAAGCACAGATGTTGAAAGCTTTGTCAGAAACATGCTCACTGTTTCCTGGTGTTAGTCACATCTGTTCTTATACTAATCCCTGTGATAAATGAGGAAGATGGAGAACTCAGGCCAAAGCAGCTTTTTTTTTTTTTTTTTAGAAAATCTCATTGTTTAGATATGTATATTCCAATGTTTACTTCAACCAAATATTAAGAAACCAAATAGTTATGAGATTGGAGAAAGAATCCTGAAATGAACAAATAATTCACCTAACAGTGAGAAATGAGCAGTAGGAGTAAGTGCTCCTTGTCCTTTGCAAGGAAGGAAGATGTCAGGTAGAGCTCTCTGAGAGTCTGCCCTGTTCAGTGTAGTCATAAATGCCCTGGAGGAGAGAGCATGTGTGCAGTGAGGCAGCAAAGTAAGGAACTCAGAGCAACAAATACAAAAGATGGCAGAAATATAGCTGGTGAAATACAGCATGGATAAATGCCAAGTGATATCCATCCTGAGGAGAGTGGGAAGGATGACTTGAGGGAGGTGTACAATCTGATGTTCTCTTCAGGGTGGTAATGTGTCCAACTTTAGTGTAGAGAACAACTTCATGCCCAGTGAAGAAACCTAAGCAAGATTAGAAATCTGGACAGAAATAGACCTGTGTTATACAGGATATTTATGGGGAAAAACCTAACATAATCAGTCAGAAATCACTCCACCTTATGAGGAAATTTAATCCATTATACTGTATGAGTCACACTTTTGGACAAGGGTATAGTAATTGTTTAAAATATGTAGTCTTATCAGTTGAGCTACTTGTGTTTCTACTGCATGTATTCTGACTGAAACATTTCAGAACCTGCATTTCTCCCTATACCTTTATTACTGATTGTGTTTGTAGTTCCTTAATTATTGGCTGCTTGTTGGATCAGTATTGCATTTTTTTAATATCTACTCTATATGCGCTTGGCTGATTTACAGCCCTTAGACTCTGTTGAACTATGCAAAACCAAACTCTTGTTTTTGAGGTAATAAGGAATGTATCCTAGCAGTCCTTCTCTGTCTTCACTTAAGACAGATGAAATAAAACCAAACACATTGGCACATGCATTTGCCAATTCTGACTGAATACTATGTCAGAGGAAATTACTTGTCAAATGGGTTAGAAGTGTTAATGCCTTTGAAAAGACTCGTCTAATGGTCACGCTATTATACTGATACACAACAACCACAAGAAGTACATTATTTTCTCCCTGCTAGTTTGAACTGAGAAGCTCCCAAGTCAGAGTTGTTTAAGCTTCAAATGCATGACTCTGAACTCATTACTGCACAAATTTCCATATGTTCTCTTGCCTCAGTCTTTAAGGGTTGTTTTGCAGGCAGAACTGGCTGGCCTTGATCTTCCACTGTATCGAAGAATTGCCAGCCCTGTCAGCAGTACATCTGCTAGTTACTCATTAAGAATGCATATGCACTGCATAACACCAGCTTGTTTGCTTTATCCTTGAGATTATCCTACAGGTAACTTCTTCCCAGCTGTATAATTCCTCCTCACATACATGTTGTCATTTTCCCTTTAGGCAATTTCTTCACTGTATTACAGCTAGCTTAGAAGATGAAGTGTACATCAGGGAAGCTTTTTGGAATTGTCATATGAGAAGTATTCAGTAGAAAGCCTTTACTGCTCCTCTGCTGTTTCCACTTCTTTATTAAAAGGAGTACTTAAATTCCCCAATTTCTTCTGCTTTCAGGGAAAATTGAGCAAAATGGGTATTCGTAGGATATTGCAGGACCTTTCTTTTAACTGAATGTGGCAACGTGACTGTGGTAGATGAGCAGGATTTCTTCTCACAGTGATCTGCTATTGAATCTTTGCTACTTTTTCTTGAGAAACTGCTTCAGATGTTTATGTGAATAAATCCACTGTCAAAGTCCAGCACTTCCTATAATACAGTAAACATTTTTTTCCTCAGTTGTATCTATGTAAAGACATTGACACTAGTGATGGTGGTACCATTATAAAGACAAGTATCGTATAGTATCTTCAGTCATATCCTGTCCACCTGTACCAGGAGCTTCCATGCTTAAGAAGTTGGCATGATGATGCAAAAACTTATCCCTGTCCTCTGAAATTATGATATCTGTCAGGATAAAAAAGTTACATGTCTATCCCAACAATAGGGAAACTCCACTGTTTTTCTTGGTATAGTAAGAAGCTTTTCCTCTGTATCACTTAATGACAGTTGTTCTGCTTGCAGCAATGAAAAAGCTAAACTATTTTTTCCTGTCCCTTTATTGTCTTAAAGGGAAACTTCCATTGCAGAAAATACTTAAGTTATGTATTTCAAATAATTTTGATTTTAGAAATGAAAACACCTTGAAAACCCACAAAAGCAGACTTTGATTTATTTAAAACAGAACAGAACCCTTGGTGTTGTGAGATGGTTCTCTTACTGGTTTCACATGCCAGAAACACTTGATGCCCCTCTGGTTTGACTTCTACTTTTCTGCTCTTTCCCATCAGTTAATAATAGTGAAGTCAATCCATGCATGTTAAAAAGAAGTAAATTAAGCCTGCTCCATGGAGCTTGTTCTGAGGGATTAGGTATTGGCATTGGAGGATACATTAATCCAGAAAATATCAAAAGCCCCTACTGGCATGGTTTTTCAGGCTAATGACTGCTGTGAATTGAGGCAGAGGTAAATTACAGATGCTGTAATTCTGTGACTTCAGTTTACAGTTTAACAGTGTGAAGTTAATCTGATCAGTTTTACTGTAATCTGATTTTTAGAAATTAAAACTTTTCTCTCAAGCTTTCATGAAGCATGTATCCTTTCAACACTGAAAGGTGCTAGAGCAGCAATAAGATAAATGACTGGTGGAACTACTTCTTGAATCTATTGTGCAGTTGGGGGAAATTGAAGAAAGACTTGTTATGTTTAGTATATATTTCAGTGCATAGCTCTTCCAATTAATGGCTACTTAATGGCTGCCACTTAGATACCCAGAACTTTTAAGACTCAAAGTAAAGGAGGTGGAAAGAAATTATGAAAGAGAAGACAATAATTTTATTTTAGCTCTTCATACTTGCTTACAAAACAAAAACAAACCTGGAGTTGTTTGGTATTTTGTTTCCATGATCTGGATACAGGAAGGTGCAATTATAGGCTAATTACATCATAATCTCCATATTGCTGAAGAATGAGCACGCACATTTCAAGCGGCTTCACTCAACGTGGAAGAACACAGATCATCACTGCATGAGGGACTTCATTCCTGTGATCCACACACCTTTTTATTTCTGATTTAGTAGATGGAAATTTACATTTAAAAAAGCTTCCCCCCCAAATAACCCCATCATTCTGAAAATTTTCAATCTCTCACCTTGAGAAGCTGAAACATCCAGGTGTGGGTTAGAGGAAATGAGGAGTAAGGTACCATGACACCATTATTGACAGAGCAGGTCTTTAATATGGGAGATGCAGTTAGTGATTCGATGTCAGTGACATATAGCTAACTATAGTCTACATATAGCTAACTATATAGCTATATAGCTATATAGACATATAGCTAACTATAACCACGGGTGTTTGTGGCAGTGTGCTGAAGCTGTGATAAGGTTTTTTTGGGCTGACCTTAATTTTGTGAACAACTGCTTTATTGTGATAATCAAAACTACCAATTCTAAAGAAGTAACCATGTAAATAATTAAGAAACTCCTATCTGTATATGCCTAATTCTCTACATTTGGAGGTCCAAACAATGCATTTCTCTCAAGTACTCAGTCTGGAATATTGGTGTTAATATGTGTGCAGGGCAAATTATGAATTTTTCATTCCATGTGTATTTTGTAGGTTAAATGGTGTTGGAAACATCACAGCATTATGTTGACAAGTCACCTTCCCTCACCATGGGTGCACGTGCTTCTGCCTCAACCCTGATCCAAGTCAGCTAAATACTAAACAACTGATGGTGTATTGTGACATCTATCACAAAACCAACACAAGGGGAGAGAAAAAATAATCCGCAGTGTTTTTCAAAACACTGATATTCTTCCTGTTAAGAGAAAGGGAGAGGAATTTTTTCCTAGTAGGAAAGACTGTGTTTTTGCACTGTACTGCAGAGTCCAGCTCCCAGGCTCTGTGCTGGCTAGTATCTGACTGGTGCAGTGTTTTGGTGAGGCTCTGGCTTGGCTCTTAGCCCATTCTGCTGTCCTCCTGCTTTGTTGGTGTGCTTGGATGGCTTCCAGAGCTGTGTCAGTTGTCCTACTGGCATGGAATTGGAAACAACCCCTCTTAACAATGACAGTGGTCTTTTTCTCGCACTTTTGGAGGGGAGGCTTTGCATGCTATTGGTTTCATGACAGCAGCAGTACAGAGGGTACCTGGTTCTTTGCAACAGGCTTAGCTGGAATGCTTGGGCCCACATGATAGACCTATATATAACTGCCTGATCAAGGTTGTGTCATTCATCAGATCACTTCAGGGAAATGATCACTTTTTGAGCCATTATTTGCTCTTTTGTTTTCAAGCTGAAGTATTCTTTTAAGCACTTTATGGTGTGCAGAACAAAACCGATAGCAAATTGTTAGTAAAATCTCAGTTAAATCACTTGTGATGGTCCCAGAAGTCAGGCATAGTTTGGAGGGCTTAATGGGTGGAGGGGAAGAGGATTGGAAAGGATCCTAGGTCTCTTCCCTAACAGTTCTCTTGATGGTTGGTATCTTTTTTTGTTCACTTCTGCTCTTTACATCTTTAGTTTTATTTGCACATGCTCATTATGGGGCTAGCTGGAAAGGGAGAGGTAAGCTATGTCTTGGCACAGAGGTCTTGAGGAGAGAATTGAGACTGCAACAACATTTACTTCTGCTGGGAAGGAAGGATGGAGACTGTTTTTATCTTTCTGATCCTTTAATGTTGGATGGGAGTGTTGCCTCCAGATAATTTTTGTTGTGTAACTTTAAAGTGGTAAGCATTTTATGTGCAACACAGCTGAATTTTGAGGATAAAGTCAAGGGTTTTTATGCTACTGGGCTCTACATGCCTAAGCTAAAGAAGATTATTTTTTAATTAAACATTCTTTGTAGTCCTCCACTGCTTGTTTTCCATTCAGCCATTTCTTTCCAAGAGATCCTGTACACAGAAGAGATTGTGCAGATGTTGTATGTGTGTTAATGATGAGAGAACAGGATTTAGAAATGGGATTCTATCAGTTTATGGTAATTTGCATCCGATTTTGAGTTTTTTGAAAAAGCCTTTGCTGTTCAAGCGACTAATTTTGGTTTGTGTTGTGGGTACCTTGACATGCAATAGTGTGCAGCATTGTGCAACATAGTATTGTGTCCTGTAGGTATTAGATTAAGCCAAAGGCATCCTCTTTGGTGGAAGAGGTGGGAATAAAATCTCCGTGCCTTGAGGCTGTAGGTCCTTCTAGGAAGATATCCAGTGTGTGAGGAAGTAAGGGAATCGCATGCATGTGTAATCTCCTTTTCTCCATATTCCTGAAAATTCCCTCTGCACTTGCACTCCCTCGAAAACGCCTCCTTTTCTGCTTTCATGAAATGCAATTTATGCTCTTCTGACTTGGAAAGCTGTCCAGAGAAGGTGTGCCGGTGCAACTGTTGCTCACTGGAACATAAATAAAAATTTGATAATTGTGCCGGTAGCAGCAGATTGAGCACCTCAGTGGTTGTCACTGAACTATTTACTCAGTCATGATTTTGGCATTCTTTCACACTTGAAGTGCCACAAGCATGAAGATGAGAGGAATCCTACCTTGTTCTCCTTCATTCAGCAATCCTTCCTGGAAGCTACAAAGTCAAGGCAGTAGTCACTGGCCAAGGGAAGTGCATAAACATCTAACTTCCTGCATGCCCATTCCTCTTTATGTACTTCTCTTTGGAAATGTGGGGGTATGACCATTGCCAGTTTGTTTTGGTTTTGTAATGTATTTTGTATTCCTTTTTGCCAGCTGGCTTGCCTTTTGCAATTCTCAGTTCACGACGTACCCCCTTCCAGAGAGGCGTTTTCTGTAGTGATGAATCCATCCGGTATCCATACAAAGAGGACACCATTTCTTATAAATTGTTAGCAGGAATAATTATTCCTTTCAGTGTAATTGTTGTAAGTTAAATTTTTCTTCCTTGCTTTTGATTTCAGTGGGGGCGGGGGAGAGGGAGGAGGGGTAATCTGTTAATACAGGTTTACAATACTATTCTGTAAGATTTCGCAACCTTAACATAATGTCCTTAGGCCAGGTGCTAAAGCAGTAGAAATGGTGGTCTGGCAAGAATAACTAAAAGGTTTTCTTTAAGTGAAGTCAAACAGCTAGAATTATAGAACAAAAAAAATAATACCTTAGAACCTTAGAACTATGATGGCTTAATTCCATAATCTGAGAGATAAAAATTTCTTACCATATTTGTTGAAAATAACACTAATGTGTTGTGACTGTCAAGTCTTTATTTCAGGACCTGCTACTTTCAGAACATCATTGTGCGTGACCTATTAAGTCGTCATTTTTTATCTGCCACAAAATCTTTGGGAATACTTCTGTGTGTGGAAGTGTAACAACAAATACTAGCCTATTTAAAAGAAAGATTATGGCTTCCACTCAGATTTTATCAAAAGCATAAATAGAATAAAAAGAATAAAGAGGTGTGGAGTTTTTCCCTGGATATTTCCCTGAAGGTCAGGATAAAACTCAGGGCCCATTTGTATTTAAATACTGCACCTAACCTGGCTGAAAACAGGCTACTTTTCTTTTTTTTCTCCTCTTTACACCAGATCAGTGAGCTGGACAGATTGTCTCTGTGACTACCAATTTGGGATCTCTCTCTGACCACAGCTCCTAGCTCAGCTGAACTGTCTCAAGAATATGGGGATGTTCTATCCCTAGTATTTAATTATATGTTGTCAGCTGAGCTAACCTAATATCTTACTATGTATGGACAAAAGTTGAGGTCCTGCTATTACACTGTCTGTTGCCACCTCCTGTGGCTTGTCTGAGCCAGGATCAGCTTGTGAAATTCCTTAGCCTGGCAGAAAACAGCAGCTTTCCTTGACTACATGGAGTGCAAATGGCTCTTGGAAGAATACCAGTGCTGGGGCAAAAAATAGCTGGGATGTGTCCTCATGAGCAGAGGGGACAGTTGGACCTCTTCAGTTTCCCATTTCGCGTCCTAAGTCTGCTGGGACTGCACTGCAGTTCCTACAGGGGCCTCGAGATCCCTGTCCAGATGTGCTAAAAAGCTTCAGTCTCCACTGATGATTCTGTTGGGTGGCATCCAAACTCATCAGAGCCACACTCTGAACAGAGTTAAAACTTTCTTATGCCAAATAAGATTTTTAGGCATATAAATATTTATCCAAGTATATTTAGGAGCCAAAAATGAAAAGGCATAGCTAAAGGTAATCCTCAGTATTGACCAGCTGTTTCTCTGGGCTAATGGGTTTCAGTCAGGAGGGATATTATGATAATCTAACTCTGCTTTGCATAGGGACTGCATGGATTTTTATCAAGGTTTCAGCATAAAGGTCAACTTTCAGCTCATATTTGCTTTTGGGTGGATTTTTTTTTTTTTGCAAGTGTAGAAATATGTTCTGAGAATTAAAGCTGTGAATTGCCTGGTTTCCCTCTTCTTGGAAAAGCTGCTTCAAAAACTTACAGAAATGCTTCTGAAGCAGATGAAATTTTGGGGTGGGGGGAGGTGTTTCTGTGTTTCGTTAACTGGCAAGTGGCTTATGCTAAAGATCCTGCCTTTAAGATAAGAATATTTTTTTCTCACCCTATTACTACCTTTGGGTAGTCAATATTACCTGAGAGCATCAGTGCTTGGTCACAATTGAAGCTCATATAGCTTATTTCATTTCTAGAGCAGCTAAAACAGCTGAGTGAGGAAGAACAGAATAGAGCATGGGAAGATTGATGTATTGCTCTCAGTACTTGGCTACCAGCCATTTGCAGCTCAGGGACCTCCTGAGTCAGAAAAGGCTCCAGTAAATATAGTTTTTGTAATGGATGTATTCCCTTTGAATTAATCCAATCTCCATTTGAGCCATATGAATATTTAGCTAAGTTAAGTTTCTTTTGCAATATCAGGGAATAACTTTTAGTTGTGAAATCAGGCTTTTCTGTCAAGATTACTTCATAGTCAGACAGTAAAAGCAAATACTGGTATGCTTTACTCAATGCTTAGTCAGATTATTGAAGATGAATATTCTTTGATGTCTGTCCAGTGTAATAATTGCACTGACATCACTGACATCAGCTAATTTTTTGGTACCTGAGATAAGTGACCTTCTTGCAGGTTTTGCAGCAACGTGATTTGAAAGGGATTCATTATTTACCTGTCATGGCTATTTCTGCTCCGACATCTTCCTTAAGAGGTTACTTTCTGGATTAGGTGTCTATGTACTTTACTGAAAACTTTCTCAGTTTTAGTCCATGTTCTGGTATTTCTCTGCTTCAGTCCATGTTTGGGTATGGTGGAAGGTGTAAAGCTTCATTGTCACCCACCTGGCAGTATTGTCTGTTTGCCTTCTTGAGCAAAGCCTCTGACAAGCCATCACTCCATGTTCCTGGGTGGCAGTGTCTAAGTGATGGCTTCATTCACCAAAGCTCTGCTTTGCTGGAATCCAGGACCCAGCATCCCAAGTAACAGACAGAGACATAATTTTAATTTTTACATGATTTTTCAAGGTAACTTTACATATATACATCCAGTCCTCCACACATCTGATCATCTGTATTAACTGATCCCTTCTGTACAGAATGGGACCAACTGGTTCAACATCCAAATTATCTGTAGTGAAGTTCTGTATTTGGCATAAGGATGTACTTTCTGCAAAGGATGAAGTTTCAAGAAAACAAAATTAGGTGTGCTTTCTTGCCAGCACTTGATACATGTATCTTGGACATGTAGGGTGAAAAATCCTTGGAAAGACCTCAGGAAGACCTGTCTTTCCCTACCCTCATTAGTTTTCTTTTCTCCCTAAAGGATTTAATTTCCATGAGGAATAGGAAATTTCTTGGTTGAAACATCTAGCCTTTCAGATCTGGATATAAAGTTTCAACCCTTCAGAACAGTTTCTGGTTTCATGAAAAACCTAATAAGCTTTGAAAAATTTTACTCAGTAGAAGTTAGTCGAAGAAGACTCAATGTAAAATGAAGTTTTGCTGGAGAAAATGTTTCTAATTGGGGCCATACCAAGTAATAAGGTTAAATGTTATTCTGAGAAGGTTTTGTTTTAATAGGTATTCTGAAAATGATATGATTAAGTTCAACATGAGGTAGGGTAAAGTAAAAGGATGTTTCTGTGTGGAAGTGTTTATAAAGTTGGACATGGTTACTGCTGACTCTTGGAAAACTTAAATTTGCAGCTTAATGTTTATAAAAAAATAGTTTCTGAAACTGTATGTGTGGGTATTAACAAAAATAGCATAATACTTTTCTTTTAATATTAATAAAAGATATTAATATTTAATATCTTTAACTTGTTCTCTGTATTTCTTTTTCAGATAATCGTAGGAGAGACTCTCTCGGTCTTTTATAATAATTTGCACTCAAATTCGTTTGTCAGAAATAACTACATAGCCACTATTTACAAAGCCATTGGGACCTTCATTTTTGGGGCAGCTGCTAGCCAGTCGTTAACAGACATTGCCAAGTACTCCATAGGTAGACTGCGTCCTCACTTCATTGCTGTGTGCCAGCCTGACTGGACACGGATAAACTGCAGCCTGGGCTACATTGAGAACTTCACTTGCCATGGGGACAAAGCAAAAATCAATGAGGGAAGGTGAGTCTGAGTAACCTTGTATACTTGGTTGTATAACATATTTGTTAACCTGGGGCAATGAGTTTGGTAATGCTGCTGCAGTCTTTGTGCTTCTCCTAGAATAAATTGTAATGAATTTTAAACATTAAACCCTGTCTAGACCCTGTTTTTTTTTTTTTTCCAGTTTGTGAAAGCTTGTTATATTAATGTATGGATAAATGCCTAATTGTGTGTTTGTTTCTGCTTATGGGAGACTGTCTTTTTTTTTCCAAGTCAATTGGCTTTTATTTGTTTCTAAAATGTTAGCATCCCAACGAAGAGAAGAATTTGAAATCTGCCTTAGAAATTGGATATAGAATAGCAAAGGAAATGTTTTAGCTGTGGCATGAAAGCAAATAAAAACTGCACATCCATTTAAATATATTCAGGACTATTAAAATCACTCTATCAATTTTTCTCATTATTAAGAATTTTTTAATCTTGAATACTTACCTGCCAGTTCAATTGCAGCAAGATACTGTGTAAACAAGAATAAAGCCTCTGACACTTCAAACTTTAGTGCTATAAACTCAGTGTTTGAGTGCTACTTGAAATGTTAGAAGTAGGCTCAGAATAATTTGGATGGCTTGAGTGACATTACCTTTACGGAGACCTCTTTTTCCAGAAGTTCTATATACCATCTTAGTTAAAACATCTCATTTTGTGTAGTTTTTAAGTAGACGTGTGTAGTTGTACTCACTGTCCTGTGTGCTCCTTTGCTCTTCTGGCATGTGTTCCCTATAATTTTCCAGTAGCATGCATGGTATTTTTCAGTAGCTGTAGGAAAACAATGAAATGCGAATGGCTCTTGGTGGTAGAGGAGCAAGTACATAGATAGGCAGTAGAACAGTACACTGAGTATGTGTGGCAGGGGATACAGGAGTGGCTTGTTAGAGAAGCTGCTATGTCCCACAGAGCCAGTGCCAGCCAACTCCAAGTATTTAGTTTAACTTCTTCAGGAGTCTTAAAGTGCTTCTTAAGTGTAAAGAGGAGTGTGGGGAAAATTTGAATTGGTTGTGATGACTGAAATGGTCCTGAAATAGTATATCTGGGTTTTGGAGATGCTGGAAAAACAGGAGTTAGCTTATGCTTAAAAAAAAAATAGGTTTTTTGTGTATGAGAATAGAATGGGGGAGCAATGGCATAGTGATTGCTTACCTTGTATTCTTCCCTGTGTTTTGACATCTCAGACTTCTATACTGGAAGCAAGATTTTTTTTTCATCTCTTTACTGATCAGCTATTAGTTTGTATTTCCTACTACTGACATGTTCCCCTTTTCTGTGGCTGCTGCGACAGAGTGATAAGAGAGGGGGCTCTCCTGTTCAGTCAAAGATTGCCTTGAAATGCTCACTTGAGCATGTACTTGCTTCTGGGGCTTCTGCTATCAGATGAGGCTTTTGCATGCACAGGAAGCTATAAAGAAGAAGTTAGCAAGTGGTCAAAGAAGGGTAGGATAGTTTAAGTTGGGATATTGTCCTGTAGAGGTGTTTGACCTGCATGCACTGATCCAGTAAATCTTACAGGATTTCTGATATCTTAGGCCCTGTGCCCACACACAGGCCAAGTGCCCAAGGGCATTAACCTTTCAGTTAATTGCCCACTAAGAGGAGAGAGGTGGATTGCAGGGAGTTTTTTACAAGAAGCTGGAAGAGGTCAGTAGTCTCTCAAGCTGTAACCCAGAGTTATTTCTGTATCAGTTGACAAAATTATTAGTGGCACACACAAGTACCATCTACTTTCGTTTGCATAGATTAAATAGGCAGGTAGAAATGTAAAAGAATGAAAACAGGACAGTCATAGTGTTGCATGAAAAAACATGTTCTGAATTGAACTTATTATTTCTCTATAGTAGTGAAACTTGAAGTTGCATTTGAATGTTTTTAAAGATTCATGCTTGATTGTACAGTCAAAAAAGATAAATCTAATATTTTATTATTTCATTGAAAACAATGAGAACAGTGTAAAAATCCCTTGTGTGTTTCCATTATTCATATTGTATTTTGTGATTGGTTATCTCCTCCGTTCTCATTTTTTCTTACAATTTTTTACTAATCAAAAGTATAAAATAGTTTTGCTATGGAGCATCCCCGGGTAGATTAGACTCCTTTTTCTAAAATAGGATAAGTGTGTGTGTGTGTTGAACAGATGGGTGTAAGATGGAAGCTTCTAAAGTATACTTTGGAAATGGTACAGAACTTAAGTAATCAATCTGTGCTTCCATTTCCTCCTTAACAGTAAAACTGGAAGAAGAAACATTAGAAGTAGTTGATTTTTTCCCACTTGAAGATTAAGGAATAAGCTGTAGCTGTGTAAGTTCTTTATAGTGCTGGGATGTGTATGTTTGGTTCAGAGTGAGTTCAAAACACCACTTGTAGGAACTTCTGGAAGACTAACCTCAAGAAAACAGCCTGTGTTTCTGGAAGCCTGTAAGTTTTATAGTTGGAGGCTGAGAATGTTTTAGGCCAGTATATTGCATATTATGTTGCAGTACTGTTTCATGTAAATCTGATGATTCCAACTCTTTGCATATGTCTACTATGTTATAACATGGGGGCATAAGAAATAGTAATTAGTTTTTATTTTCCAGTGGTAATAAGTGTTATATGCTTGCCTTATCAGGAATATAAATCAATGAATTTAGGATTGATTGTCTAAAAGAGTAAAGTGCCCGTGAGTTACGGTTAGTTTCAGTAAGGTTTCTGTGAGAAATGAGCCTCACTCTTTAAAAATTATTTTAAAGGTCTAATAAGGGACAAAAGGGACAGTAAACAGTGCTGGGTGCATAACTGTAGCTAGAGGCACACCAGTTAATTGTAACAACTCTTCTTATATACCTTTCCCATTGTATTGGTCAAATACATATTCATAAAAATGATACATATTCAAATATTTCTTTGAACTAATTTATGTGTCCTGGGAATTCTTTAGCTTGGTTCAACCCTTGACTTGCTTTTTAGAGTACATGCAGTAATGTGTATTGTATTTTTGAGAGTCATGTGTTACTTCCTCACCATGGCCTCCATTTCATGTTTTCAGCAGGCAACAGTTATCGGTAGTTAGTGGCAGGAATCCTTATCACATCCATTCCTTGAATGCAGGCAGTTTTAATTATTTCCACAAGTACTTTCAATCAACATTAGCTATTTTTAACATTTTGTGAAAGCTAAAACTATAATATAGGTTCATCATACTGTTCACAAACTAAAATATCATCTATAAATGATGTTCTGGGAATGCAAGCTACATAGGGGCCAGAGCATTGGCCACAAAAAGCTGACAAATTATACTATATCAAAAGCAGTTAAATGTGATAACAAACTGTACTATATCAAAGTCGTTAATAATAATTTGCAAAGCCAATACATAATAGCAAAAGCCACTTCTACTACTTCATTATTTAACTAACTACTTCATTATTTATAACAGTTTCACTTTTCTAACCTGAGGTTAATAAAACTATTTTTGAGGACTGCAGCATCTTGTTTGCTATGCATCATGCTGAAAGCAGTCCTTTTCAGGTTTAAATACCTTAGGCTCTCCTTGACAACTTTTATAGTACGTACACACTTTGTTTTGCTGAGCCAGCAGCAGTAATCAGAGGATCACAAACACAGTGTGCTTAGTAAATCTGATTCATATTTGTTGAAAGATGCATGTAAGAGTGGGCACGTATACATCCAAGTTTGTAGCACTTAAAGATCTCTAAAATACGCATGACAATCACTGGTTATATAAAAAAAATCTAGTTAAATATTAACATGTACTTTTTTTCTATGCCTCTTTGTAAGGCACTCCATTCCTCAGGTGGTGTTTGGCATTTAATTTAAGCTAGACACAGAAGCTTGCAATGAGCTACTGTATGGCACTTTCCTGGGGTGAATGACTTGTACGGAAGTACCATCTCGAGCTTTTATGGAGATGTTGCTAGGTTTGATGTCAGCTGGTTTTGTGTAGAGCTGTGTAGTATTCCTTCTAAATAAATATTAAGAGCAGTAACTCAATAAAGATACCTGACCTGGCTTGGTTTAGTTACAGAAAATTAAATTTGATACAGAAGTACAAGTTTTAGTGTCTACAAATGGAGAGAGATCAAAGTCATGGTGTTCTGTTGTCACTGGTGCTTACAATTAGCATGTCACTTTTAGTGTACTGGTATATACTTTAGTGCTGCTGAATTGCCTTTAGGGTACTTTCCTTAGCACCTATAAAGATAATGACTAGTCAGTTGGCTGTTTCCACTTTCAAATAGGCAAAGCAGGGCTCAGTAAAGTAGGTAGGTGTGCCAGGCTATAACCCTGATAAAGTGGTGGTGTGAGTGAGCAGTGTTTACTAATCTCTTTGGCTTTTGCAACTTCCATTTTTACTCTGCTTCCTTTTGTTTTGGCTTCCCACTGTATGCCTTTGCCTGGCCTTGAGTGAATTGGCAAAATACCCAGATTTCTCAAGAAGTAGGTATGTAGGACACATGATGTCTTCTCCCTTGGTTAGCAAAGGCATATTTCCCAAATAGGTTGCCATATGTCCTGATCGTTAGCTTTCCTGCATCCAAAAGACTGAACAGAAACCACAGTTGTTCAGCAGCAGCTCTGAATTAGTATTTCAGTATTCCTCTGGTGAGTATATTTTGCAGTAGTTGCTGGTTGTCTTAAATGAGTGTGTAGACAGTGAGGCTTGGGAGTCTAGTAGTAACAAAGGAGAACATCAAGAGCTGCTCTTTTCCTCTAGTATGTGGACACTTGATCAGTCTGGAATAGACTTATTTGTTAGCATTTGGCAGAGGGGGAAAAGAGACAACTTTATAAGGTATTTGTTCAGTTAAGCTGAACCAGGACAATATTGTGCTTCAAGATTTCAAGACAGTGATAGTGTGCCTTCTGACTCTTATCACTGGGATGTACTGAGCCATGGTGTGGCAATATTAACTGGTGGCTCCCAACTCATTTTGGCAATCAGGAATTGCTAATTCAACATTGGCTGCCTTTGTGTAGATAAGCATTTGTAATCTTTAGGAAGCAGGATTTGGAATTCAGGGAGCACGCTTGAGTAGATGGATCTGAACCTGGTAAAGGTCAATGATAGTTGTCATCTTAAGCAAAGAATTACTATTTCCTCTTGGTTGTAAAATTTAATCTCAAAAAGATTAAATTTAAAGATTTCAACAAAGTATCTATTGATAATTTTTGAGGCAGTTGAGAACTGAGTAGTGATGATAGGTGTTTCTCTCCAGTTTTATTAAGTTCTTTCTACAGGAAACAAAAACTAAAACAACTAAGGCTCCCTAAGCCTTCCCAGCAAAGGAGTTAAAAAATGTACAAAAATGCTACAAAATCTACAAAGAACCCCCCAAACCAAACTTCTGGTATTGACAAGTTGTGTGTCATTCAAAGAATATTTGAATTAGTCTTATTTAATTTTCAAACAATGTAGCAGGTGCTATATACAGCTTACAGTATTTTTAGAACTTAATTTAGGATTGTGCTGTCACTTTGAGTGTGTATAAATATGTACAATTTTATAAACTTGGCAGCACAAACTGCATTTTAAAGCATCATGTAAAGGTCAGGTGTATTTAATCTGATACTATTTAAACTTATATTTTATCGACAAAATGTTAAAAATAAGTAGTGTAAGCATGAAGTGTGCTGTACTGTTACTCAGTGTCTGCTGAATAATTTCACTGGGATAATAAATACACTAGGGTATAATAATGTACTAGTTAGTGCTCATGCAAATGATGCCTCCCTAGAACTTGAAAGCTTTAGAGTGTACTTCTTTTAATTTTCTTGTTTTAAAATAATTTCCTGCAGTAATAATGTAGGAAAAAAGTTACTGTATTCAGTAGGAAAAAACTTACTGTATTCAGTAAGGAGTGAGAAACACAAATTTGCTAATGCTGTGTTGAATTGACAACCCTTGAAAGCAAAATGCTTTTATTTTACGTCTTTCTCTTCTTCCTCCTCTTCCCCGTTTTCAGTTGTGCCATGGTGGGTATGTAAGTCTCTGAAACAGTCTAACAAGGACAAATCCACTTAGTGGATACAAGTTTAAGAATCAATTCAGATACCTGGTAATTGGGTTGTCAAGTTATTCTTCATAGTATTGGATTAACATGAGATAAGTATTTTTATACCAATGATGGTGAAAGCTATTAAAAAGAAAAAAAAACTTTATAAAATTGCACCATGAAAAGGATTAAGTTATTTCAGAAAATAAATATGCTGGCTTCTCTTGTTTCTCCTAAAAGATCTTTTTCTAGATCTTTTGAGTTTATCTTTTGAGTTACCTTCCCCCCATTATTATAATATCCACATCATCTTGAAGACCGTGGAGGTCTTGTTACAGTGGTTGGCAAGAATGGGTCAAATATTTCATTAATGTGGGGGTAGTTGTGGAATTTTGACAAAGCCCTGTGAACAGTCATCCATTTTTTTTAACCATCTGAGGGACATGCTGGCTCCTTCAAATGGCTTTTTAGAGGTATCTAGACAGCCTCATCATGGCATCATCTGCCTTCTTCAGCACCACTGGTTATGGGCTTGTCTCGCTTTTTAGTAATCATGGTAAGATCCTCTGTGGCTGGATACTACCTCTCCTCGCTGAACTTTGCTACTAAGCATGAAGACCTGGGAGGCTGGAAAATATCTTTCTGATTGCTGACCTTTTTTTATGCATTTGCATTTTGTTTTTATGCCTCTCCAGCTGTACCTTCTGGTGAGTTAAAAGGAAAAGGGTCAACGTATGGTTTAATTTCTTGAAACCTTCAATTCACAAACTTCTCCTCTGAAGCTTATTTATTCATCTCTCATTTAAGGTGTAGATTTGGAGGCCTTCCTGTCTCTTAAAATACCCGCTCTTGAGGTATTGCTGGCTTGTTTTGGTTCTTCTTTTGAGGTGCAGATATGAGGGCTTTTTGTTACATTTGTATATAAGATCTGGATCTTCTAAATGCCAGATGTCCCCTTGTGATGGAATTTTATTGTCCTTTTGGACTGCAACTGAAAAATCTGTATTGAATTTCAAACCTGGGTAATTGCTGGGTCCAGTTTTTGGGGTTTTTAAAAACTATAATAAAACTTAGTCTTCAGAAATGCAATTCCAAAACTTATTTCACATTTTGGAACTGATATGTTGATACTATTTCCATAACAATGAAGTTTCAGGTTTCTGTTTCTGAAAGTGGAGGGGGCACCCGTATTCATTAGGGCAAAGAAGATGCATGTAGCAAACATCTCACCCCCCAATTATTCTATGCCCTTTAAAATGGAGAAAGTGGGACAATTATACACACTTAGCAGGGATCTATACTCATCACATAAACCAAACAGCCTTTTTATTCCAGGAGTGTAAAAGGCTTAAGTATCCTACTCTTAGATGTGGAACAGCAGCAGATGGGGAGGCTGTAAGCATAACACATTCTTCCTTAGTCAATACATGCAAAACTGGGAATGGGAAGTAAAGGTCCAGATCTCTTTTAGTGAAGGATGCGAAAATATATCTAAACAGTCTTTTGAAAGAGTAGCCCTTCAAGCAACTGTTTTAGGTATGATCGCAAGTTTCTAACTGAGCAGTTAAGTGTGTGCATGCAGTGCTTGTGTGCATACATACCCTGTTTTGCTTAAACTCTGTTTCTGAACACATAGCGGTAGGGTGGGTGATCTGCAAATGAGTACTGACAGTAGATGTACTTAAAGTGGTTGCTGTAATTATCTGCTCTTATATATATTATAAGGAATTTGTTAAGGCCTTTTGTATCTGAAGTTTGAGTCATGTTGTTAACCAATTTGGAGAACATACTTTAATATTTCAGAGCTTTAGAATGAAGTTAGATCAAAATCATTATTTATTGTTCTCAAAAATCCACCATTTTCCTTAATGGGACAGGTGAATATGAAGGAGGAACAGAGCATGGTATGAATATTCAGAAAATTAACTGAATGCCAGCATATTCACACAGATTGATAATGACCTTCTCTTCTGATGATGCTAAATCTGGTTGCAGTTTGCAGTACAGTTTGTTGTATCTTTTTGCTTTAACACTGGTCAAACTAATTCTCCTCAGTACAAATTCTTGTACAGTGTAATATTTTTTCCCTATATATAATTGTCCTTCTTTATTTACCTACTTAGCCTTTCTGAATTTACTACAAATTTTTCTTGAAAGCAGTACTTACTACATTTTAGCTGAGCAATGTAGGTTTGTCAAAAGAATGCAATAACTAACTTCTAGATATTTTTGTTAGATATTACTTTTTTTAGCTCCTTTTGCTGAGTATGGATGTTGCAGTGGGACCTGAAAGTTCAGAGTTCTGGGTTGGGAGCAATACTGAAAACCTCCTGACAAAGCAGATCCAGAAATCTGTCCAGGAAACTGCCCTTCCTAGATGATTTGTCATCTCACTAAGCACATGCATAGAAATTAAACCTTTGAACCTGAAGTGGTAAATATTACACCATATTGTAGAAGACTGCTGCTTCAGAGACACTGTGCAGTCTGAGTTTTGTTGGCCTTCAAAAGCATACTTGCACAGCTAGCAAGGATGTATATGTGTGTGAAACACTTCCTTTTAAGTTAAACTTAACGTCAGGTATTTGTAGCTCTCTAATTTCAGTCTGTCAGTTTTGTTTGTAGTAACAGATAATGCAGCTGTCAAGGTTCATAATTATAATTGTATTACTAATGTACAGATTCAGATTACAACTCAGATGTCTAAAGGAAAAAATAGTTCCCTGCTTCAGTTGATGTATGGTTCCTATGCTGACTGCGCTCAAAACAAGCTGTGCATAGTCTGCCATTGCAAATTCAAAATGTAATCTTCAAAGGAAGTTTTTAGGAAATTAGAGCTGACTGTTTTGACGTTGGTAATTTATTTCAACACAATTGCCAAAGTGGTGCCCTTTACCAATCATTTGCCAGGAATTTGTCAGCTTTCTTCATAGCTCCTTGTCTGGTTGTGGCCCTGCATGAGCTGTGAGTGCAGTTAAATCACTGGGTGGTTCTGAGAAGCCGGGCGCCCCTGCTAGATGGCTGGTATGGGACTAACCCATATGATATTGTTTGAAGTTCAACCAAACTTGTGAAACTCTTATGGTTCTCTGTTCTATGTATCCCTTCAAAACTGTCACTGTGTTAAAACAAAAAATAAGCTCAAAAAACTAAAAAAAAAAAAACCTTTGCAAAACTCCCAAGGCTTATGCATTATTTACTTCTATTTAAATGAATGGTTTTGTTTTCCCTTGTTACATTAGATAGTGACTGGTTTGCTCTGGAATTTTTAAACTTAAGTCAAGAGTCTGGTCATTCACTTTAAGTTAAGCCATCTCTATTAGATGACCTGTCTGTCCCTCTCCTTATCTGTCTCCCTGCCTGTCAGTACTGGGAGTATTTCTACAGTGAAGTATTATTTTGCATTGAAATTACTTGGGTTTTATAAAATGTACCAATATACTGTTTTGAAACTTCTTAAAGGTTTGTTGAAAACCAAACTGCACTTAATGATTCAAGCATAACTAAATGTATTACTTCTCGTCTGGTGTTGCCACGCCTTTGGGCACCACAGTCTGGCAGTTTCCATCAGCATCATGAATCAGAAATTTGATGTGCCAGAGACTTACTGTGTGTTTACTAGGGGCATACTGGTATGTTGTATATAGCACTGATTATTTCTTCTATGGAGCTTTCAGCCTGTGAAGTGCTTTACAGTACTGAAATTTCTATGTATAAGAGTTTTCATCAGAGGCTAATTTACTATTTTTCACTTCTGAAAATGTACATGCAAAAAAAAATCCACAAAAAGCAACTGAAGCAGCTTGGATACCAAGGCATTTGAAAGGAATAGAAGTCCACACATGTACTACTATTCAGACAGTGCAGCTTTTTCCTTAAGCACTGCTTTTACCCTTATGCCATTACTATTCAAGATCTAAAGTGGCTGGTTTGGGAACACTTACAGACCTAGTGAAATTATTCATCACTTTTGAGAAGTGGAGCTTAGTCAGGGCAACTACACATCATTTTACATGGAAGGAAAAATGAGCCATGGTATTGAATAAAAGCCTTTAAATATTTAAGCCTTAGAAGCTTCTAGGCTGGCAGTGCGTGTTGAAATGGGGCTGTACTTGATCTGGGAGCAAAAGGAGCTGTCTTTGCAAAAGAAACTGACTGGTGATAGGGAGAATTGAATCTGAAAAGTGAACATGCTCTAATCAAATGAGATGCAGTTCTGCAATCTGGATCCTGTTTCTGAGCTTACATCTCCTTTGCCTTTGTATGAATTGGACCTTTTGAGTAGTGATAGGTAACATTCATTTTCATGACTGAAACTAGAACTCTTCCTCCTTTAATGGTTTTCAGACAAAGCTGGGCTTGAATTCAGTTTCAGTAGCTTATCATGCTTAAGGTCATTTGAAATCAAAATACATACCTGTGTTGGGTGCATCCTGAAAATTATTTGGGAACTAGCTGTGACCAACCAAGCAGGTAGATGCATCTTCTCATTCACAGAATTTCAATGGTTTGCAAAAGGTAACAGGAGGAAAAAGTATCAGAAGATAAAATTTGGGGTGTGTTTAACTGTATCAACCACATAGTACTGCAGGAACAGGTATCCCCTTAACAGTTCTCCCACTGCCTCCTTTCTTTTTCCCCTTTGACGATTACAAGAATCTGCTGATGGATGTATTCTGCATACTTGTCAAGGACTTCTTACCCAAAGCAGTTCCTTAAAGAAGGAATAGCACATAAATCCATGATTTAATAGAGATTATAATTTTCTGTCTTCATTCCCTTTATGTAAAATAACACCACTGCAAATCAAAAACATATTATGTGGGTAAGTTATGCAGGCATAATAAATGTGATGCAGGAGTGATCTAGTGCATGTGAGAGCAAACTAGTAGTTTTTAGAAATGTTGGCTTGAGTACCCCTTCCAGCCATTTTCAGTTTTAGTCTTTTTCCTGAGCTGGAATTACTATGAAGAGAAGTAAACAAAGTCCTAATTTTTATTTTCTTCCCTATTGGAGGACGCTACCTGGAAATGTAGTGGAAAGTTAAAACGTTTGTTTTATGCAGTGTTGAGTTAAATGGAATGATAAAATCAGAACTGTTGAAAGATAACTTGTTTTTTTAATGGTTTTGTGATGTATGTGAGGAAATTGCAGCATGGAATTTTGTTGGACTTTGCAATATAGAAAGCACAAAATGTACATGTTTTTGTGTGGCATGAATGACAGGATTTGGTAACTTCTTGCTCTCTTGCTAAAAAAAAAAAAAAAATTGGAAGTTCCATGTGTGCAGATTTACTGCTGCTTATTTTAAAAGGAAAAAAAACAGTAACAGTATGAATTTTTCTAATTACTTGTTATTTTACAATCAAGTTTATTCTCCTGGTAGCTGCTGATATAAACGTCTGCTGTCAGATGCAAAATAGATAGCTTAGGTAGTCATTGTTCTCTTAGGTTGTTCCATCAGTGTGTAATATTTTTGTTCAAATAAAATTTACAGAATATCTACATGCCTGAATGTATAATCAGTCAATTTCTTCAATTCCCAGAGAGTAAAGAAACAAACCCCCATCAAATCATGCCAGCAGAAGCTTTTAAGCAGCTTTGGAATCTGGTCAATCTAGCACTTAAGACAACTCTTGCAATACTCTACTGCTGATTATAACTACTTCATGTTGATGCTGAGCTTGAGGAAAAGTTATTTTATACCCTTGTTTCTTGCAGAATCAGCAGTGTTTGTTTCAAAGGCTGGTTGTTAGGATGGTGGTTAGAAATTGGTAAATACCTCTCTCTTAGAACCTGTTAGATTGGGTTTATGTCAGTAGGATAAGCAGGGAAATTTAATTGTGTGTGATAGACTATAAAAGGAAAAAAGTGGGAAGTCTGCAAAAACATGGTCATGGTATCAAATCATGTGTATTACATGTCATTACATTACATTGGCAGTTTCCTCACTATCTGCCACTGCATAAAGCAGAGCTGAGTGGATCCACCCTTCACCCCAGATATGATTATGGAATTGTGCAAGATACTTGCTATTAAATGTTAGGTCTCCTGTTGAAAAAACTGTCAGTACAATTTTCCAGATGAAGACTACTGAGTTGGAAATACTCTGGCAGCATTTTCATATGTGTAAATGTATAGCTTTGTACTCAAGTGTGGGTATAATTACTGTCAGACTAGGAAAAAAGTAGAGAAATTGGGAACATGCGGTTCTGAGTAGTTCCTGATATTGTTCAGTAGGTGAACTACTTTTGTATTTATTTCAACTTTTCTTCACAGTAATGACAAAAGTGCTTAATTTCAGAGTCCTCAAAACTCCCAGCCCACGCTGATCTTGTAAGTTATAGTGATGCAAGTCCAGCACATGAGGAAAGAGTGGATCTTGGGAGAACAAGTTGATTGTTGAATGCAGAGAAAATTGACTTTTAAAGAATGTGGTGTTTAAGTGTAGAACTAGGACTTTAAATCATGGCACTGAAATACTAGGAATATTTCACTGACAAGTATGTGGCTGGCTTGTCACAAGCATTGGCTTACTCAACACAGGCATGCTGAGCTGCAGCACTCTGGCATTTATTCCCCTCCAGATCATGGAATGGGTAACACAAATGTCAGTGGAAGCTTTGAGTCAGACTGGGAGAATCCAGGGAACTTGAAGAAGGAAAGGACATACTGGCTGATCCAGCTGGGTGTATTTATTTGCTTTGATATGGGAGCGTGCAAAATGTTTTGCTGAGCCTTCTGTTTTTCTCCAAGGGATCATTTCATAATTCTGTAGTCACATTGGGAAGATTTCCTTATCATTCGCCTCTGACAGATTTATTGAAGCACCACAGGATGCCCTTTCTTGTGGAATATCTCTTTCTACTGTCATTTACTTTAGTTTCTCACCATTTAATGCTCCACTGTACCATATGTATATAGCTCTTCTCTAACCTTGTCTTTCCCAAGGCTGTTAATTTCCCTGTCAGATTCCTGCATTTGTCTTAAAGCTTCTGTGCATTCAGGTGTTCATGCAAAGATATTAAATGAAGACAAGACATCAAGCGTGTTTACGGAGTTCCAGTGTGCAGTAATTCACTTAAGAAGCCATGTACTTTACAAAATAATGCCAAGCAGAACTTACTACTTAAAACATGCATTTTCTTGTAAGTCACAGTTGAAGAAAATGATCCTTTTATGTGCTGTGTACTATGTTCAATTTTTCTACTAATTGAAGAAATATAACCTGTCGGGGCTGGCTCTGCGCCCTGGGCTAAGCTGGCCTTGTGCATGGAAGGTAATAGAAGGTTGTCAGTGTCAAGTCCTCCAAGGCAATCTCTCTTAGTCTTGCTTATCTGGGCTTAGAAATCCTGGCTAAAATAACAAAGTCATTCAGCTGATATGCTTCTTGTAGGAATTGTTTGTACTTTGCTTATTTTTCCAGGTATTCTTTAAAAATGCAGACATTAAGTAATGAGCCATAGTGATAAATTGTAGTCAATCTTATGGTAACCTTTTTTAAGAACTACTGTGTCTTTACATGTGTCATTACTTTTTTACTGTCTTTATCCTTACTGGAAACCATGTGAAATTCATGACAAAGCTAAGTTTCAAGAAAGCAAAACAGCCCTTAAATTACCTTGTTTTAAGACCTTTTTATGATGTCCAGCTCTACTGTGTACATTGGAAACTAGGAGCATATTTTAAACCTCAACTGAGACCTGAAACTGGCTTTATGTTACTACTTTAAGGCATTCTTCTAACTTGGGAATAATATATTGTCCAAGTGGAAGTAATTAAAGTTTATGCTTTTTTCCTGTTAAAATGAAGTGCTATTTCTGATGTAGGAAGAGATCTGTGAGGAAGGTATTGATGGATTGAAAGACATGGACTTCTGAAAAACTTTTTTTTGATGTCAAAGTTGGCCGTTTTGGAAACAATCAGATCAAGACTACACTTGCCAGCTCTATTTCTGATACTTCAGTTTCACTGGATATTGTTCTAAGACTATTTTGAAAACAGTATTTTGAAATCTGATGTGTGAATTCTGTTGGGACAGGTTAGCCTTTCTTTCACTGGTGAAAGGTAGGGATTTGGAGAGTTGTCTATACCCTTTTACTGCTGGCTCATGGCAAACCAGCACTTGAAATAGGATCACAAAGAAGCCAAGTGCTTGGCTGGTCTGGTAGACATGACATTCTCCAGGCTTTGGGAAGACATTATTTATGTGCTGATGAATAGTTGGGAAATTTTTCATTGTCAATATTAATGTTTTGAAAGGATTTAAATTGTTTTAAAAAATGTTTTTTAAAGAAGTCTAGAGACAGCAGTACTGCCAAAGAAATTTCACTGGGATTGCACAATGTGCAAGTTGGATCCGTACTTGTCCCAGTTGTATTTCTGGCAATACTTCATGTGCTAAGCACAATATTTTCAGTCATGTACAGCATATTTATCTATGCCTGATAAGACTGTGTTCAAAGTTTATAATCTTCAACCTGGGACAAGGCATTCTTAATGTACCTTAGGCTAATACATTCCTGAAACAAAAAGGACCAGTAGTCAAGAACACTTTTAAAAGGGTATAGGAATTCCAAAATAAACTTAAAGAATGGTATTTTTTCCTTTTATCACATACTAGTCTTCTAAATTCCTTCAGCTGGCAACAGGTTGCTTTCAATAATTGCAGGAAATATAACTTTATGGCCATTCTATTTATATGGAATAGCCCCAGAGCTATTGGATAAAATACTGCCAATAGGAGCTAAGAATTCCTTATTCTGTATCTTCTGTAGAACAGCGTGCTTTGCATTCTCAGATGACATGTTTGAAGGACAGGGCTCTTCAAAATGCTTGTTGTATTGGTTTTCATAGTGGATTCTTGCCCAGAAATATTAAGTGTTGAGTACAAGAGTGGAAAAGGGATATCTCGCTACAGTGTAATCTTAATGGTTTTGAACTTTAAACATCTGAAGCTAGTACATTGTCAAAGTTTTTCTTCTTAAGAAGCTAATTGGAAAATATCAGTTGATGAAACAGAAGTCATCTTATTTCAGATTGCTTATTTAGTGCCTCTGAAACCAAAAGCTATTGCCAGTGTTTTAAATCAACCATAAACCAAAAGCTCTAAAACCTCTGGAATAAACCTATGTAGACTTTTTCTGACATAGTTTCTAAGTGTTATATGTGCCAACTAATTCAGGAAGTTTTACAGTTTCACTTGTGCACAAGACAGTTTCATTGCTTTCTTTGTGGTATTTGAGCAGGGCATCTTTAACCTCATTATCTTGCTGCATGTCAGAGCTGCTTTTGTTACTCCTAGTCCAAAGAGTGGAAATGTTTCCTTTGACCAGGAATTTCCATGGTTTCGGGGTCTCTGTTTGGCAAAGGCACCAAAACAAGGGACCTGGTGGATATGGTAGAGGTCAGTCTGCAGAGCTATGAAACTTTTATTAAGCTGGCCATGTTTTTGTATGCCAAACTGCTGCAGGGGGAGTGCTCTTGTTGTGTAATTAAATTGCACGGAAGGCTGGCTGAAACCTGGCTGGTGGCCTGTGAAACAGCACCATTACAAGGCTCTGTGCATAAAATGGAAAAAAGTAGTGCTAAGTACAGATCTTTCATCTTTCTGCTTAAGACTAAATTAGAAATGTCTTTCCATTTTGCTTTCTTTTCTTGAAGAGGTGGGTGGCATTTATTTTGCATCTGTGGCTCCTCACAAAACCAGCTGTGCAGGTGAGGACCTGGCCAAAGGAATCCTGGACTGTCAGTGTCAACTGTCAGGTCCCTTCAGCCTGGACCTGGTAAAAGCCTTTGGGAGCTGAAGGCAATGTTGACACTCTCAATGAGATGACTAAGTACAAATAATTTCTACAAATATTAGGTGAAGTGTCATCTTTCGCAGTTGACTGGCTAATAAATTGCATTCCTGCCTTTCCCCCTACCTTTCAATGATAAATGATCAGGGTCTGTGTGAATCATACATTTCACAGAGGTGTACAAATGTAATATAAACTACTAGATATGAGTTGTTAACTACTGCCTCTTGATGGTGACTAAATGCAAGTAATTGTTTTGGGGTGATTAATGTCATTTGTATTCATACATATACTGTGACTATAAGATAAGAAGTAATTATATTTAAAGTATTCTGGCATTTGTCAAGGTGAACTATTAAAGGACACTTGATTACTGTCTTTGAAGATGTGTTCCCTTGCTGTTCAAACTTCAGTCAAAAGTCTAGTACTTACTGCCTGATGTGGAGATCAGCTTAACTTTGGAAGAGGATAACTGCTGAGTAGTGAAGTCTGTACTCTTTGAAGAGTAGTATGGACATGTTTGCATTTTACTTATATAATATGGATTGGTATCACTGCAGTCTGAATGTTGTAAAAGAAAACTGATGATTTCTGATCTTTTCTTTTCCAGACTATCATTTTATTCTGGCCATTCTTCATTCTCCATGTACTGCATGCTCTTCATAGCAGTAAGTATGCTCTTTCCATCTAAGTGATAACAAAAGGTCTGTTAGCTAACCAGTACTGAATATTTACTTGGCTGCTTTGCACAAGGGACATTGCTTTTGTAGGATGCTTGTCTAGTACAGTTAAAGACTTCTCAATTGGAGTTGTAAGGGTGGTGATACTGGGACAAGAAGTAGAATGATCTTCAGTATGCCTAAGAATACTTAATATGGCACTTGGCTTGTGTGTCATATCTAAAATGAACCCAGTGACAAGTGTGTAAGAAGATGCTACTTAAATGTATTTATATTTAAAGTATTATAAACCTTATAAAATTTGTAAGGCTTATAATACTTTTAAATTGATAAGCTTTATAAAAACCTATAATGAAACATGTCTGATTTAATGACATGTGCAAAGCCTATTTTAAAATAAAGAAAACAAGACCCTTAAACACTGATCAAGTGTGGCTGGGCCCATAAGCACAAAACAGTAGATCAAATTGAATTTTCAAATTCCCTTTTATTTTTCTGTCTTTTTTAGGGACAGAGAGGGAAGAGTGAGGAAAGCAAAGGGACAGTAAATATTAGTGATAAGATCAATTTAGAAATACTTCATTTGGGGATTACTATATTTTAGTTGAAATTGTTCCAGTCAATTAGGACAAATTATCTTCAAATTACCTTAGGGTAAGGTTTATAACATGAAAGACTGATTTTGTTGTTTTCCCCCTGCTAAGTGATAACACAGAAGGCATTAACAACTTTATGGAATTTTGTTGTTAATGCAGTTGTAAAATTAAACTCTAGTACTGGATGTAAGTTGCTAACTTAACATGTACACTCCATGATTTTTACAGACCTCAGATTCAATTTGCTTTTTTTGTCTTCATTACATTGTAATTTTTTCACTCTCTCATGGCAATAGTATAACATCCACTGTGAATGAACCAATTGTTCAAACTAAACAAAAAACCCTACACAGAAGGGGTGGCTTTTCAGTATGGTGTAGATAGCTTTTAAGCTTTATTTTAAAATAAAGCTATCTCAGAAGCTTGATGTTTGGTTTTGATCTGTCATGCAGGTTTTTTTATGGCTAAACCTGTTTGGATTGTCTCCTCTGCTTACCAGTCTTAGCTAATGTAAATACAAAGAGTTCATAAAAGTATTATATCCTGGGTTTGACTCCAATATGGTGGTATGACTTCCTGTCGGCTGTTACAGTGTTTTTGCTCATTATGACTGGCAATCTCCTAAAATTTTATGGGTCCACTCGTAATAGTGTTTCAAGCCCAAACCCACTCTTTCCATAGTACAGTGAAGCAATTACTGCTATACAGAGAGCAACCTAATACTGACTTGCCCCTCTGGGCTCAGTCAGACCCTTCTCATCCAACATCTTCTCACATGGTTTTGTTAAACAACAAGATAACGTGATACTTAAATCTCACAGAAGGACAAACCTGGAGATAAGAAAAACCTTGGTAGGTGTGTAGCAATATGTATTGTTTATAATTCATACTGACAGGATTACAGTTGTCATGGATCTGAAGCTGTCTGAGCTTTTACCTCTGTACCATGTGTGTAAGGCATGTTCTGCTGCAGCCTAGGTAAACGGTGGTAGCTCGGAGGAATTCTCAACTCATTAATTGAAGGTAATGGGTCACATTAGATAATACAACTCTCTAGATGCATACAAGACAGTAGAAGATGTCTTGAACAGCCTGGACTTGAGACCTTGTTTGGTTAACCTACTAGGCTTGGAAAAAATTCAGCTTTTGGCAAGAAAGTAATGAGTTCTTTATTTTGAAGTTACTAATTTCATGTGGCTTGAATAATGCTTTCTGGAGTGCCTGTGGCATATTCTTTTGAATCCATGCAAAAGAGCTTTTCTGGAAGGTTCTTGAAGTGGAAATGGAGAACCTTACCTGTCTTGGGGCTTTGTATGAGTTTGATTCTTGGCAACCTCCGACACGGGCAGGTGGCAAGGCAGTGCAAATCAAACCCTTCCTATGCAAGCTACTTCAAAATACCATAAATCCTGTCCTTGTGTCTGTCCTGGTTCAGACACTTGCTGTGCTCAGAGCTGTCCTTGTGTTCACTGTTATGTAGTAACTGCAAAACATGGCTTTGCTTAGTAGCATCCTTAAACTAGAGGGGTACAAATGCCTTTAACTCTCCTAAGATGACATTTGAACAGGAAGTGTTTCATTGGAGATCAGTTTGTTTTTCATTAATTAATCAATGAGTTTCCAGAGCCCTGACTGTTTCTGCACCCATTTTTTGTCTTTGGCTGAGCTGTATTGCCCAGTAAAAATAAGAGGCTTTGTGGAGATTAGACTTCTACTTCCTTCTGTCCGATAGTAAGGTTATTCATCTAGAAACTGCTATGAGGCCATTGTAGGGACATCTAGCTCCTGTGCAGTATGTTTTTGTCTTGCTGATTAACACAGCCTTAATGCATACAAGAAACCAAATCGAGTTCAGATGTCTTCAAGAAGACAGCTAGTGCAGGAAGGTGAGGAAAACACACACACACTTGCCTGTGCGGCAAGGCAGAGTGCTGCTGCTGGCTCCAAGCCAAACCTGCAGCACTTGATGGCTTGTTCGTTTTCTGATCTCTGATGCTGGCTTCATCTGTGCCCTGCATATGTTCTGCAGCCACAGCTTGAGTCACCAGCAGGACAGGCTGTTAGGATGTGGCATTACTCAGAGGCTGTGTTAATCATAACCAGACACTAGCATGCCACTTTCTGGAGCGGCTGGAGGAGTCTGCTCTGTGTGTGTATGTGTACTGCAGAAAGTGTGCTCTTAAAAGTTAGCTGCTGAATGCCTGTGCTGTGTCAGGTGAATCCATGACTCTGTAAAGAACCAGTCCTCAGAGGAGCATCTGAGGGAGCTGAGGGTTCAGCCTGGAGAAAAGGAGGCTCAGGGGTGACCTTATGACTCTCTACAACTGCCTGAAAGGAGGTTGTAGCCAGGTGTGGGTCCTAGGCAGCCAGCAATAGGATGAGAGTAAATGACCTCAAGTTGAGCCAAGGGAGATTTAGACTGGATATTGGGAAAAATTTCTTCTTGGAAAGGGCTGTCAAGTGTTGGACCAGGCTACCCCAGGGAAGTGGTGGAATTGCCATCCCTGGAGGTAATTAAAAAATGTGTGGATGTGATACCTGAGGATATAAATGAGTGGTGGACTTGGCAGTGCTGAGTTAACAGTTGAACTCAAATGACCTCAAGGCTCTTTTCCAACCTAAACAGTTCTATGATTCTATGACATTTTTGACTTGGCAACCATTTGGATTTCTTCAAGAGTCTGTATGGTGCGGAGTATTCCTTTCTTCTGCTTACAGGAGATTGCCAAAATTATCTGAGTTCTTACTGCATGGCTTTGCTAGTATCAGGAGAAAAAACTGCAATTTTGAAGATAATCCTATGCTGCATGTCCCCATCTCATAGCAGGGGCCACACATGGAAACACCACTCACTGGTGGTGTTAGTCATTAGTCATCAAATTCTCTACTGTAACTCTTTGTTGCATGGAAATGTTAAATAGTTTATATTATCCATCTGTTTAAATAAGCAGCAGTATATATCACTTGTTGCTCTCACAGCACAGAGGTCATTGCACCTGTAAAAAAGCTGTTGAGTCTAGGTAGACAAATTTAAAGCTTGGGTTTTTAGCCCACTTCCAGATTAAAGTTACAGTTTCTTGTATTTCCTAACATAGAATGAATGAAACCCCAGAAAAAAACCTGCTTGCAGATTGTCAGTCTAAAAAGCTATGGTGGAGAATGTATTTTAAAACTCATTTGGCAGAGCTAGATGGGTTAGTTTGGATCCAAGCAGAGCTGTTATCTCCAGGATAAGAGCTTCTGCCAACAGCAGCTTTGTGTGCAAGCTAGAGGGAGTTTGACTGCAACAGTATGTGGTAATCCAGTGACCTAATAACAGATGATGGATCCCAAATTATCTGTGTTGTCCTCTCCCCATGCGGCTCATTTTTTTTCTTAATTAAACAGCTGGCATGGTCTCTCCTGTACCAAAACTATTTTATCCTGATTTGGACAATGAGGGAGCAAGTGTAGTGGAACACCTCTTCTACCAGTGTCCATGTGATCAGACTAGCATCTTGGCCCTAAAGGGGGAGATGCTGCAGGCAGTTTTTGCTTTGACTTTTCAAGGTAAGTATTGTAGAGAGTGCTGGACTCCAGGACAGTTCGGATGGATAGAGACGAGAGATCTCTGAAGTCAGATCTTAGAAGATGTAGTTTATTATAAAGGGTGAAGGGCCTTGCATGGAGTTGCTAGCCGCAACTCGTGGCAGGCCCAGGGAGAGAGAGGGAGAGAGGGTTCCAGGTGAGGGTCCCAGGAGGAAGTTCCAAGAGAGCGTCTGGTCCCCCGGGCACACCTCATTAGGGGGCTTCAAGGTGGGCTGGGACAGGACTTGGGCCAATGGGGTTACAGATACCTGATACTTCAGGGGAGGGTTACAGGTGTGGGATGAACCACACATTGGGGGGTGGGACAGAACATTCCATTTGACCTTTGGACCTACTGATAGGTAAAGGGCATTGTTTAATCAGAAAGGGGGGGATTGCTTTCAATCTGGCTATACTATTGTTTTCTAGTTGTTCAGTAATTAAGGTTTGGTATCTCAAATCTTGTTCTCATCTCAATATCTGCATTTTCTAAGTCTTTGCCAGGCAATCATATTTATAAGGCTTTCCTATTTCATCTTCCCCAACAAGTATGTTAAAAAAAATATTTTAAGTTACAATGCTAAATGCATGATGCCATCAACAGTGAGAACAGTTGGCAGAAATGGGTGTGGCCCTGAAGATTATGTTTCTGTAACAGAATCAGTTTTGGCTGTAGCTGGCCTGGGCACTTCCCGGTCGGCACCTATCCCAGGATGAAGAATAGGGCTGCACAAACCTAGCCAAGAGGCACTGCTATTCTGGGGATGGCAACGTGTTTGTACTGCTTAGACTTGGGACAAAAAGGGGTGATGAATCTTGCACGATGTAACTTGAGTGGCTCTCCTACAAGTTGTTGGGAACATTGTATATATCCAAGGTCACATGGAAATACAGATGAGATCAGGAAGGCGACTGGTGTTTGTGCTGGGACTGACGGCCTTTATTGCAGAGAGATCATAGGATAAACACAAGTGAAAATAGGCTTTAGGCTGCTTTTGGTACTCATGCTCCCAAATGTGCCAGTCAACCTCTGCTCTCAAACTCTGATTTTAATTTTTTATGTTGGGATGGGAGATTGAGTGAAACAGTACTCAAAATAGTCTTTAAAATAGTATTTTAGGTATGTCTGTTTGCACAGGACCTATTTCTTCACTTTTGCAAATGCTTTAGACTAGAGCTACAGAACTGGTTTTATTGTGTTCCTGTCCACATAAAAATTGAGGACTAGTCTTCTAAAACTAATGAAAAGACGTGTGTTACTGAAATGCTTTGTTTGGCTGTAGCTGTGCGTAGTATCAAGTACCTTACTTTCAGCAGATGAAAAAATAAAGGGTAACTGGTCATGGTGCAAGGCTCAAGTATGGAAGCACTTATGCATCTACCTGTATGTGTTCCTAGTATTCTTTTAATATTGTTATTTAGACTTTTTATGGTAAGCAAACAAAAAACCCTGATTTCTGTGTGGTTTGCTTGGAAGTTAGGGCCAGTAGTAATAATGCCAATATTGTGAACTGGTTCCTTTAGGACTGAGCTGAAAGCAATACATTGCAGTGCTTTAGTTCTTATAGTAAATGTTAAAATACTAACTTCAAGGGTTTTTTTTCTATCAGAAAAGAGGTAAGTGTTGTATTCCAATTTTCAACAGAATAAAGTGTTACTGTTTATCATGCTCTAAGGTAAAAATTATATCGATGTGAAATTATTTTGGCAATGTACAGCCAAATTGAAGCTGGAGGATTAAAACCTAAAACCCCATTGCCCACTGGACAAGTAGTATTTGTTTAGAACAGATTGATTATAGTGTTGATATTGAATTGAAAGCTGAGCTGTTACTAGTAACAGGACTTTATGCCCATTGCTTAGGAGGCAGCTTTTGCACATCAATTGCCTTTGACAACAGGATGCAGCTATCTTAAAGAGCCAACTGGTACATAACTCTGCCTTTTCTCCCTAGTTCAGCCATTTCCCCCCCAGTTTAGTTCTCCCATAGATCAGTTCCCTGTAGGGCTGTTCAAACATCAGAGCTGACACAGGGAAGATAGATACGGTCAGAGTAATTGGGATATACCGTCCCTTTGAACAGCACCTCAGGTATACCCGCACACTGAAGGCACTGCAGACCTGTATCTTTTTCCCTCACTGGAAGGGGAAGAACTAATTCTGAACTATTGCTTCTTTCTTTTTTATTTTCTGCCCAATCAAAATAAAACTAAAGGACATATAATAATGCAGATTTACCTGGGATCATAAATATGTATTTATGAAAAGGAGGTGATCTCATTAAAAATGCAAAATGTGTTGACAGGCATCAAAGTCTAAGTTGCCTTTTTTTTTATTCCTTTAATTTTTTTTTTTTTTTTTTTTGCTTTTGGAGAAGCCCAGCTCATGAGTGACTCATGAATTCTTCTATGGTTCTGTATTCCTTTTATAATACAGTTTTCTGTTTGGATGTGAGCCTGCTGTGTTTAAAAGTACATGGGAGATACATTATCTATATTTCTGGTTTGCAGGCAGTGTCTTGTTGGCTGATGCCTATAGCTCTGTGTTTATTCATAGATGCAGTGCTTCCAGGTACAAAATAAGCTGCTGCACTTCCACGTAATATTTGCATAAATGTAAGATTGTATATGACGCATATATTGTGGCTCTTTTGTGCTCAGAACTGCAATTTTTAAACTGTTTACTGGATTTCTTATATTTCCTTGAATTCCAGAGTTTGTACTAACTGAAATATGATGAATCACTCTTACACAAAGCTATTTGAGTAACAGCATTTATACAAACTAGCTTTTATATGAAGGCATTTCTCAAGTTTCCCATAAGAAGCAGAAAGGGAAGAGCTATTCTGCAGACATTTATAGATGTAGGAGAAAGCTTTGAAAATCTCTGAAGGGAGCCTTTCTCTCTGCTGTTGCCTAGTCTGAGGAGGGAAGAGGTGTCTGGATTGCTTAACAGGACTAGAACAGGGATGGTAGATCACTTACCTGTATCACTTATCACTGTGTATCTGTCTAAGTGTTTAGTTTCAGTTGCTTTATAACATTATGCAAGAATCTAGCCTGAATGTCTCAGCTTGTCCATTCTCTTGGAGTATCATATTTTAATATGGGCTTTTATCAAAGATGCTCAGATGCAAACTGTGTCTGCTGCATGTGTGTAGTAGTGACTACTGCACTGTCCTCTCCTCAAAGAAAGGTGACAGTGTGTATTTACTGATGGAGTTGGAGAGTGAATAGTTACTTTGGCACTCCATGCATCTGCCCAGCTTCCTAATGGAAGACTTCACAGTCTTAGACGAGGGGGTATTGTCTCTTGTAAGGATGTCCTTGGGATATCTGTAGAAATGAAATTTTCTTATTTTACAAATGTGCCTGGATTCTCAGCTGTTAATGCCTAATTCCAGGCCTCCTGAAAAGCTTTGCCCCTTCTTTTCAGAAGAACAGCCTTTGCATAACTAATATGAAGACTTCAAAACACTGGTGCCTCCTGTGCTTTCACTTCCTTCCACCCCTGCCTCATTAACGAAACCACCTATCCACAGTAGCTCCATATCTACTCCTTCCACCTCTGAAATCCCAAAGCAAACCACATACTTGTGTACATGGACTCGAATGTGCTTAAGCATTCCTAAATCAGAGCTTCTTGGTTTGGGAAGAATCCCTATGGTTTGTGGCTTTTGGGACTTTTTGGGTCAGCAGACTTGCTTTGAAGTATGAGTTTTCCTAACGGTAGCCAATAATGGATCCAAATACTAACTGTAACCACAGCAGTATTCTGTGCCTCCTAGAACAGTAATGCCATGGGGCTCTTCTGTGCTGCTCAGGCAGATACTATAAACCAAAGACACACATGACTAATAGTAAATGCTAAGCTAAATAAAGTAAATGCCATTTACTTGCTTGCTTCTCAAACTTGTATCAACTACTAAGGTCTCTCAAAGTAGAGATTTATTTCAAGATAACTGACTTTCTGCACCTCTGTTTTGTCTCCAGAGTCTTACTTGGAGAAACTGAGAAGTGTTCTCATTTCTCTGTGTCTCACAGGGGAATTTTGTCTCTTGGAAACTGTTTTCTCACTGTTCCGCTCTTAAGTTAATGATGCTGTGAGTCCGTTAGGGTTGCAGAGACAGAAATAAGAGTGAAAATAAGTGTATCTCTAAAAGGAAGGTTGTGCCTTCGGTTCTTTAGGACAGGACCCCTGTAGGAAATGCAGTTACTGGGGCCTTTTGGTATCAGGAGAAAATCTATTTTTGAAAAGTATCAGAACAAATCAATCAAACTACTTGGTACAAGTAGTACTATTACTTGGTGGGGGAACACCACCACAATCCCTCCCCTCTCCAGATTTTTTCCTTTTGACTTTGATTTTTGAACAAGTGCAGGAGGATTTCCCATACTTTTAATAGGCAAAGTCATTTTGCAGTGCAAAATTTCTGTATAATTGGATTTTGGAAAAAATAAGAGAAGGTATTGAATGAAAAATAACCAAGGAGTTTTAGGTATTGAAACTAAATATCTGAAATATGATCTTGGTTGGTGAACTGAGTAGGTTTTGGTAGATTTAAAAGAATTTTGTGCCCTTAAAGTGGAGAAGTATTAGCTGTTAGGAAGTTTCCTTGTGAAGCCACATGATTGCACCTCCAGAAGTCCATCTAGGAAACACAAGTCACTGTACTTCCAAATTAGGTAGGCATGCATTTATGTAAATTAATACTGCTCTTGTGAAAGAGCGAATGCTCAAAAGCCGTGCTAGAAATGTGGAGCAGCAAATAATTCTCCAGTTGCAGAGACCCTTCCATTCATGTCTGTGGCTTCTTGCAAGAAGCCACAAAGTAGCTGTGAGTTTCTGTTCATTGCTTGTATGTATTTTTAGAAATGAAGTACTAGACCATAGATTAAAAAGAAATTTGTGTTCAGGATGTGTGTGGCATAGAGGACATATTTTCATTATGGCATAAACTAGTAGGGGAAAAAACCTGATTATTTAATCCCAATAAAAAGAAGTCTTGTGAAATCTCTTTGCACTTCAAAAGGCATGAATGATGCAAACACAAGAAGCAGCAGGATGGGGGAGTGGAGAGCCATAGAGCATAGCTAAATGACAACTGCTGAAGGATCAGAATGCTCAGAACAGTGTGGAAGGAAGCTGGCATGGTCAAAATACTGACAGGAGCGTGTCTCTACCACAGCACTTGGGATGCTCCTACTGTGTTCATAGGCTCACAAATTTGTTCTCAGCAATATGTGAAATGGCTGGTAGGAGGCATTTCAGTAGTATTAACCAGAAGAGATTTCCTAAAGTTCCTGTGGTTTTATAGATCACAAGTTTACTTACACACTCCTTTCTAGAAAAGAGGCTTGGGTGGGGAGACAGGGATTTGCTTCTGGTTTCTTTCTCTAAGGCCATCCTATGACTTCAAGGAGGAGTAAAGGAACCTCAGGTATGCCATAAAGGAGGAGGTTCTATAAATAGCATGAAGCCATGTTAGTCAACAGGGTCAAAATAGAAGCAAGAGTTAATGCAGCGTGGGGCTAGGACATCTTCATATTGTGCATTTAATGCTACATAAGGGCTAATACTATATAAAGGAAAGTTGGGAATACTTCCAGTATTAACCTTGATTTACATTTAATGAATTATCAGCAAAAGCTCCTCCTCTCCTTGGCTGCTGTATTTTCCTGCATGGACCTGATGGCCTGTTGCAGGCAGACATGTTGCTGCTGTCTTTCTAAGAGCAAGTCACAGTAGTGGGAAGAAGAGTGGCAGGGTAGTACAACTCTGAGCCTATTAAAAGCAGCATCAGTTTGAAGTTACCTGCTTAAAAATAACATGGCATTTGCTATTGCAGCAGCTGGTTAATAAGCAATTACTTTCAACTTAACAAAAAAAAAAAACAAAAAAAAAAAACAAAAAAAAAAAAAAAAAAAAACAAACAAAAACCAACCAAACAAAAAAAACAAACCCAGAAACCCAAACCCAATTGTAACCAGCTGCTATTTCTGAAATAAAACTTTACAGAAGTGATTAGTCAGCCTAACACTTATCTCTGGTATCATTTCTCACCCTTCTCACACCTAGTTTTAGAACACTGTAAATATATTTGTTAGTAGAAGGTGCAAAAAGGCCTTCGGCCACTTCCTGTACAGATAGAGGCGCTGATGGTGTGAAGAATCACCTATAATTTGTAAAGTCTATAGCTAAGTGCTTGTGCTCTGCAGCTGATAGAACAGCTCCAGATCTTCTCTGTGATAGGAGATTACTCTCCTTTACAGAAATCAAGCTTTCACATAGATATCTGTCCTGATTTAGAGCAAATTTGGGAGAAAACCTCCAAAAGGGGCCCCCCAGAAAGCTCCTCCCCCCAGGGAAAAATTTCCTCAAAGGGAAGTGCAAAAACCCTGTTTATTTAACAGGCAAAGCACTCCCCAGCACAAAAATGAACAATACCAGATGACAAAACTCATTTGCTGCTCTGAAGAGATGACAAATTCAGAATGTCTCTCCTGTAGGTGGTCGCTCTGTTATTGGGCACTCTGGCACTGGAAAGGCTGCTGCCCAGAGTAGGCCCCCTTAGGCCACCAAGTGTGAGCTCGGGAGCAGGTTCGAACAGTTCCAAGAAAAGGGAAAAACAGTCCAGGGAAAACTCCACTGCCTCAGCTAGCCAAACTAACTAAAAGCAAAGGAGGGCTCTGTCTGTGCCCAGAAAACACAGTCCCAGGGCCGAGTGTGGAGGAATGAGTGCAGGCTGATAACAAACTCCCTGCTTCTTCTCCCTGCCTTTGCTCTCAGAGCCCTTCTTGAAGACACAGACTATAGTATCCAGCATAAACAGAACACATTACTGGGGATACGAGCATCATAACATCACCCTAGGACAATGTCAAATCCAAATTTCTTGTCTGATACTTTGTCAAGCAGAAAGAATTTGAATACATGCTGCATAAGGGCAAAGACTGCTTTATTGATCATTCAGTGCACTGAGCTGGCATCCTTCCAAACTGGCATTTGCATGCCTTGCCCCATTTTCTTCTTGTGGTCATAAGTAAACCTGTTTTCTCACATATCTGCAAAAGGGTTGCATAATCCTTTTTTTTTTTTTTTTTTCCTACTATGGCTATACACCCTTTGCCAACTTCCAAAAGTGTTTATATGGAAAAAAAACTTCATTGCAGCAAGGTATTTTAACTGCCTTCAGGAAAACTTAGTAGGAACAGGGAAAGAGCAAACAACAGCCAGTATTAAATAATCAGCCAACTCTTCAGGCTATCAGCATTCCTTGCACCTTCCTCTGCTCCATTAGGCACTTTGTAGTGTTCTGGTCTACTGTTGGTAAATCCAGAAACACTACCACTGTAAGTCCATTAAAACACCTTTTGTTAAAAGAACTTTGTGTGACAGGTAATTTTTGAAGTGGTTAAATGGTATTTTCCCTAGTGGTAAGTTTGAAGCCCAGAGAAATATGCAGTGCCCATCAATTTGAAGGGGAAAATTATTTTTCAGTTTAGGCTTAGGTGTAGCTTCTTTAGAGTTTGATTCTACCCTGACCTTGCTATTAAAGAAAACTGTTTATGGATGGGGTTGATGTTTTTGATGCTTCATTTATAGCTGAGAATGTCAGCATGCCAAAATTATGATGTAAGTTACTAAGAGAAACATTCCCCAAATGTTTAACTTTGGAAAGTATCACCTCTGCATCTACAGTGTCTTCTCTGTGCCTGTATTTATATTGTGAATGTACTGTTTCTCAAAGTTAGCCATGGCTTTTGAAGTCAGCAGTGGCTTTACCAGGAGTTTGGTTGGTTTCTACATTTCTCAAGACTGTCAGCTAAGATTTTGTCTTTGCCCTGAAGTTTCTAGGTGTCTCTGAGAAGATGTACTTGAAATGTTAAATTTAACTTCCAAATGTACTGTTTTCTCAGTGAATACAGTAACTATGGTGCTTTCTTTGGTGATAGGATTAAATTTCAGAATAAATTTGGTTATGTTTACAGAATGTATTTAGAGAAACTAGAGAGCTAGACAGATGCAGACAGCCAGATCCTAGACAGACCAGAGAAGAAACAAAGGCAGGGTCTTGGATTAGATTAGATGGGAAAGTAATAAATATGGCAAAATGAAGATAATACATCAAAAACATAGATATGCACAACAAAAGCAGAGCTAAGGGGAACTCACATGGGAACTTTAACCATGCTACCACTCTGGAGGATATTTAATATGCAGCTGAAAAGGGTGAGGAACACAGCTCAGTGAAGTATACCAGTGACAACTGAGAAATGCTTTCGTTACATCAAGTTAGTTCTGATACTTATCTACAGCTGCAATGCTATGGTAAAAGCTGATCATACTAAAGGAGAATGGAGAATGAAGTTAAAAAACTTGTCAGCTCTATGTAGAGTAAATGTAAACTATGTTGTATAAGGCTTACCTGTAGTTCATGTTGGAGTAAAATACTAGTTTGATTTCCACTGGATTCTTTTTAAGCCTTAAGTAGCTCTACTATTACCAGGACCTTTATCCTGAAAATACTAATTTGTCATATTGGTACAAATGGAACAATATGATGGTGCTATAGATAAATTGATGTCCAAAACTATCAAACCCTGCCTTAGCAGCCTTAAGAGTATACCTATAGCACCTAGAAGAGCTGTGAATATTATTTCAATAAAATTTCAATCAACTCTTTGAAAAGACCCAACACAATTTTACTGCATCTATGCTTTCTGTATTTTTAACATTTTTTTCTTTTTCTTTCAGCTTTATCTTCAGGCAAGAATGAAAGGAGACTGGGCAAGACTTGTACGTCCTACTATACAGTTTGGTCTTATTGCTGCATCTATCTATGTGGGTCTCTCACGTGTTTCTGACTACAAGCATCACTGGAGTGATGTTTTAACAGGACTTACGCAGGGCGCAGTGGTAGCTGTGCTCATTGTAAGTAATTCCTAAGGGCGTGGGTGTGTGTGAATGCTGCTTTTATGAACAGCACCTTAGAACAGCAGGCTCTGTTCACAGGAAAGCAAACCTGTATTTCTAACGCTTCAGAAATTGCTGAAACAGGGAAACAGCTCCTTGAACTGGGTGTAGCAATAGTACTTTGGGGAGTGAGGCAGGCTTTGGCCCAATGGATAAGTGGTAGTTTTAGCCATTGGACAACATGAAATTGTCTCTGCTCAATAGCTTTTCAAATAGCTAAGATGGAAATGGTAACTGCAATCCAGATATGCCTCTCTATATAAATCATGCTTTTTGCTTCTAGCCAAATTTGAAATCTCAAGTACAATAGCAGAGAACATAATACAATTATGTTTTATAAAGTAAACGGGGGAAAAGGCATTGAAGAATAAGGAGAGCACCGAAATGCCTGCCACCTAACACAGTGTGTATTTGCAGTCTGACAGGAAACTCAAAACCCTTCACCATTTCTTGTGTGCATTCCTAGTACTAAAAATGTGTTCGCAACAAGGAACCTGTGAAGCTTAGCTGTACTGATGAGTATGAGTCTGTTTCCCAGGAAACAGACACTTGCCTAAACTTGTCACAGCAGGCCCAGTTGACTTAGTGACAACAATTGTATTGGGTGTCACCAGAGTGCCATGGCTAATTAATCCATAGATAGATTAGGGTTTCTGGAGCAATGGGAGCGAACCAAGGTCATACTGAAGGATTTGGTTACCAAGAACTGAGGCTTGGCTGTGAAGACCCACCTCCACAATAAATGCTTTGTCAGTTTTCTCAGGTCAGAAGGGTTCAAGACAAAGCTGTCTACTAGTTGCAATCAATAATCTAATCTTGGAGCAGCTCTGGGAAATCATACAGGCTGCATTAGCTGTTACTAAATGGCTACACGTTGGCATAATCCTACCCCTCATCTTTGTCCAATCTTTTTTTCCTAAGAAACAGAGTACAGAGAGTAAGAAACACCAGAGATCGAAGAGGTGAAGATACTTTTATTAGGAAAACAAGTTTAGTCAAGGATGTTGGATGATTCAGAAGGTGCTTGGTAATACAAGAAAGAGTAGAAAGTAGCATTACAGCGAGTGGAGTTGAAAGGTCAGGAAATTATTTTTAAAAATACACACTAGCACCAGCCACCCCCTCAGACTCCTGTCTGAAATAACCGATGAGTTCCTCTCTAAAAACAGCAAGCTGAGGTTAGGGCATAGCGGCTTAGCAACTGCAAATAGATCACTAAATTGAACTGAGGGAATCTGACATTAAGTGGAAGCTGAAACTCCCCTGGTCTGTGGCTAAAGCAGTGTGCTGGATCATCAGCCAGCTGCCAGTGTGGTGGGAGATTGTTTCTTCTGCCATGGACAGTGTTCCATAGTTCTCAGGGTTGCAGTGGAAGGGGAAGACACAATACAGGAAGGGAAGGGATCATGTGAGGCTCTCACTTATTGCACTCCATGCAGCACTGTGCCCAGCATATCTGCTATGGGACTTGGTGAAATGAGCTGTGGAAGACAGCAAGCTGCAGAATTGGATCAACCACCTGTCTTGTAGTGAAGGAGATGCCTCCTACCTGTGAAGAAGTGAGGTGGTATTTTTAAAGGACTGCAGGAAAGGACTACATAGGTAGAGCTGGCTTTACAGCTGCTGGGTCCAGCTAAAGCATCACCTCTCCTGTTCTGTTCTAACTAAACTATAGGGAAAAAAAAAAACTAAACTTGCATTGTGGGCTCTGAAAAAGCACATTTTGCTCCTTTATTTAGAGCTGTTCAAACTAAGACTGTTGTAATGAAGCAGTGCCTGGTAAGGCAGTCAGTTAGCACAAGCCTTAAATTTGGCTTAAACCATCAGTGGCTAAATGGTCAATGACAAGGTGAAAAAGCTATTGAAAGAACAGACATCTGGATTTTGTACAAGACGTCCCTGCCATTTTCTAATCTTCTAAACTGATTAAGCTTTTTATTAGTTCTGATAACAGGATTTGCCTGCTGCAGAGCCCTTGTTTCAAAGACTTGTGAGTGCTGGAATAATTTAACACTGATTAACATAACACTAATTTTTTCACTTAGGTTGTGTATGTGTCAGACTTCTTCAAAGTCAGAGGATGTACATTTCAACCAAAAGAAGATTCCCATACAACCCTACATGAGACTCCAACAAATGGAAATCACTTTGGCAGCAATCATCAACCATGAAGAATGACCCACGTTACCTATATTGCTCTGAAAGAAAACAATTTCAGAAGTCTAACTTTGTAATTTAAGTAATTGCCTTTAAGGGACTGCTGCTGCTCTTGGATGGTCACTTAACCTGTATATAGTAACATCTACCACAGTTATTGTACACCTAAACTTTAAATTTCTGTTGGTTCAAGCTCTTGCTTAAAAAAAAGCTATTACAACTGTAAATTTTTATTGAAAACTGTAACAAGTTATATTACATACACTGCTGTTTGTACATGCCCTGTTGAATCAACTGTGGTTTAAGTAAACACCATTAAAAGGAATTACTTGATATGGAAGCCACATGAGACACTGATGAATTTGTTCCATCATGTCAATATAGTTTCTGGAAGACATCTGCTGTTACAGGTAAAGGCTTGCAGCAAACACAATATCTCTCTTGATTTTTGTAATCCCTATTAGGAAGGAAAAATATTAATATATAAGAGTCTTAACTGACACAACCACTATTTAAAGTACAGTTATAAGCATGTTACAGGTTATTAAATGGAAGTCATTGTACATCCATTTTTAGCCACCCTTTAAGTTGAACTTTGTAATAAAGATGTTATCTGGAAAGATAACAGCAACAGTGCTGTTTACTATGATGTAAACATGAGAAGTTCACATTATAAAACTATTCACCTTCAGTCCTCACTACCTGTGCAGCCCCTTCCCCCATCACTTTTTCTTCTAAAATTGCTTAGTGTACTGTGAAAGTGAAATACATACCCTCTGCAAACTTATTTTCCAGTTCTGTGTTCCCAATGGCTTTTGCGGCCTGACACATCTGCCGAAGCAGTTCTTCTAGATGCCTCATGCAACGAATTATGCTACCTGTATGAAAGAGCAAGGGACAACTTTGTGCCACATCATGTAACTGGTCCTGAATTATTCAAATAGTTCCTTCTACAACCCTATTCAATTTATCTAGGAGCCAAATGTCTTAAACTTAGTTTCTGTTTGCACAGTAAGTTTCTCTGTGAGGCATTTCCTTGAAGCTGTTTCCAAATGCTTGTCCTTTCTACTGTCTTTAGAGTCTCTAACTAATACCTAATCACACTCCTTTCTGGGCTGTTGAGTAATTCCTAGCCGATTTTTTTATTTCAAGTACTTGTTAAGACTTCCTCGAAAACCATGAAGCATTAGGAGATTCACAACATAGCTGTTTCAAGAACCTACCGCAGGTTTACTTTGGGATTGTTTTTTATAAGCCTTAGTTCATTTGTTGGCAACAGCAGTAAAACAGTAAGTGATCTATATTACTACTCCTGAGCTATTCAAGAGTCCATGGACCACTCTACCACACCATTGCTTGGTTACAATAATGTACATGAGCATCTTGCCACAGCTCCTACACTGCAACCTAACACCCACTTGTGATTTACTATGCATTTATCTCCTCTTTGAACTTTCCTCACAGCTTAGCCCAAGTCACTGCTACAAATTTCACAAAACAATGCTAAATGCTTCTGCTCCTCTGGCCACAAGCAAACCGTATCCTGTTTGGTTATTTCCTCCAGCAGCATCTCCATCAGTCAAAATTACTGTAGGCAAAATAACTGTTATTGGGTAAATATGGGATGAAGGGCTTGAGAACTGCCCTGCTGAGAGGGATTTGCAGGGTGCTGCTGGATGACAGGCTCTATATGACCCATCAATGTGCACCTGCAGCCCAGAAAGTCAATTATATCCAAAGCAGTGTGGCCAGCAGGGCAAGAGAGATGATTCTGCGCCTCTGCTCTCATGAGACCCCACCTGCAGTGCTGCATCCAGCTCTAGGGTCCCCAGCACAGGAAGGACATCAACCTGTTGGAGCGAGTCCAGAGGAGGGCCACCAAGATGATCAGAGATGGGACAGGTCTCCTTTGAGGACAGGCTGAGAGAGTTGGGGTTGTTCAGCCTAGAGAAGAGAAGGCTCCAGGGAGACCTTATTGTGACCTTTCAATACATGGAAACATTCAAGGTCAGGTTGGATGGGGCTCTGAGGTACCAAATTTAGAGGAAGATGCCTCTGCTCACTGGAGGGGGTTTGGTCTCTACAACCTTTCTATTACCCCCTTAAGGCATAATATCTGGGGGGAAAAAATCAATATGAAAAGAACATTATTCAAAGCTCTTGGGAAAGTGAGACATGATAAAGTAATGCTTCTAAAAAGCATTCATAGGGCCTCACTAGGCTATGTCAGTTTCTACACTGAGAACAGTTTGTGTAAGAGCAGCAGTTTGTAAAACCTGTTGCAATGACACGAGATGGAAAAACCCACCCACAGCCTACTGAGCACAGAGCACGCACCAGCACAAGTGACCTGAGAGCAGCTGCCCTAAACACAGCTGTGCTGCACTGTGGCAGGCCCTGGCTCAGCTGTCAAAGATCTTGCTTGTCTCCACTTACAAGGCCGACCCCGACAACCATTCCAGGGAGTACTCATTTACAGGCAGCGTAGCTGGGCTTGTTGCTGACATATTTTTGTGCCAGAAAAAGAAAACTGCAATTTTAAAATGAATTATTATTGTTTATACTTCCACGGAGCAGGAGTTGGTCTGCAGTTAACAGATAGGATACTTAACTCAGTTTAGCACTCTTTCCTAATGGTTTTAAAAAACATTAGTTTTTTTTTTTTTTATTTCTTCCCAACACACATTTCAGCTTAAAGACAAGGTATTTTCATTAGCAAATCAGTGCTACTCCACTTTGTGGCAAACACACTTGGAACACCCAGGCTTATTTTGTATTCTGATTTTCTTTGAAATCACTACAGTTACTTGGATAACCAAGGTAAACTACTGTGGGATTTAGGAACACCACAATCCAGTTAAGGTACACATAACCAACAATGGATGCCTGAAGTATTTCCTTTTGGATAAAGCACAGAAAACCAGCCTACTGAAAGTTAAGGGAAGAATCATATTGACCCCTGTTACAAGAGATGACCTCAAAACAGGCCACTAAGATCTAATTTTGAGGAAGCTGGCACTATTGAGTAGAACAAAGCCAACTGTCTTAGTACAAATATGGTAAATGGAAAATGTCACTGCCCAGTCAGTGTATTCTGAACATTAAAGTGTCAATGTAAAACATAAGCTAGGTGCTTTAATGTTCCTCATACTCAGGGTGCCTCCATAGCAAATGGAAGGCTCAGATACTCATTGAAATAGGAGGAATCTGCTGACTGCAGAAGCAGACTGCCAGGATTTGTGTGGCTCAAAAGCAACTTTCTTTAGAAAGTTCCTAGGTATATGCATTGGATTACATGCACAAATTACGTGCATGAATTCCCTTGTTATGGGAATCTGCAAAGAAATCTTCTTTGCAAAGAAGAAGACAGCATCTGAGAGAGGCAGCAGTGACAGTAACAACTTCAAAAAGGAAGATTTCTAAGAGTGGTGCATCCATCCTACTCTTCAAAACTTCCAACAGGCTGGTTTTTCATTCTGGTTTGGCCTTTAGTGTTGACCATTCTTACTTGACAACCCTTTGGATGGTTTGTTTTTACAAAATACAGGGGCTGTAAATCATCATACTTTGAAAACAAAGTATTCTTCCTCAAGGGGCAGTTTCTAGTACTCCAGTTTTAGGAACCAAATTAATCCACCTGACATGTTATATCTAGGCTTTGCAACTATTTCCATTGCACTGCTGTGCAAAACTATTCAAAAGAGAGACTTGGTTACCACTTCTCACTTCTGTCATCATTAAGTCAGCAGGAAGAACTGGTTATACGAAATAAATAAAAAACTTCACTATAATGAGGACAAATGCAAGAGCTGTACTTCCTGATGACAAGCATTTGGAACATGTTTTTTTCCCTTTAACTAGAAAAAGTAAGCATTATCTTTTGTTGTAATGCTTAGAGAATTTATGAGTTTTATAGAAAGTTTTTAGAATACAGAGATATCCCTTTAAAAAAATCTTAGATTCTAAATCATCAACAGTGTGTAAGTATAAATTAAAATATATAGTAAACAAATTTTCCCCCACTTGATTTTGGCCACACAGATGCTTGAATACATCTGAGTTTACGATAAGGTTATTCATCAGTATTACCATACCCTGTTGTAGAATCACCAACTCATACCTTCTAAAGAACAACTGATTAGCCTACCTTCAAAGACATCTGTCATTTTGCAGATGTGAGCAAAGTTAGCTCCATTTGCCCATGTATACACAACATCCATTAGGTTGGGTCTGAAAGAATTCAAGTAATTTTCTTCATCAATTTCCAGTTTTGCTTCTGCTGACACCTTGGCGATTCTTTTTGCACACTCCTTTAAAATAAAATATTTTATATTTATAATATACTTAACCAGAGTAAGAATTTAACTGACCAAAAGACATGCACATTATTAGATACTGCATCAAAGGATGCAGTTTTCTTTTTAGTGTTAAATTACTCAGAATCAGAAAGTAAACCACTGTTTATATGAAGTCTGCCTACACTAAGAATCTACAGTGTAGCAAGCAAGCTTATAAAACTTTTAGAGGCATGTCCTAAATTAGCATAAAGATTTCTTGCAAACCATATAATGTATTATTAATTACACATTGCAAAATCACACGCAGTGCCAGCTGAATTCACTGATGATCCAAAATTAGGTCTTTACAGTGCACTTATTATACATTACTCATGAGCTTTGCTCATGTTAACATTAACCCTTAGCTCAGACAGATTTCTAATTACCTGCATTTGCCGAAGTGGTCCTGCCAGCTGCTCAGTCAGTTTTGGCATTTCACTGGACTGAAAAAGAAGACGTTAAACAATCTCAAGTGCTCCCACACATTTGCTCTATACCAAATTAAATGCAAAACCAGAAGTTCAATGTGTGATACCCTACTTTATTCCAATAAATTCTCAAACGTGTTGCCAAACACTACAATTACTGAATTCCCCAAATGTTTGTTCCTCAAGCTAGATAAGAAAACGAAATCTTTCTGTATAGTATACCAACATTATGAAAAGCAGCACCTGCTTTCTAGATACTTCCAAAATTCCCTCTATTTAGCTGTATCATAGTTTTGAACTGACAAATGAACTGCCATTAACTACTTCAACAGTTACAAATTTTTCTTTAAGAATACAAAATGTTTTTAATAACTTAAGCATCAGTGGCAATATACAAAAATATGGCTTTTCAAAATACAGGAACATCTTTATGCCCTAGCTGTTTAGACTCAAATACTATTGTTGAGTGAATCCCAATATTCTAATTAACAATGGCTTACCTTGGTTTCCCTTCTTCTAACAAATGGAATGCATTAGCATCTGCTGCTAGTGTTTTTTTCCATATTTAGAATCAACCTGAGTGATACATTTTGCTACCTACTTGCAAAAATATTTCATATGGAAGTTTATTTTTACTAATTTTCTGGGTCAATACTAATCTTGTATACAGTTTGCAGGTGGGAAAACAATAACATCTGGTATTAAATGCCCATGTTTTTGCCTTTAAAAACATATGATCTGTTTTTAACAGCCTTTCTGGTATTAATTCCATGTGGTACTGCCATTTCCATCAATGCTCAAGGATACTAACCATGTAACAACACAGACATTGAGGATTAAATATATGCTCACCCCAGAGTGTAGTGTATCGTTGAGTATCTTCTTGAGATAATCATTCTACATTTTCAATTATATGGACGTATGTGTGTGTATTAATAGCAGCACATATGCTGAGAATCTCTTGATACTGCTTCATTGCAAGAGGAAGACTGCAATTTAACACAACCTTTGGAGTGTCCCTCATGAGGAAGGAGACTTTAGCATTGAAGCTGAGATGTTTTTACTAAGTTCAATGGGAGTTCATGTCAAACACCTTAGGAAGTAATCAGAAATGTCCAATGGCTCATACTGTTATGACCAATTTCTGCAACTGAATTAAAAACAATATTGTTAGAAGATAGGAATGTCTTGAATTGAAGAAGTAACTCACATTCTCTTGAAACACGAAACAGCTAAGTAGTGCAGTTGCCTGTTCTGCAGACAAATCATTGAAGAGACCATTGAACATCATTTCCGTCAGGAGTAGTTCATCAGCACTAAAATAAAGAGAATGAAGCTTAGAGGAAAGACTTACTGATATGTAATTTTTAAATGAACTATTAATCTGTTTTGTGAAGCAACTGGATATGGGTTAAAAAACCAGCATCTTAATTGTATGGGACACCAAATACACACACACACACACACACACACACACACACAAATATATTAGCTTTTTAAGGAGAATGCTAATTAATAAGAGACTGCAACGGTATTTTAATGAAACCAAAAGCACTTACTGGACTACAATAAACTCTCCTGACAGATCATATGAATTAGTATGAATAGTTTAGTCAGTTTCTATCAGACAGAATATCAAGAGATCAGAAAGAACCAGGTAGTAAGGTAACTTACGAAAAGGACTAAAACTAGTACTGTTGCTGCTTAGAGAAGATTCAACTGGATATTTCCAAAATACTGAAGAAAGGAACAAACTTGTTTCAACTTACTTGAAGAATAAAGATTTAATCATGAATTATAAAAGTAACTGCACGATGCAGATACAAAATCCATATTTATTTGGATAAAACACCTCTATTTTTAGAGTTAATTAAAAAATGCATAGGATGGGGGAAAAACAATATATGATTTTTTTTTTTAAGAGATGTATAACTCAAACAGTTCCAGACAGTCAGAAAGTAGATAAAACTCAGATTCAGCTTCCCCACTTGCTTATTTAGCAAGGCAATTAGTTATCAAACAGATATCGGTAGCAGCTTTCAAACTTACCTGTAAGACAAGGAGTACAGCCGTCACTGTGACTTTTAAAAATATAAAATCCTATCAAAATCTGAGTTACACTGTAAGATATTAAAATCTAGTTCGTGATTTTTTTCACCTTTTTCAATATATATGTACCTGATAAATGTATTACATTAAAATGCATCAGTTCACAGATTCCTATAGAAGCAATTTTGCTCTACAGTAAACCTGTCAGTGACTTGGTAACTGCTGACAATCACTGCTACACTCATTTGGAAGTGACTGTACCAGCAGTCCTGGTTCAATGTCAAACATAGAAATGAAGACCTTCCCCTCATACAATATACAACATTAAATGAAAACACATGCTATTACCTAAGCAAGGCACAAAAATAGCTATCATTTTGGCATTTTCATGTCTACATTTAAAATCTATTGTATTTTGTCCTTAAGTTGCTACTTTACTTACACTGCTTGAATCAGTGTATTACCTTTATTACACAGAACAGTCTCTAAAGAACCCTTTTTCTAATGGTCTCAAAACTTTAAAAAATAAACATAATGTACTAATTTTAGCAAGGACAATAAAGTGTATATACACAACAATGAACAGTTTGCACAGAAACCAATTACCTGCTGATTTCACAAGCAACCCGTCCTTTCATCTCAATAACATCTGACGACGTGGCAAACCCCAGTCTTCTCAAAACACGCTTGCGGCATTTGAGCTCATCCATTTGCAGGACAGTTCTGGCTTTCTTCAATTCTCGCTTTGCCACTTTAATATCCATAGCAATCTGGGGGAGGCAGAAGGACAGTAATTACACCTTGCTTGTTTAATAGATGTTTAATAGATTGTTTAATTTACATAAAGGCCTCAGAACAATGGTATATGAACATACTACTTGACTAGTTGACTTACCTAAGTATTCTAAGAGGAAGGTTTAAAACAAATTTAATAATAGTAATAATAGTAAAAAAATCAGCTCCATTTACCTACTGAAAACTCTGGTAAGCCTGGGAAGTGAAACTATTTACCCACAGTGGGAAAAAAACCAAACCAGCCCACACTAAAGAGACAATTCTCTGTTGAGAAATGAGCAATCATCTTCTGAGACCTATACTAAGTCTCAGCTAACCAATTCAATGAAATGAATTTCAATGAAATGAAATTCAATGAAATGTAAGCCAAAGGCATTATTTTCTGCTATTAGAACTTCTCCAGTGGCTTGCAGTTCATCACAGTCACCATCTACATCCTTACAGCAGACATCCTCGCAAAAAGCTGCTCGGTCCATCAGGTCTTACCTCATGTAACTCTGTGCTGCTCATACCAGAACCACCTCACTTCTGTGAAGTGGCTCCTGGAGAACCTGCTTTCTCAAGCAGCAGAGAAACATGAGAACTGGTTTTATGCACAACCGATTTCAGTCTAAGAGGGTACAACTCTGTACAAAATAAGTAACTGCATTGCTTCCAGGCTAAGAGTCAGCTCAGGAAGCAGCAGCACAATGATTTCTCTGGTACGCTCCTCAAGCTAATAAGCCCCATCAATTCAACTTAGGTTTGTACAAATATATTAAAAATTATCAATTAAAACTATCTATGAAGACTTTTCCTACACTGCACTGTGCTATGTCTAGTCAGTGAAAAAGACCACTGTAACCTTCTAATTCCTGAAAATTTACTCTGAAATTTTCTTTTCATACATCCTTTGCATCTGTACCAAGGAAGGGCATACTACCAACTCAGCCATTTTGTTAGTGAGATTCAGTAATTTTAAAAGAGTTGATTTGGGCTTTGCAAATAAAAAGAACAGCAAGTAAAAGACAACCTCCCCCCACCCCGCCCTCCCCACAGCTAAACACAAAATAATATGGTTTGTATCTTTACCTGTGCTTTTTTTTCACAAAGTTTGTATATTGTTTCCAAGTTTGGATCATTGTGAAGAGGATGTGAATACATCCTATGCTCAAATGCCTCTATTTTTTGGATTACTTTTTTCAACCCTTGGTCTTTGATGCCCATGTCATCAATAGGGTCTAGTAAGGGCACTCCATCAGGAAACCGTTTCTGTACTTCCTAAAATGATGAAAAAAGATTTTTTTAAAGATAAGTAACAGTAAAATAAGCTGGCATAACTATAGAGACACAGGAGGCTGTAATGTAAGTTATGTGATGTTTCAGTAGTTTTCAAAATCAGTTTAAAATTACTTGACAAGGAGAAACAACTGATAGACATTGTGGCTTCCAAACCCTTTAAAGAATAAGGCTGAAGATGTGACAGAAACTTTACACAGATTTCTTTAGAACAAGTTTCCTTGGGTTTAAGAGTACCTCACTTAGCAGAGCAGAGTACTTACACAGCCTAGTGGAACTTACTTGTACAGATTTTAACACACTTTGCCTGTTATCAATAGGCCTCAGGTCTTTTGGTATGTAGAGTCGGACACTGCTGATAGCTGAGACAAGATGCACCAAAATAGGAACAACCTATCAAAGAGAGTGTAGTAACTCATAAATAAAAACATACCTCTTATTAACAGTCCATAGCAAAACTTTTTCAAGGGAAAAGGAAAACTTAGAGCTCAAGGACATAGCAGTGGGTAAAGGAATATCAGAAAGCAGGAAAATGCTGCTAATGACCTAAAGTATTCATAAAGAAGAAAAGTAACTGTCCAAATGGGAAAATTCTAAATACAGTTACATCTGGAGAAAGACAAAACAACAGCTTTTCTATTACCTTGAGTCTTACCTGCTGGAATACCTCTTCTGATCCAAATCAGACAAATTATTGTCATATACTTAACTAAGAATGCTACCAGCATAGAACATCAAGACAGAAATTACATCTTCCTAAGTATGAAAACCATCATGACACCATGATGAATCACTACTGCATTTAACTTCAAGGTTTTAAATGGAGTTTCTGAGAACAAATCTGCAGACAAATTACACTGCCTTTGATCTGAAAATTGTAACTGTTTGTCTTGATACAGGGTTTCAAATTTAAAATTTTAAATAATGCAAATATTTTTACTAAAAAAAAAATTCAATTTAATTTTAGAATGAGTGAGTTTTGCAAAGCTGGCCAGAGAGGTGGTGGAGTCACAATCCCTGGAAGGGTTGAAGAAACAACTGGATGTGGCACTTTGTGCTATGATGTAAGTGAAAAGCTGGTGTTCAAAGATTGGACTAAATGATCTTGAAAATCTTTTCCAGCCTTAATAATTTTCATAAGTAAAAAAGGAATTCTGTTCCCAGAGGCAAGATACTGCTAAAAAAAAGCATCTGTCAAACAGGACTACTAAAAACGTATTACTTTAATTTATTAAGAAGGCAGAGTTAGGTGTACAGATTCTTTCTCTTCCTTAAATGCATCAGTCCCTCTTTTACCAGAGTTTGCAAATGGTTTGGAAATCAAGATTTGGGAAAGTTTATAAGGAACTACTGAGAATAAACACATGTGACAAACCTGCATCTCTCCTCTCTCATCAGGTCTGGCTGGTTTCGCAGACTCAGTAGCAGAATTTTTCAAACTGTCTTTGCTGCAGTGCAGGAGCACTTCAACTACATACAATGGGTCCAATTCACTGGAATTTGGCTGTTGAGGGTGCAGAAAAAGAGCAGGTCTGTAGCAGTTATTTTAAAATACAAGCAGGAATGAATGAAAAAAACCACATGATTTCTCCAATATTAAAGGTAGAAATGAGCTACGTGTCTCACAGAGAGAGTGCAACACTGCTCAGTGTTGCAGTACATTCTGAAAATCCACACTCTGGTGAACTGATTGGAAGATCCCTCCCACAAAAAAATACATTTGAAAAAATTACCCTCCCCCATCCTCCCTTGCCAGAGTAGCCTGAAGTCTGCTTGAAGCTTCAGCTGCATCTGCATTTTCTTCTACATGTAACTCATTAGAAGGAAGCCAATATGTTTTAAAACGGTAATTCATATTTGCATCACGCTAGCAGTACTGAACTTCGCATTTGAAGAAAAACAAAAACAAAAACAAAAACAAAATTTAGGGGATCTCTTTCATTTGCAGGTTTGCAGGTTCAAGTTTTCATGCACAACAAAGACCACAGAAAAATCTTTTAAACAAAACCAACTTGTATCTGAGGCAAACAGAAAGCTGCATCTTGCAGGCTGCATCTTTACACAACCCAAACTGCACCCATAACATCTGGCATTCATTTAAAAAACACAAACATGTAGGTGTGGTGATTAAAGACTACTGTTTACAAGGCCATAACCTTTTTTACACACCACTTTAAAAAACACTGGCAATAGGTATTTGGATGAATATGCACTAGGGCTGCTCAAATACACTCCTACCACAAACAAATACTTTTAGGACTTTGAACAGAACTAAGTTATAGGCCTAACACAAAAGGCAGACATCGTGTTTTAAAATACCATGTGTAAGATTTCTGATTCCAAATACAAGAGAAAAAGAAAACATGATTTTCAAAATCCCATCTTAACTCAGTTTATTTTTACTGGGCAATATTTTTCATTACAAATCTACAACATATTATTTTATTTCACTGCATGCCAACTAGCCTTTTTAAGAGATTCTCAGAAGTGCTATAACAAAGTGCCATCATAAACTAAAAAGAAAAACAAGTTTATCCTGTCGTACAAGCTAAATTATTTCTTCAAGAAATGCCAATTACTTGCTGAGGAAGAAACTGTTCCTGTGAATTATATCTTACATTTGCAGAAAGCACTCACTGCCACTCTCTGAATTAGAATTTTAAAATACCCACATGTACCAGATCAGTATCCAGCCAAAGCCAGGGAAGGCACAATGCTGACTTGAATGAAGTAGAGCCTAAATTCATAGCTGCACAAGTGTGCTACAGAAAATGCTAGAATTGGAGATGTCTAGAAAATTATGAGAGGAAAAATATTTCTACCTGTGATTGTACTATAAACTTAGTAATAAAGCAGGAATATAAAAACCATTAACATCTGCTGCTAATATACTCTCTTTAAGTTTACATACACCAAGAGCTTTTCGAAAATGCTGACTAAACGTGACTCAATCTAACCGCTTTTTTAAAGTGTTCCATGGGTTTCCTACAACAGACAGGTCCTAAAAACCACTACACCCTAGAACAGCAACAGACATGTTTCTATATGCAAGAATAAAAGGAGACTAGAATCCTTAAAACACTTGTTAGCCACTTCTCTGTCATACCAAATGATTCTTTAATTCATGGTGCATCAATTCACATGCTTCAAGGACAAAATTAAGCCCTTTTGGACAGAGTACTGCAGAATTAGTTGAATTCTTAGGATTTTAGATTTGCCCTGAAACATCTCTTACTTCAAGTGTCTGGAAACAAACCAAAATAAGAAAGACGATCGTACCCAGGAACCAAGAATGATAGAACAAATAACAAGTTCAGAGTCCCAGATTAGTAATATCAAACTTACTGAAAATTCAATGACCATGACACAGCACTAAAAGAGATGCTTACATAGTAAACATTATAAATATATAAGTGTTATAATAACCTAAACAGAGAAGATGGAATTGCATCATCTCAAATTTTGGTATCAATAATTTTTAAGAGACAAAAATTTCATGTCTACAATCAGGGATCAAATAATACTGACTATCAACAGCACAACAGTATAGATAGTTTACTGCTGGCACAATACAGTGGAAATAAAATTTCTCTCTCAAAAATTTTTGGATTTTTTATGAATTCCAAAGGACACAGTAATTTTGCTGCCTACTATAATGTAAAATATATAGCAAGCATCCCTGCTTCAGATAAATTCTATTCTGAGCAACAGTAAAGTGCTATTTGCATTGACAGTTTCATGGAACACTGATTTGTTTAATTATGGTGGAAAAGCATCTACACATAATTAATAATAAACATAATTTACATGACTCATACATTTGCTTTCACAATGCAAAGAATAAGGAGTATATGTGAAATACATACTATAACCTAAAATTCATTATTAATTGCATAGATTTCTCATTAGAAAAAGGATTTAGAAACTATGACATAGCCAAGAAAAGTTTGCAACTGAACTAGTAATATAGTCTGAATTCAACATAATTCCTAAAAGTAAACCCAAAGAACTGTTCCGCTTAGAAGTGGATGAAGGTTTGAAGATCCAGCATAAGTAGTATCTTTCCAGTACTAAATAAGTATACTTGTATAATTTAAACAGTACTGGGGAATGACATCTGTGTCTCAGGACAAAAATGCATTGAATAGACAATAAAATGGGTAAACAATGACTTCTTCAAGTAATTTGTTTTGCCTCTGCTCATAGAAACTAGTCTTTTCATACTGACTTTAAAAGTTACATAGCTTTAGGTTTGTTCCTTAATTTCCAGCACCTATTGTCATTCTTTCCACACACTCAGAAGGAAAAATTCAACCCAGCTACTAGAACAATTTAACAAAAAAAGTGCTGCTGGAACCACATCCATCTCTGGCAAAACAGACCATAATTTCAAAGCTAATATTCAAGCCCAAAGGTTTATAAAATAGTGAGACAGGCCAGATAGGGAAGGCAAATATATATATGAATAGAATATGACACAGATAGAAGAAATGCCTCCAAGTGACACAGAAGATGGCAATTTTACAGAGAGAGCTGGGACTAGGGGACAATCTGGTTTATTACTTGCGTGTCACTATGAGAAAACCAATCTACAACCAAAGATTTAAGGAAGAGCAGTAAGCAGTCACCTTTCTTTTTTCAACTTGAAAAAAGAAAGGTGACTTACAGAAGGAAGATGGAAAACAAAACAAAATCTCTTTTAATAAGTTCTGTATGAACACATTTTTCTCATTTCCTCTTTAATGAATATATATTAGAAAAGCATCAAAAGATGCCACAATGATCAGGTACCACCAGAACTTAACAGACATAACTCCGCATTTAGACCTAGCAAATAAAGCCAATGCTCTGCTAAAATTACAGCCAAAATGCTATCACAGGAAAAATATGGTTGTAACTTAGGTTTTCATTTACAGAGCAGAGTAGCTGGTCAAAACATTTCTAAAAGGGAGACCAGCACATCATGTAAGTGTTACACAGAGACCAACTATGAAAATGCATTTCTGGAAGTCTGGCTTCTATTGCATCACTGCCCTCTGCCTTTTCTTCCAAATATCCTCAGATCCATTTCTGTTGTTTTGCTCTCTTTGTATTTTAATTCTCCAACTCTATGGCAATATCTCAGAGGACAAGCAATTCCACGTCTCACATCCTAACTTACGACTCAAAGCACAATTTACCAGTTTAAGATAACCTTCTTCATAAAGCTAAAAGTCAGTCTCCCACTGGTCTCAGCCTTCACTTAGGGCTTCTATAGATTTTCCAAGAGACAACAATACAGTATCTTTCTTATGAACAACTTAAATTAGCACTGGCAATGTTTCAGAAACAACTTAGTTTGAAACATTTTCATTGCTATGTAAAGACAAGCAGTTTCTACACAAATACGTTAAAAGTTAAATACTGAACACAAGACTTGGAATTTTCTCCATCTTCTATAGCTTTATTTCTTTACACTTTCACTTCAGGAAGTTCAGAGCTTTTGTAAATTTGGGGTAAAAGAAATTTTTTTGCCTTTGAGAACTATAAAGCAAAAGGAGTTAGTTTTTTTCAGAAAAAATAAAACAGTCAGGTATATATTTTGGTAACGGAGAGAGTGTGTATTTTACCTTAACATTTGATTTCTTAGAGAAATTAACAACCACTCCCCATCCGTAGTCATCACCTTCATTCTTCACCTAGAAATATTACAAGATGTTATAATGTAACATATATAACAACATCCTAGCAAGCACAACATTTTGTATTTTTGATATTTACAACAGCAGCTGTGGACTACTATTCATCATGAAAACAGTATTTATTTCAATGCATTATTGAATACTTAGCAAAGAAACACAAGTCCAAATTGGTGCTTGGTGTGATGCATGTAATTTTCCAAGATGGTAAACTGGCAGACAAAAATGAACCTTGCAGTTTTCACAAATAGGCAGAAATGAAAAACAAAAGAAAAATCAAGTTACCTTTACCAGTCTTCCTGGCTGTAGAAAGGGCAAGCAGTACTTTGGTTTGTGAATATACTCTTCAATATCTTTACCCAGTTTTGCAAGCTGCTGGCGGATTCTGTAGTATATCACCACATTTTCTTCATTGGGAATTACAATTTTGTTGTACTGTGCTTCCAAATTATTGACTCCTATAATGAAAAGTAAAATCTCATGAAAATTAACAGTTTCACACAGATTGAGGAATCAGTGTTTCACTTTCAGATCTCCATGATTAATATTTTGTGACCACTTTTAGTACTAATTTTTTACTTACAATAACCCATTCGCTGGAAAGCTAGAAATCTATAAATTTGTCCACTGAATTAATACCAGTATTATTTTCTTAAAATAAACAACCTCGAGAAACTGGAAAAGACTGATACCCAATTATCCAGGAATAACTGATCTAGGTTTGCACAGAAGCCACATTAAAACTTGCAATGATTTTGTAGAAAAGTCTACCACTACAGTGTCTACCACTGCTTTTTATCTCTTCCTACTAAAAATAAGATTGCTCACAGATATCTTCTAAAAAGATGTGTTTCAACAAGAGCGGAGTTGTTAGATGTTCCTCCTAACTTGTTTTAGGTTCTGATTTATCAGTTGAAAATCAGTATTTTCTTCCTCCTATATTTTTATACCTTATTTAAGCAGATCAGTTTTTATTCTAAACAGTATGATTCATTCTCTTATTCTGGTATTATCATCAGCAAACAAAAACAAAGAACAGATTATGAAAAATATCTTTTTCCTCTCTACGAACTCATCCTCTTGCATGCTGTTTTTGAAGGCTCATAAGTGGCCTGGAAATCTCACTTCATTGGGACTTTGGACAGACAACTCAGGGAAGTGCTCCTTATTTTACCTGCCAATTTTTAAAAGAAATAAGCTATCCATTCATAGTCATGGCATACTTTCTTCCTTAGTCTAAGTAGCCAATTCTCTCCTTCGTGTTTTTAATTGCAGCTGAAGGGATTACAAAATTCTAATGGCCAGTATGGTGCCTAAACTGAAACTGTCCAAGAACTATGAAAAATGTTCTTCAGCTCCATTTTTCTATTTAAACATCAATGCTGGAATGACAGAATAAAGAAATAGGCATGCCAACTGGAACAGGGAAATAAAGGAAGGAAATAAATACTATATTTAACTACTACTACACCTGCAAACTAACAGAAAGGTAACTGAAACCCTCCCTCTGCATGGCTATCAAAGCTACATGCATACACACACTTTCTCTCTTAACATTCAATTAACAAATTAACAGATAAATGCTCAATAATAGTAACTACCTCTCATGTTCTTAAGATTCTCCTGGATTAAGTTTTGAAAGAGGCCTCACTCTCAAACACTGGCTGAAATTTCCAGACACTAACTTTGGCTCATGAAAACTTACTATTCAAAGATCATGGGTCAAAATGTACTTAGCTTACTCAGTGGAGTGCATTTAAAGTCCCAGATATCTCTGAATTTTCCACTGTATTATAATTAAACATTTTTTACCTACACTACTCTGAATGCAGTGCACTTAAGTTCTTTTTACAGCTTGTACTGAGATATGAAAAGGTGAAAGACTTTCTTCCCCGCATCTCAAATGAGCCATAGGAAGTTTTAAATTGTTTTTCCTTCTTCCCATCCTACAGTTTAGCAATGTGACACCCATTCTTGTCTGACTCACAGAGGAAAGCTCTCTTCATAAACTGACGGTGCATATAAGTATAGGTCCTAAGAACAAGAGGAAATTACTGAAACTGTAACATGGCAAGAAATGGTGCAGTGGCAACTGTTGGCAGGGAAGACAAAAACTGCACAGGTAAAAACTCCTATGAGAATAATAAATAATTCATAATAAAAATACTCAACCTTACCTATACCTACTCACATGAGAACATGCAGCAATACTTACTTTCCACTATTTCTGGAATAGTTCTGTAATGTTGGAACTGATAAAATGATTTTTCTAACATGTATTCTGGGTTAATTTCCTCTACTCGAAGTAAGTTCAATACCATGTTGTATGTCAGGTGGAAAGCACTGTTTAAGGGATCAGCTGAACCCTGAAAAAGATACAAGAACAGTTTTCATTTGAAAAAAATATTAATTGTGGCATATAAGAATACATTGATCATGATGCAGTATTTCATATGAGGAGTTGTTTTTTTTTTTTTATAATGTGGTATGTACAGGTATTTTGATTAACCTAAGAATAAAAGATGCTGAGAAAGCATTACAGGGAACCATTACCTTCTTTATCCATTTTTACTTCTTAAGAATGTCTACTACTCTCCTCTGTCAAAAAGTAGTACTGGACTAAGTAAATGCATCTTTGGTCTGATTCATCATTGGCTGTTGCTATGTTCTACCCAAGAGGACAACCTTGTTATCATAAAGGAGCAAACATTTAATTGATATGGACTAAACCAACCAGTCATTCAAAGGACAAACAAAACACTTGAAAAGTGTCCAAAGAAGATCCAGAAGAGCTCAACACACAGCCTCTCCAAGCAAGGGCAAGCCTGAGAAACTGTCTCTCACTTAAATCTCAGCACAGAAGGCCACCTGGATACACCAAATCTCTGAAATCAGATGACAGAGATCCAACACTTCTGAGGTACAGAACTGCCCAACTGCAGTGCATAACCTTTCATCCAAGTAGCACTAGTATCAAAGAAGCAGGTATCTGACAGTCCTTCAGAAAGAATACAAGGGATTATGAAGTAGAAAATTAAAACTTGTGTGCAACTAAAGCAGTGGAAAAGACAGAATTCTGTCCAGACAGCTGGACAGAATACAGAAGAACAGCTACATTATATAGGCTTTTTATAAAACCAAGACAGATCTCACAAATATTTCAGAGCTCTCTGAAGGTGTTAAAAAGTACCTCGATTATCATACCTCCTTGATTCCTGAAATGCTTATGACAATACACTCACCTCCAACAATATAACATAATTAAGTGTTTAAGGGATTTTTAAAAATTAAACTCTTGTGAATACCTAAACAGAAAACAAGTGCAATTTCGGTGTTTTGCAAAACAAAATTTCCCAGAGACTTAAAGAGGGCTGGACTGACAAGAAATGTAAAAAAGGCAAAGATAGAAAAATAGCAAGGTCTGCTAAAAATTGTACTAGATGTCTGAAGCCACCCACAAACAAATGACAAAGAATAAAATGACAAATTAGTGAAATCTAATCTGAAAGTATAATAAAAGAAAATGGGCAACAGTTTGCAATGGTCTTGTACCTCTCATTCTCTTCAAATAATGTATATATGAACTATAAGAGAATTACTAAACAGAATTGTCATTTCAACAAGGTCTGTGAGTAAATTTAGTTATGATTAAACATTTTAAATAACAACTAAAATGTAACAAGAAAATAAAGATGTTTCAAGATATATTTTTCATGCATCTATATGATTGTTAAAGTTCCACATATTTTATCAGAGATTTTAGAAGCCTAACACTAGAAAACATGCAACTCTGTGCCTTTTTTAAACTCAAAAATTGCTTTACCAAAACCTAATTATATCTTATTGCAACTAATTTATTGGCTTTTCTCTATTAGCAGATATTTCCTTGTCATACCTAATTTAAAAAATCACTGGCTATTAAAAAAATTAACTGATTATTTATTTATATATGCAAATGCTGAAACTCAAATCCAGTGGTCGTCCAGATCAAGCTAAGTGTACTAGACTTTAAATGACAATACCACAATGCACACACTTTTCTTTCAATTTTAAAGACATTGTCAGGAATTCAGATCCTACATGCTTTTATGCATTGATATCAGAGTAAGAGGTAGTTTGAATCCAGAAGTCCTTCACATGTATAAGATATAAGAACACTGTAACCCCATTTGCTTTAAGTGAGACAGAGCTTATGAGATTACCTTACAAATGCTAGAATCATACTCACTGCCTCATTATTTTGTCTCAGAAAAGAGCACAACTGTTACAGAAAAGCCTTCAGCACATGTTTATACTCCGAAAGTACCAGCACAAATACGTGTAAAACAAGTTTTGGATAAATCATGTTCTAATGCTTTCCTTCCCATGGCCACTCATTCAGTCTTTCTAGATTACATCTCTGAGTGGATCATAAATACACATCTATGTTTTTACCTAAAGTGATGCATCTCAGAGCAGAAGTACCTCTTAACCATGAGACCATGAATTGTGTATTTAAAACAATACTGTTAGTTCTGAAATCACCACAGATGTGTTTCTACTAACTGAAATGTCTCACTAATTACAACATCAACAGTTGAGCTGCGGCGCTCAAGTTTCTACAGATGCCTCTGATTTGATATATCAAATAAAGATGACAGAACTTCTGTTGCTGATGCTAACCAACCAAGAGCTATGTAGCATACAAAAAGCTATGTAGCATAGCTTTTTTTATATACCTGATAAAAGGATTATGTATGTACTAACCTCCTGTCTATTTTTCTAAATATATTGTTTATTCTAGGAAAGAGAAATTACCACTCCCTAAAAAGCTTGCCTCTCTATAACAAAAAAAGGCTATTTAAAGAATGGCATTTACTAAAGAACAGCACAGAAACTATGCCAGTGTCAGCTAACAGTGGTCAGATTCTTTCCTACTGCAATGTTCACTGCTCTAGTCAGGCACCAGCTAAAGAAGCTGGAATACACTCACCAACTGGCTACAGGCACTAGAGATCTGGCAAGAAGCTGCTGTGTGACTGCTCTGATCACACAACGAAACAAATCCTCTTTCCATTCCTGACATCTTGGAGGGAAAACCTTCAACGTGTGCTTGCAAGATTTATAAACTATTTCAAAGAATAGAACCATGTCACACTCCCAACCTAAATGTGATCATTAAGTGAGAAAACAAGGAACTTCATACAATAACAATATATACACAGAACATGTCAAGAAAGACCAAACAATTCCTGCAGATTCACTTTAAATACCTTTTTTAAAAATCAACAGATTTCAGCTATGAAGAAGTGATTTAAAAACAAACCAAAAAACCCAGCTATTTCAGAGATTACATAAGCAGACTTACTTGAAGGGCAATGTTTGAACCAGTTGCTGATGCAGTAATTTTTATTTTAAACACATGATTAGCATTTTACCATTTGAAAATATGATCATTCTATTAAGACATAGCAGTTAAAATACAAATCTTGTTTTGGCAAAAATGGTGAATTTTTTCCTGTTCTATCATCTCATAAACACATCTTTCTCCAAGTTTCAGGAATTTCTGTCTTCTCAGTGTTCTCCAAGCAATACATTTGAAATCAAGAGTTCTGAGAAGCTTGTTTTATCTCAAAACTGAAACTGCTACTTCTTCAAATGAAATATACTTTACTGTAGCTCTACTGTATTACACTTTCAGCACAGCCAGCAAGTTCTGCAGCATGCATTAGTCTTTACCTACTATCCTAAGCTATCAGTAGACTCACATCTAACAGGGAGCAATCACCAGTATGCCCTTATCTGCTGGATCAGTCCGTGTCCAGATTTTGCAGCTGCATTAGAAAACCTTATACCAAAATACAGTTGTTCTTTATACTAAGTACACTCAAGGCATGAGTAGCCCATCAGCCTTTTATGGCAAATACTAAAGACAGCCATGATTACTGGAGAGACAATTAGTGCTTACCTAAAGTCACCTGTCAGATACATAAGGTGGTGAAAAGCAAGTAACAGGAGGGGAGGGAAGATGAGATATATTACTGATAGGAAAATGGAAGAGGTAGGCTTTTCCTTCCTAACTTACTTTCAAAGAGTCTTCACAGTATAAAGTGTTCAACTATGCTGGATTTTGCTTATTGCCAAGATATAATAAGACATAAATCAGCTTCAACTTACATTTTCTCCATGATGGTTATCTCCTCTTGAAACCCCTTTTTCTGCTCAACCCTTTTGCCACTGGCTCCCAGATTGATTAAAAATACTGTGAAGCACTTAGTTCATCCTGTACCGGAAGACCTCCTGTCAAAATACATCAACCTTCTCTTCAACAAGCTAGGCTACACCATCATCTGCCTCAACATCTCTCTGAGGAAGCACCCTTGTCTCCATAGAAAAAGATATTAGATAAGATATTCTCCATATTAGAGAAAGGAAGAACCACCAACCACTCAATTCAGAAGATCAAGTAAAAGCCTGACTTCATCAGAGCTGCAAAAAAGGTTGATGAGAAAGACTGCCTTGAACAGGCATCAAGAAGTCACTTTCAAACATGCACTGCCTCCATGACTTATTGCTGTTGAAGAATTACCATTCCAGTTCTCCAGCTTCCTTTTCTGCAAGTAATGCTGCCTCCCATTCCTTCATAGAGGACAGTCCCCCTCACCTCAAAAATATAACAAGACTGCAGCATAAGATTTTTTTCTGAATAGTTTTTAGAAAGCAGAGTAACTTCGCAAGCTTTTCCATCCCTCTGGATGACAATTGCCTGGATACATGAGAACAGCCTGCATATATCAACTAAAGTTCTCAGAAATCAATGATCCCCTTTGCCCTTGCAACCACTTCTCATAAAATTTTAAGCTAACTTAACAGAAGCACCCTTTCAAGTTTTCGGAGATTTGGGTTATTAGATGTATGCAAAAGAATGACTGGATTAAGCTGATAATGTTAAAAATCAGGAACATAATCATAAACAATTCACTACAGAAATAATTTAGCCAAAAGCTAAAAAAAAAGTACAAGAACCTGAAAACTATAGCTGCTATACAGTGTTCCCTGTTTAACTGCGAATAATTTCAGAGCGAATCCTCTTCTTAACACAACCAAACACTCCAACAGGAGATTCCGTGTTCACTGGTATAACCATTTCTTGCCCACATAAACTAGAAAGATATAAAGATTGAGATGAAGAAGATTAGTGTATGGAATTGATACAAACAGTATTTTTTCCTTTTTTTTTTTTACTGTTAAGACTTGGAAGCCCTGTCTAACTAGAGATGTGAGTGCTGTCATTGCTGCATTATGGCATGTAGTGTTGAGCAAGACATACATTTGGTAAGAGTTACTCCCTCTGTTATCTCTTAAAGCAGGAGAAAAATATTTTCATTTTTAAATCTGTTCCCATGAAGAGAGAGGAACAAGTTCCCCACATAACTTTCTTGCTCCCCAGCCTATCATGGGAACATCAAATGGCAAACACTGTCTGAAATGAATCAATTTGCAAAGCAACAATAAAGTATATTTCATAATGATGAAATTAGATACTATATAGGACATAATTTACACCATTTTGGTCCAGTGACAGTTTCATTTGCTTATCAATGTTTTCAGAAATAAACTGAATCAATGAATTTCCAGAAAGAAAATAACAAAACAGTTTACAAAAAGAGCAAAGAAGCGGTCAAACTGGTAGTAAGTAAAAGATCTTTCCCTTTTTTTAAGTCATAAGGGGAATATAGGTAGACTTAGATCTCTGTAACAGTCACTGTCACAAATTAAAACCCTTACTAAACAGAAAAAAAAAATTAAAACCCTTATTAAATAGAAACAAAAGTGACTGTTTGATATGTCTGTAAGACACAGAAACACCTCTTGTGAAATAGCAACATGCTTTTTTCCATATATCAGTAATAAAATAACCACACAAATAGTCAGTCTCTCTCAGAAATAGAAAAAAAAAAACCCTATACATTTACACTGATAGCAGAATTACCCTGAGCTACTATAGCACAACTGCAAAATAAATAAAAAAATCTTCTGTGAGTTTGTTTTTAACAGACAATGGTAAACGGCTATTTTAAGCACCTATTTATTACCAATCTGGCTCACTGCTTTGCCCCAAAACCAATTACACCAGGACAAACAGAAGCCTGTGGGTGGCAAAATACTGCTCCATCAGGCTTTGCTGGTGAAAATACCTCAGGCTGGGATTCAACAAATGCTCCAGTTGCAACAAGAGACTTAAAAGGAAAACAATGTAACTCTGTTTCTCTCGCCTCCAAATACTACCTTCTCAAGTTAGTTTTAAAAGATGGAAATTTTCAGCCCTTTTACCCTCTCTAACACAGTAGGCTACTGTTGTAGCTATCATTAGCTTCACTTCAGGATAGTAACTCCCAAGTTCTGGTCTTCTCCCTGTTTTTGGAAAAAGCAAATGGTACCTCTCTCTTCAAGAAGAAACTAGCTGACATCCTCAACAGAATTGCCACTGTAGGTATCAGGACAGTGAAATATTTATTTTATGACACTTTACAATTTCAGTAAATGTGCAGTATGTTTTAACTTAAAGGAAAAGTATACCCTAGCAAAGACTATCTACTTCTATAAAAGGTTAATATCAAATTAAATTTTAAAAAGTACCTTGTCATCTGTTTATCTCAAACCTACCCTTTTCATTTTAAAAACATGAAGGCAAAGAAAAAAAAATCTAGCTTAGCCAAAATGCATTCACATTCGTAGTGGTGAGTTTACCAAAGTATATTTTCCAAAAATCTGATGGAAAACTGCTTTCCACAGACTGAACTAATAAAACTTGAAGTATTTTCTGGTATTAAAGCAGCAACCACAATTAATAAATAAACCTATTAGCTTAATCCTACAGGCTCTTTAAAATCCTGAGGAGAAGTTTCAAGAATGACAAACCATTTTACACACCATTTGATGCACCCCATTTTCCTACATTTTCTTTGCAAACATCAGCAAAAACAGCTATTTGCTGTTCTCTTCCATCTGCTGGCTTGCATAATTATATACAAAACTGTGATCTTGTTTACAAAGGTGTTTGATTATACATTTCCCTGATCTCTGTGATTTCATGCTAGAATCTTATTGACTTTAAGGTGATTTTAAATTAAGGTTAGAAGTTAAGTACCTTCCTGAATCAAAGCCTGGAAAATTCCTGCAATGCATGCTTCATAAGGATAAGAAAAGGCTGGTACTTTACAGTAAAACCAATTACTTCACATTAAAATTATTTTTATCTAAATACATTTTATAAAGTATCCAAAATACATGTTTCATTGTGATTCTCATCTATGTCACAACTTTGGAAGAATATTTTACTGTCCTCAAACCACTATCTAGTGATGATCTACTATTTTAGATTTTGCAATGTCTTTTCCAACAAGTATTTGCGCCTACCTCCAGGTGAAGTATTTCTCTCCTGATGTATATTTGTATATTTCTCAACCCCTGAGGCATTTTTCCCCCCCTAGAAGTAACTTCTGAGTCAAACCGAAGCACCATAGCATGATTAAGATGGCATGCTAAGCTGATGTTTGCAGAGAAAGCTGTTGAACTGTCTGAATTGCTGTTGAGCTCATTTGCCTGGTACAATAGAACAATTTAAGAATTAAAATAAAATGCAATGAGACTTCTAATACAGCAGCATACAGGCCAAATATGGTCAATACAGCCAGCTCTATAAAAGGAAGGCCCTGCCAAGGAACTAGATTTAGCTTAGTGGAGTATCTCCTACAGCTTGGCATTGAGGCACTTTATGTTCCATAGACAAAAGACAAGATAGCAAATTAAAGTATTTTTTACCTTGGCAGATAAATGCATTCCTGTATCAAAAATAGTGTAGCCAGCAGGGCTGGGGAAAGGATTGGCATTGATGAGGTCTCACCTCAGAGTCTTGTGCTCAGTTCTGAGCCCCTCATCTCAAAAAGGACTTTGAAGTGCTGGACCATGTCCAGAGAGGGACAACAAGGCTCATGAAGCATCTAGAGATCATGTCTTATGAGAAACACCTGAGGGAGTTGAGGGTGCTTAACCTCGAGAAGTGGAGGCTCAGGGGAATCCTCACTGCCCTCTACAACTGCCTGAAAGGAGGCTGTTAGTAAGGTGGGGCCCAGTACCTTCAACTAACCCTGCAGTGAGAGGACAAGAGGAAGTAGCCTTAAACTGAGACAGGGGACATTCAGATTAGATATTAAAACAATTTTTTCACTGTCAGGCTGGTCAGGCACTGGAACAGGTTGCCCAGGGAGATGGAGGAGTCACCATCCGTGGAGGTATTTTAGAGGTATCTGGATCTGGCACTGGGGTAATATGGTTTAGTGGTTTAGGGCTTGCACTGGTAAATGCTGGGTTGACAGTTGGACTTGGTGATCTTAAATAAAGATCTCTTGCAACCTTGATGATTCTAAGTTTTCTTTGAATTTTTCAGTCCATCTGTCTCCTCCTGTGATGGAGTAAGTAGATGCAGTGCACTGATAGGCTCAAATTCAAAGTTCAAAAACCTACTCACATACCACCTTTTCAGAGTACAATCATCCATTCCAGTAACATAATTAGAGATTATGTTAGAATCTTATGCTTAAGATTTTTGTCTTTTAGAGACATAACGAATTACCACTGTTGAGTAACTGAACTCTCTCTGTAGGAATGCATCCTTGTAGCATGGCCAAGTTCCAACTGGAGAGATGCTGCACTGGTTTCAAAGGCTATCTAGCATCAATAAAAAGCTCTACAATTCCTACCTAAACCAATACAGTAACTTCCTACCTAAACAGCTTTTAAGTAAGGAAAAATTGATTTTAAGAAAGGAAACTAAAAAAATTTCCAATTGAATACTTCTTAGTATCATGCAAATGTACAATTACAATTTACCATCTTCATAAAGTTGCCCCAATAGTTTTGTAAGCATTTGAGTTTACAGATTCATGCAAGTCACCAGTTTACTAACTATTCAGTGGTCAAGTATATGCTAACGATAAACAAAGAAACCTAGTTACACTGCAGAAGACAAATGTACATTACTGAGTTTAAGAAATATTTACAGAGGTCCCTTGTAAGAACTCCATCTAAGAATGGAATGCTGAATGTAAGTCTGGAATACTGTACGCAATGTTGCAATGAACAGTGCCACAGCCAAGCAGCACAGCTGCAGCAATGCTGCTGGTACCAATACACTCAAAGCTCTCACTTCACCGACCACGGCAGGAGGCAGCTGACTACAGGATTCCTAGATGTTTTGCTCTAGTGTTCAGGAAATGTTTTGGATCAGACACCCCCCCCCCCCCATTAGGGTTGAAGAGCTATGACAAAAACATTCTATGTAAATGTTCTATCATTTTCAAGAAGGCTAATTTATTTCTTCTGGAGTTTTTCCTATAAATCTAGCTTATCCTGAAAGCAGAATACTACCACTAGGCACGACGATCTTACTATGAACAAATACCAACAGTAAGGAAAATCTGAGACATACTTAATGATGACTATAAATTGTAAATATGTATATTATGTAACTTTTAGTCTGTATTGATTTTGTTGGCCTGTTTGACATGGAATTTCGTCTAGATGCTTTGTACTTAAGAATAAAAATAAGAAGGGGTTTTTTTTGTGCTGTACTGCTCCTTTCATAAAAGATTACTTTTACCGCCTTTATAGCAATTGGCTAGTTACAGAAACTACAGAAACATCAGTATCTTCATTTTAGCCACTTTGAATCTTTTTCAGAAAATTCTAAAAGTCAATCTTTGCTCATAGGTGAAGTAGTGTCAAAAATTAATGAAAGATATGAATTCATTTAGCTCAGTGGAGAAGTAGCAAGATCTAACATAGAAAGCAAAAGCCATTATTTTTCCCATTTATTTCCTTATAATTCAAAAGGGGGGAAAATCAAAGGTCTTGTATTTTCAATGAAGGAAATATTCTTTACTATTTCCTTAAAATCTAGACAAAAACTGCAGAGGTAATATCAAAAGGAAAGTAAGTGATCTTCTTCTTCTGTCTTAATTCATTCAGATCGAGTTCTATAGTTCTCAAACTACTGAATCTTCAAACTTTAAAAAAAACCCACCTTCTGAATGGGTAAACTTATCATCTCTTAAAAGTACGAAGATAAATACTTGAAATATCATTTTTTCTTAAGCTATTAACAATTATTTCATATAAATTAAGCCTTTTTGGGGACTTTTTCTTTATAAATATTATTTATAAAGATTCTCTTTTGCTTCTCTCATTTTGTATAGACTCTTTATTTTTCAGCTAAAAGTACATATGACACAAAATTATGTCTGTTTTCTTCAACAGTCTTAAAAACTGACAAAAACCCAGTTAAAAAATTTAGTCTTCATACATCTCAGAGATGTACAAATGCGTTAATAGTGTATGTGAAGAAATAAATATATGTACATTACACTGACAAAACACAAATCAAATCAAGACTAAGAAATTAACACAAAACCTAATGCTTCCATACCATGAATATTTCTGAAATTTATTTTACTGATTTTTGGGTAGTTAGCCATAATGCAGCATTCATGAAAATTCTGAAAGGTAAATACTACCTTCTTGATGTATAAAAGGTACATGTAATGTGCATATTTTCAGATATACTATAATATGGATTAACAGGTAGCACTGACAGATCAAGACACACAACAAGGAATCCTCACTTACATAATTAACAGCAGCCACATAGGTACTTTTCCCCTTGTTCTTAATTTGCCTGAAAAAAAACACTGGCATCTCCTTTTTTTTTGGCAACAACTATATGCCTTTTGTTAACATAACTTGATGCTGACTTGAGATGATTCCCACAATTTATACTAAGTCTAATAATACTGTAAATGCTGTTTTAACACAAATGACCTGCTACTTGCACCAAAGCTACAAGCTCCTAAATGGAGAGCAGTGTAACTGCCCAAGTTTTCAATTTTAGCATGTCTGCACAATTAATGTAAGCAGCCTAAGACAGGCAACTCACACAACAGATACTTCTTTGTGGAATTTAAACGGAAGTGTAATGAGTACAATATTTCATATTCAGATTATAAAGCAAGAGGGTATTAATGTGATAATCTGTAACAACTCCCATTACATCAGGTAGGGCAAGTCCTGTAATATAAAGCCCATCTCAACCATGAGTGATTTTTTCAACCTCTTAATTTCCAGACTTCAATATTTTCTGCAAGAACTCAATCTCTCCACAGCTGACTTTCGCACATCGACAGCCACTTCACTCTTCTTTATTCTATGTACCTCATTTTTGCATGACCTTGTCCATTTCATCTATCACACTGATAGTCCGTTAACGAAGTTTTATTTCATCACAGAACCAATAATTTAGTAATTCTTGAGAAAGCTGAAACCTTTTCTTAGCTCACCATAACCCTTAAACTGATGGCAGTCAGCAAGAAACAGAATACTACAGTAGTAGTAGTTCTATCACTAGAAAAACAGCACAGAGTTCTACCTGTCCTGTCTGACAGCCCTTTTATACAAAGAAGTATGATACTACTTTTGTACAAATAAGGATGATATTAGTCTTCTGACTTTTTTTCACAATAGAAACTCCTATGAGAAATCACTAAAAGCTACTTTCAGGAGTTGTCATCTTCTACCTGCATGATCTTCTTGTCTAAGGTGAATAATTTTCCACATAACATTACTCAAGTGAACATAATCTTCTAGGAGAACAGAAACAAAATAACATCTCTCCTACCTTCAAAAGCTGCTTGCCAATTGCTGGACTCATTTTTTCATCCACCATAAGAATTACTATTCCTCTGTCATCCATACCTCGGCGTCCTGCGCGACCTGACATTTGAATGTATTCACCTGAGGATATCTACAATAAAATGAGAAAAAGAAATTAACAAACATCAAGAAAATAGCAAGAACTCATACTGTGCTAATTACAATTGCACAGTAAGTGACATGATGTACAAAAATTAGCAAAGAAAAAGAGTTATCTAAGTTATCAAAGAGTTATCACATATTGACTTTATTAGTCATACTTACCATGAAACAATAATATAAATCCATGACTATGAACAATGTAAGTCAGCAGTGAAAGCTAATTAATGCTCTTATAGCTCTGTATCATGGGGCATCATTTTAATAAGCACAAAAACTATTTTACCAATGTCTTTTCGTAGGTTGCTGACCATGGTGAAGATACAATAGATCTTCAACATACTGCTAATGCATCTCAATCATCTTCAAATAATGAATGTATCATTTCACTCAGATTATTCAAGAGTAACATTATTATACTGATACTTGCAAAAGGAGTATTTTTATACCTCCTAACTGTGAAATGAAAGAGTTTATAAACAACTGGGACATGGACAAGAGGCAGCTACAACTAGTTATCTATATCTCAGGAAGTTATAAAACAAGGGTTTTGTCACCTGTGGAACTGCATTCTCAACAACTCTCCAAGTTTCACTTTAGGTCAGATTTTAAAAACTACTTAAGCAAACTGCGCTAAATAATTTCAGAAGTTCCACATTTCTTCCATCTCAAAGCAAACCCATTCTTACATATATCTTACAGACACACAAACAAAATTAATAGTGAAACTGAACATCTCAAACTAAGTTTGAAGAAATGTTTACTTCGTAACTTGCATACCTCAGGTCACTTCTCCTGTTCACAACAATTTTCCTACCTTTGAAGGATGAGCCTTGGCTCTTACAAAGCTTTGCTGTGATGACTTGCAAGGCCTCATGTTTATTTTAAGTAAACCACATACCCAGTTTTAATGTCTAAAATTTTAAAATTATGCAAAAAATCCTACTGTAAGAAAATAAGACTCTTCCAAGGTCAATTACCTCTTTTCTTGGGTCTGTCAAAATTAGTGATCATTATGATAGGATATGAAATCCATTGATTCTTCAGAGTTCTCTGATACAGAATAAAATATCTGCATATCAGTTTTGGAAAAGCTGTGCAGAAGTCCTAGTCTAATCCAATGTCTGCTGCTAACCTGTATTTGATTCCCTATTGATGCATCTATTAAACAATCTCATGGACAACCTGAAGAACCTTGTCTTCTGAAATCTGTGTATTAACTATAAATGGATGAGACACAAAGATTTTTGAAAGAAAATGTGTTTACTACTACATTGAGGTGAACACATTAAGAGTAAATTTAATCTTAATAAGGTTTAAATAATTCAATTATTCTACAGATCCTCTCTATCACTTACCCATCGGAAATCTTTTCCATCAAATTTACTGGCACTTGTAAACAGCACAGTTCTGGCTGGCATATTAATTCCCATAGCAAATGTCTCTGTTGCAAATAAGGCCTAAACAAACAGACTGAGGTTAAGCAAGCAAAAAAAGAGGATCTCAAGCAAACACGAAAATAATCAGAGATTGCTAGATAAAACCTCTCTGGATTTTACTATATCTGTGCAGTCAATACAGGGAACACAGGCACATTCAATACTTAAACACTGGACCAAAAACATCTTTTTGCCTCCCCTGGGAAAGCAAAAAAACTAAATAGATGGGTCCATGTGAAAAACTCCAAAAGAAAACATAATGGAGTACAAATTATATTAATCAATAATATTAATTATTTTCAATATTCAAGTTTGCAAGAAGAAAACAGGAGTTAACTATCCAAAAAAACCACCACAACTTTCACCTAAGGTTACATTTTTCTGAGTATTTGTCCTTAGTACAACCAACAATCAGCTTGGTAAATGTCCACAGTAATTTATAGGAGAAAGATGTAACAAAAAATAGTTGAAGAAAATATTTAAATTAGACTCTGAAAGTTTAAATACTTGTAAATAAAAGCTGGAACACTTAAAACTACAGTTGTAATTGTGTAGATCTCCATTGTAATACTAACATACACCCTGAGCTAAGGCATACTTGGATTTTCAGGATTACCAGCCACATATTTACAACAAACTACATATGGACTAGAAAAACACCTTTATTAGGCCCTCTGAGAAAAGGATTTCTATGGTTTCTTTCAAGATAGGAAGCAAACCACCATGATGAATACCAATTCCTCGTTTCAGAAGGGGAAGCACATGTTCAACCTGGGAAGAAACATACGAAAGACCAGCAAACAAATTTTAGCATTTGTTACTAAGTTGTACAGAAAGCCTCAACAGTGCCCGTATTGTTCAAGTAATTCACTATTCCCCAGTTTAGAATAAAGTAACTACCCCTTCAATCTTGTAATATCCTGCTTAGAAGCTTGTATTTTTTCACTGTAAAGATGGAAAAACAGCACTATGCTTAGGCATTATACAATAAATTAGACTGCAAATACATCAATGCAATGCAACTTTTTGAAAGCCTCAGCAATCAATAACTGGTAAGTGCACACTGCACTCCCACTTGAACTATTTCCAGACTTTTTTAACCCAGGTCTACCTCTTCACAAACTCTCATGAGAGGTAGGAACTCCATTGTTAATATTATCTGTTAATATTATTATGTTAATATATATTATCTGCTGGAATTGCAACTGGAAGGAATCCTTATCACCTCCTTCATAATGACAAAAAGCAATGCAGGAGATACTAAAACCTGGGGGGACAAATGAGATTATCCAGTTTTATAATTTCTGTACCCTCTACACAACACCCACAACTTCAGAAGTTGCAGAAAACAGGACAGCAGAAATTCAACTCTATTCAAAAGAACCCTTTTTCAGTCTCCACTCACCTGAGGAAGTTTTTTGTCTTCATCTGAGAGACAATCAATTGCATTATTGAAGACTTCTTCAACCATTTTTTTTTCTTCATCTAAGAAGGCAATTTGTAAGTTATTACAAAATGCAGAAGGCTAATGCCAAATGTAAATAAAGTGGTACCACATTCTAACATTTTCAAAAGTGTACAATAAAAATTGAGTGGAATACTGTGAAGTCCACACAAAACCACCCACACTTGGTCAGGCAATCAAGACTTCAATAAGACTAGAGGAGCCAGATGGTAACCAGAAGCAGACAATCAGGAAAAAGAAAACTAGAACAAACCTTTCAGAACAGTCCAAACATCAGCCACTTCCAAGCTTGGGATTTATCAGTCTTATGCGCTCCCTGTCTATTTCTTAAACCTCCCCTGTTCCTCTTCTACCTACTAGTCCCTGTCTGCATGTATATAGAGGCTCTTTCCTGTTAACTCTTAAACACTTACCACTAAGTAGTACAAATATCAAGAATATAGATTCAAAGGCATGCTTCTGAAGAAAACATGAAAATGCACCTCTGCATTTACACATATCTTTACATTTTCTGACAGAAACAACGGCATTATTCTGCCACACCAAACCAAAATGTGCAAAGGCTGGAGCAAATAAGCAGGCAAGAACCTTGAACAGCTCAAAAACATGAAACAGTACATTGATTTACAACAAATTCCTTATTTTTGTTAAAACTCTTCAGATTTCCAAGAAGTAATGAGCTTAAACTTATTTGCAAAGCTTGGTCTTAGCCAAAATGAAAAAAAAATAAAATCTTTGTTTAGCTTTTGGTTTTTGCTTTGAGAAGCAAGGGAAAGAAGGAAATAAAGAAAACTGGATTGCATTGTCGGGAAAGAACAGTCTAGTGGTTTGTTATACAGTTGTTTGGACTTTGTATATTATTTTTCTAATGAATGTAACATGAAAATTTTGGGAAATACTTTTTTATGATCAGTCTTCTCCCATTACAGACAGAATTTTCTAGGAATTGTGTTATTATTACAATAAACGGCATACTGGAGAAAGAAATGGTTTAAAACCAATGAACAGTTCGACACTGCGATGACCAAGTACTCTGTGCACCAATATCTTCCTACTGAATACAGCCTGAGGTACCAGCACAGTAAATGAAGAAAGCTGTATGTGTTTTCCTTTTGGTTTTACACAAAATGTTCAACATGAAAAGTAGTATTTTACATAAAAATGAATCTGTGAATAGAATTTGATTTGATTTATCTGTACCTGTATTGAAATCTAACTTTGTCATCTGAAGGGCATATGCTTCACAGTCTTTCTTACTGAAGCTGAAAATAATCACAGGTTGGAAATTCCTTTCCATGATCATCTTCACAATCTTAAAAACATTTGAAGGACCTACAGAGAGATTACATTAATTTAAATTAAATTTTACAACAAAAAGTGTCTTAGGGAGTAATTGAGACACAAGCACAACTTGCATAAAGCTTTGAAAAAAAATTCATACCAAAATTTACCTCAGAATGGGTTCAAACTCACCTTTTGTTCCTCCTTTCCTGCCTTTATGGTCCCCTTTTGCTAAGTCTCCTGCATCTCTAAGCACTTGCATCGCTGTATTAAAATTATCTTCTCTGAAATCTCCCTATATGTAAAACACAGACTTTGTAAATAGTTACTTACTTTGTAAATAGCCGACTTAAAAATACTTAGTGCTTTGCACAGCCAGTACCATTACCCCACATATACACAGGTAAAAGGACAAAAACAATGCATAAGCTATCAAAAGAGTTTACTAGGTCAGTGTCAGAGCTCAGAACTGCACTGGTGTGCCTCTGAAATTACTGCTCATTGTTCTATCCACCATGCCAGACCTGCTGAATGACACAGTACTAAAACTGACTTTTAGGAATGTCCACACAAAACTATACTGCCCAATGAAGGCGTATCTTCCAAGTGCAGCACTACTGTTAACGACATTAGTAACTGCTGAGTGAGCTAATGATAATGAAGTTTTTAGTTCAAAAACATCTAAAGAAACAAAAATATTTTGTCCCTTGACTAAAGTCAAATTTACATGCCACTATGTTTTCTTTAGAGTGAGAAACAGTACAAGAAACTTCAACTACTTTGCAGATTTACAGAAAGCAGCATGCATTTCAGAAAAAAAACAAGGATGTGGGCACTTAAGACATCTCAGGGAAGTATTACTCAGCTCATTGCATGACATTAGATAATAAAACCAATTTCTTGTGTAAGACTCCAAAAATCTAAAAGCAATTCAGAGATCACCATTACTCACTTGTACTTAATTTTAATAAAAACATCCTTTTTACAGCCTATCCAAATCCTAACAGTCAAGCTTTTGACTGTAAAATGAAGAAAACAAACTTTCAGGCAAACTGAACATTCCTTACATTTTCATCAACAACCAGATGGAGTCCATCTCCTCCTGCTGGAAATATATAGTGCTGCAGCGGAGTGGGTCGATAGTCAGTGTAAATCACATGGCAAGGCTATAAGGAAAGAATTCACATAAATATTTCATAATTGCATTGTAATATCACTTGCATGATTGAAAATCCAATGCATTACAATTAAAATACAACCTTCTAAGTAAGGCTTTCAGAAACTAAGATAACAAATTTCTTTCTTGAATATGGATTTTGTGCTAATGACATTCCTTAAGCAAATTAAAGTTTGCAAATGTTTTAGCACACGAGTTGGACTACAAAAATTCTTTCTCACGAACACAAAAAGTAAAGATAGCCAGTATTTCTTTCAGCATTACTAGACAGACTTGAAATATTAACATCTTCTAAAGATCAAAGGAAAACCTGTTAATCTGTATTTTGTAGAAAAAGCCCAAAGCATTATTGAAACACCTAAAAAAGACTCACAGTACTTTCATGAGCATTTAAGGTTTTGATGCATTAAGAAAGCTTGTTTAGGAAAAAAATAACCACTTTAAAACATTAAACATTACATAAATCTGCATTTTAAAACCCCACAATATAATGGTCTGCAACCTGAAGTCAAGGTTTTGTGCCAAACTTAAATAGACATTTTTTATATTATACTCCCTTCGTTACAAAAAACATAAGAATCAATCTCCAGAATATTTTTAAAATTGGACCAATCTCTTGTTGATAAATTCCCCAGTTCTAATTCACACAGTTTTTGCTATAAACGGATGTCTTAGAAAAAAACAGAATAGAATTTAAAACCTAAAGGTTACAGGACAGGATAGATTTCTTAAATAACACTTCTCTCACTTGCCTGTAAACATATATAGTATTTTTCCATGGATTTAAGAGTTGCTTTTGATTTCTACATGGCCTTTTACAGAGCTCCTCAGCCAAATTCACCTAATAACCTCTTGTCTATCAGCCCTCAGAAAATCACAGTATGTTCACTGTATTTCATAATTCATGATGTTTGCTGAAATCAGGCAGGTGCCTAAATAATTGTGGAAAATAAAAATTAAGAAACAGTTCTAATGTTGCCATTCAGAAGCAAAAGCCAGTATACCTGCAAAAGTAGGAATACAGCTAGAGAATCCAGGAGTGATCTATACTATCACTTATAAGCAATAAAATGAGTAAAAAGATACTCAGAGGCCCAGTTATCAACCAAACAGACAGTATTATGCCACAAGACAAAAAGCACAGAGGTATAGCGTATTGGAAATATTACCTGTTTGTGAAGATGGCAGATCCATTCAGCAAACTGACGGGCATTTGGAATAGTTGCAGAAAGGAACACATAATGTACATTATCAGGAAGCAAAATAATAGTCTCTTCCCAAACCACACCACGTTCTGAAAATGGAAAAGCATTTGGGAAATTTATGTGATCAAAGTATTTTTCTCATTCCTGAAGACAAAGAACAGCATGCTTAAAAACAAAGTAAGACAAAAAAAAAACAAAACAAAACAAAACAAATCTCTACACAAGTGGGGTATATCAAATGCATCAAAGTAGTTTCTGCTTTGGTGAAGAAAATACAAACTGCAACATACAATTAAATAATTAAAGTGCAAAATATAATTATATAATTAATAATTCAGTAGGAAACAAAATATTAATTATTTATACAAAAGATGACAGATTTTACAAGAGAAAATTAGCCTTAATTCTTCAAAAGAAAATGAAATTGTTCTTGAAGAAAAAATACAGAGATTTGAAAAGAAAAGTAGTATATATAGGATACCTGCATCTCTCATGTAGTGAATTTCATCAAAAATAACCCATGCGACTTCACGCATAACCTCAGAACCTCTGTAAAGCATACTTCTCAAGATCTAGAAAAGGAAGCAAAAGTTGAGTCCCTTCACATGAAGTAGCAACATTCATATTACATGGACATCAGTAAGAAACTGCCAGAATTTTTTATTCACTTTTACATGGATATATGAAATCACATTTTGCAAAAAACATAAAAGCATTTAAAGATAGGTTTTGAGATGCTTTCCAAGTTCATTCCAATCTAACAATCTCACTACCTGAGAAAAACTGGCATCTCTGAAAAGAACATGAAAGAATGAGACAATGCATTTCTCCAAGCTTCCACTGCCAGGTAATTGTTACAGCTCTACAGATCTCCTTCTGCCAAGACCTCTTTTTACCTCATCCTAATAAATAATCTCTCTGTGATTAAGAGAAAATCTTTTGTCAGAAATCAAATCATTCCATCTCTTTAATATTTCCCTACCAAAATTTTGCTTGTTCCTTTGAGGTAAAGCAAAAAGAGGAAAATTTCAACTCAAGGCTGCATTTCTACAACAGAAATGTGACAAAGCTCTGTAAACAATACTTTGTTACCAAAGGTGAAAAGCTAGGTATTCCTGGAGTTCTAGCACCTACTGTGAACAACTCACCTATCCTTCAATGATTTTGCTCTCCCTATTTTGCCTTTCTAGAACAAAATACTGACCACAGGATTTAGGAAATCTGACTTTCAGCATTTCACATCCACAGAATACTCAGTGTCTTGAGCACTCAGGAAATTAAATTCTGACTTTCTCCACGCTAAAATCAGAAGTTCCTGATTTACAGTTCAAAAGCAAAAATTCACAGAGATTTACCTAACTTTTTAAATAACCAAAAGTTAAAACATTCAAATGAGTCATAATGAACTTTAGAACATTTTCAATCCTAACTAGGCCACTTTAATATTTTAAAATTAGACCTCCCCAATCAAAAAGGGTAGAAGAAAACACCGATCAAGAATTAATGCCTGTCTTACCTCAGTTGTCATTACCAAACAAGAAGCTGTAGGATTAATGGTGACATCCCCAGTCATCAAACCAACATCCTGAAATTCTTCATACATCTCACGGTACTTCTGATTACTCAAAGCTTTAATTGGACTTGTAAATATCACACGCTGCTTTTCTCTCAAAGCCAGGGCAATTGCATACCTGTATTCAAACAATATCCATTATTAACCACTGCAATATCCATAGTAACAGCTGTCAAAAAGACAGAGCATATTACTTCACTTAAGAACAAAATAAATTGTGCAATTCAGAACACCAAGAGAATGATACACAGCATTTGAATCCATGCTCTAATACATCTAGCATTTCCTGTCCAGATTATTAAGTTCAGTGCAACTACATATGCATCTCTGCAGAGTGAAAAATCTTTAAACACCAAGTCAGCTGATTTCTATGGAAACAAGAGTACATGTAGTCTAATTAAAAAACTGTAACTGTGTCACAACAAAACTTCTATTAGTATTTGAACCCATGCTCTAATATATCTCCATGTACACTTCACTTCTCATTTCAGGTCTGAACCAAACCCTGACAGAGAAGTTGCTGATTATATCAAACCACTCTTCTAACAAAGCAAAAGTCCTTACTTCTTCTAGCCAGGGGCTAGAAAACAAAGGTATTTTTTCAAGATTTACAGAAATCTATATTGAAGAAACTTCCATTTCAATCTATACAATAATACCTTGACAATTTAAAAATAAAAGCTAAGCTTAAACACAAATTAAGCTTTTCATTACCCACTAAACGATAAAAGATGTAACCTTTATATTCAAGAGTAGCCGATTCAATTCTAACACTGATGGACTGAATGTTGTATCAACAAATTGGGATGCAACAGCTACTGATGGTTCAAGAAAGTGACAGAAGGGACATCACACTGTTCTTTCATTAGAGCCTGTTAGAAAAGTACTTACTCAGCACAAACAGTTTTACCAGCTGATGTGTGAGCTGACACCAATACAGACTGGTTATTATCTACACAAAGAATAGCTTCTCTCTGGAAGGCATCAAGAATAAATGGATATTCCTAGAAAGAAAAAAGCAAAAACATTACAGAAATTTAAGACAGACTTACCTCTATCTACTCTTCTGACTGACCTAGTATGCAAATTAGAGGCAGAAATTAAATCCTGCAGACACGATTTCTGCTGATCTTAACCCACTATTATGCAATGACTTTGTATTTAAGTATTTTTATCTCATATCATACCTAAGATTTTTGCTTATGTCTTCTTGCCATAGCAAATGAAAATCTTGCCCTGATGACTGAATTTTTGCTCATTTACCAGCTTAGGAAGAGAATTAGAATGCTACCCCCGCCTGATGTTACATAAAGAATGGACATCATAACAGCCTATCTACCTCATTCAACCACATTTTTTTTCTACCAAATTTTAAATATAGAAACATCAATTTTATTTATGACAGACCATCTTTTACAAACCTTATTGACAAAGTACATAATTTTCCCCTCTACTCTCACTTACTATGTAAAGCATGTACAAAAAGAAAAATAAATGGAATCTGCCACATACTTTTGCAGCTTTTCCAGTTCTTGGCTTCAGACCTGTGAATTCTTCATTTGCTGGAAGCGCAACCTATAAAAGATATTTAAAATAAAAACAGTTGCAGATTTCTGTGTCCACGGCAGTGACATTTCTGGCAATGTGAAGTGTATGAAAACCAATTTGAAATTCTTTTATCCTGTTTCTACAAGCTCATGTGTCAAGGGTTCATTCCTTCCTCTCAAGAGCTTTTCAATCAATCTTTATATTCTCCTGCCTAAGCAGTGCTGCTTCTCTCAATTGTCTGATATCCCTACTGTCTTGTGTGAGACATTACTGCTTCACCTGCCTTGAAACACTAGGTTTTCAGCCAAGACACAATCATGTGTTCTGGACAGTGGACATCTGAAATAATTACTGAGTTCAAATCAATAATTTTCTCTTTCCAATTACACTGTATTTATACTAATTAATGGCCCATTATTGGCCCATTCCTGGCCAATATCTAGTATTTATTCACTTTAAATATGTAAGCTCTCTTCAGTTACTAAGTAACTGAAAGGCAAACCTTTAACAGACATCTCAAAATAAGAAAAACTGTACACAGATGAGTGTATATACAATTCCCTCATTACCAAAGTCTGTTGATATAGAGCACTTGAATGTCACCCTAATTAACTTGAACTGGTTCTGGAAAACAGCACAAAAGATAAAAAGACCATAACAGTAAAAGGAAGTTTAAATTTACATGTTTGATTCTCAGACAAACTCTTTCTGATAGTCATATATGGATGCAGGATGATTCAAGAAAACAGTAATTTAAGAAAGCATTAATAGTTCATATTTTTCATATTTGAATTAGCATTTATGTCTATCAACACAACTTGGAAATTGATAGTTTTTATAACTTTGCACATAAAAAATTGTAATTTTTCATGTTTACCAAAATGTATTTTTCAACAGCAATCAGCTTTAGAAGAAAGTTTTTCATTCTTGAACCAGAATATCAGAATACTTCAATGCACTGATCACACTACAAATATGGCCGGGTTTGACAAGGAAGTGAGTTTTCTCAGGAAGCTGGAGTCAAACCAATCAGTGGTCAGATTCGAATACTGACAGCTGGTGTAACCACTGAAGACATTGGACACGCCTCTCAGAACACGGAGTTAAAAGCAGAGAACGCCGAAGGGAACTCTCTCTCTTTTGTTCAGGTCAGTGAAGGGTTCAGACTCTCCCATGCCCAGCCACAGGCTGGATGGGGGAGGGGAAGCCATGCGGCCTAGAAGTAGGCCAGGGTGTGAAGGGACTGGAACCAGCCAGCTCCTGCAGACGGAAGGGTGGAGAAAAACAGAGATGACTTTGTTCCCCCCACCAGAGGGGGAGGGAGCGAGAGAGCACCTGTGCTAAAACACCTGGAAATTTGATATCATGAGCCCGAGACTTTTAACCCCTTCTTGGACAGTGAAAGCTTTGTGAAACATTAATCCTCCGTGATCTGAAAGAGAAGAGAGACAGCCTGGGACCTGAGATGTTAGAAGAAGAAATCCTAGGTGGGAGGAGATGATGGAGTGTTTTTTGGCTGGATTTTGCTTGTATAGCCATAGACTGAACCAATTTCTCTTGCAACAGAGACTGCATTTTTAGGGGGATGCAATGACTTGAGCCAAGAGAGTAGCCTGCTTCAGTGAGTGACACCATGCACAGGAGTGGAGTGAACAGAGAAAAGTTGAGGAGGGTGTGGTGGTGCCCTCTGTCTTCTGGGATGAAGAAGATCTCTGTTCTCAAGACCCTTGGCCCCAGGGGAGGAGAAAATGGGGGGGACTGTTGTCCCAAATTAGAAACTGTTGTTCTTTGGTCTTTGGCAAAGCATCATTAAAGGAACCCTATGAGCAGATTCAGTCCATGTACAGTGGTGAGAGCACTGTACATGGAAGGAGGATGTCACAAGGGCAGATCTCTGGGCAGTGCCATGTGTGACATGGAAACACAAGAGGTTGCAATTGTGTTTCCTGCGGGAGTCTATGGTACAAGAGAGACTCCTCTCTCTCTTGATGGACTGAGAATTGATCGGGAATCCAGGGTTTTGTCTCACTGTGTTTTGTTGGAAATTGGGTGGAGGGAGGAAGAATGTTTTGGGAGGTTTTCATTTTGAATTCTGTGTATTCCTTTTATTATAGTTGTAGGTTAATAAAGTTTTTTTCTTTATTTCTAAGTGTGAGCCTGCTCTGCTGTGTTTCTGGTTGCACCTCACAGCATTCACTTGAGAAAAATATTTTTTCATGGGTGCGCTGGCATTGCGCCAGCGTCAAACCATGATAGAAGAGAAACCTGTTTTACCAACCAGTAGGTTTTTCTCCTCAAATGTTCTTGGTACCTTACAAATACAGAAACCTATCAAGATTACCATCAACTTTTTCACAATCACTCATTTTATTCTAAGTATGATTGAAACTCCTTCTGGTAAGATATCCTACTAATTTTTCAAGTGCATTTTGTGCATGCTCAGTGTCAGATACAGACTTCAAACTCTTCACAATCTTAAATATAGTATGAAATACTATACACTCTGTTGGAGTGCAGGAGATCTTTGCAGAGGGATTGGGACAGACTGGATCAATGGGCAAAGACCAATGGTGTGAAACTCAGCAAGGTCAAGTACTAGGTCCTGCCCCTGTGTCCTGCTGGGCCACAACTCTAAGTAGCAATGCAGGCATCCCCAGGTGGGGAGTGTTTTTTTCGCCGATGTAACAAGCAAAAGGAGAATATGAAATTACCTTAAACTATGAATAGGGAGATTGGACATTAGAAAAGAGTTGCCAAGCATTGGACCAGGCTGTCCAGGAAAGTGGTTATCATCACTAAAGCCACTTAGGAAATGTGTAAATGTGGCACTTGGAGACAAGGTTTAGGGGAGGACTTAGCAGTGCTGGGTTAATGGTTTGACTCAATGATCTCAAAGGCTTTTTCCAACCTAAAAAATTCTTTGATTCTGTGATATAACAATTGCAAGAAGAATAAGGAATACTGTTATACTGGCAATGATACACACAATTAGGTGTAACAAGTCTATATTTTTCATGCGCTTTTTCACTGCACTCACCTCATGTGTACAACCTTCAACAGTTTCCACAGACTGCACCTTTACTTGAGGCATCAGATCTATCAGACTAAAAAAATATGAGTTAGGATTGCCAAAAAGTATGAAAATATCCTGTTTTTTGTAGAAGTAAACATGTTGAATTCACCTGTGCTTTAACTGCAACACTAAAAAAAAAGGATGTGCAATCTTGGCATGGACAAGCTGCAGAGGTTACTACCAGGACTACTACCTGTAAGTTAAAATTTTGCTACGATATAAATCTACTTTAGCTATTGATCAAAAATTGCACCACAAAACAGCACCTGGGTCACATTTACTCATGCAGTTTTATGATTAATGAGAACTTTTTTCAAGATACAATGAAACAAAATTCAAGACTTGTATTCCTACTACTAGTCAACACAGAGTAAGAACACCTTGAAGCATCCAAAGCACCTGCCTGAGGACAAGGCCCCTCTTTTCTTTATCAGTTCCTTCACTCATGGCCACAAGAAGGGACTGGAGTCCCATTGCATGAAACTGTTTATTTCTGATGTATACATTCTACTGATGCCACTAACACAGAAAATTACTTAAAACGTTGGCTCTGGTTCTGTTTTGCTTCTACGCACTTACCCTTTACAGTGTTTTGAGAAGTCTTCTCAAGAACTTCTCACAGAAATCTGACACTGACCTTCACAAAAGTTATATGAAAGACCGAATGATAATGCAGTTACCACCTTACATGTCTCAGAAGCCTTCTTTATCTTATTGCCAATTTATTTTCCCTGTATCCCAAGCCAACTACGTCTTTCAACGTCATAGTACACAGCAAGCCTGCCTCCTTCCATGTGCTTCCAGCTCATCTCCTGCTCTGTGTGAAATCAACACAATGGCTTTGACCGCAAGTCACGGACTCAAATGAGTAACTACAAATTCATTAATAATTTCTACTGCAAAGGCCTACACGTGTGTGGTATCACTTTAAAATATACCCAGCTTTCATCGCTGCTGAGGCTGCACTGGCAGCACTTTCTCATTTAAACAGATAACAGAAAATCAAACGTAAGTAAATTCACCTTTACAGGAAAACACTGCGAAACTCCTTTACATCAACTGCTCCCAACTGACACATAACTAATCAAGGCAGCTTGCTAAGACTACCTTACACATTAAGCTAAACACTTACTTAACATCTTCTGATAAAACATCTTCCAATTTCGGTTTTTTTCCCAAAATGACATTTTCAGTACTATCAATCTCAGCTTCCCTTTTTGGTTTGACTATTGCTGCTGGTACTGAAGGTTTTTCTTCCAGTCGTTTTCTGCAACATAAACACACAAGAAATTTAAATTTTGCCTCATTTATTTATGCATTTTCAGGAAAGAAAACTCTAAGGGCAACTGTGATCACACTGCACTTGGGGAACAACCCAGGTAACCTGACCCACAAAAACTGCTGTAGAATTTCAAACCAGTACCCAGATAAGCTGGCCACCAGGTCCCCACACTCCCCAGTTGGCCACAGAGCCAGGGATCCTGGAAGAGTGGGTCACAAAATTACAGAATGGGTCAGGCTGGAAGTGACCACGGTGGCACATCTGGTCCAACCTCGCTGCTCAAGCAGGACCATCCTAGAGCACATTACACAGGACTGGATCCAGATAGGACTTAAATGTGTCCAGTAAGGAAGATTCCACAAACTCTGAGCAATCTGTTCCAGTGCACAGTCACTCACGCACTTAAGAAGTTCTTCCTCAAGTTCAGGTGAAACTTCCTGTGCATCAGTTTCGGCCTCTTGGCTCTTGTCCGATTGCTCGGCACAACCAAGAAGAGCATGGCTGCATTCTCTTAGTACCCTACCTTCAGATACTGACAGACATTCCCGAAGTCCCGAGGGGGTTCAGCAGCTCAAACACGCCGGAAGAAGCCGGGCCCAGCGTTGCAACCCTCACCCCGCTGCTAGAGCAGCCCAGTACTGCTGCCCCAGCCCGGCTCTGCGCCCTTACCCCGGCTTCCTGGCACCCTCGGCGGGGCCCGCTTTGCTCTTCTTGGTGCCAGAAGCAGCGGCGGCCGCGTCCTCCTCGAACACGCTGAAGAGCTCATCCCCAAAGGCCTCCGCCATCTTAGCCGCCGCGCTCCCACAATGCCCCGCGCGGGCCGCACAGTTCGCGCGAGAAGGGCCCTTCCGATCCCGCCCCCTGGCGGGGGCTCCCGCCGGCCTTGGCACCGGTAGCCGCCCACACGGCCCGTGCTCGATGTCAATCTCGATTTCTGTCCGAGTCTGGATCTTCTTCCCGATGCCGAACCCCTCCGTAGCCCCCCGCTGAGGGCACACGTGGCCTTTTCCCCCTTGAAAGTGATCGGCGAAAAGCCGACACAGGCCGCGCGGCCCGCGCGCATGCGCTGGGAGCGCTGGCCAATGGGAGGCGGTGGCGGCGTGCCGAGCACGGTGCCCGGATGTACGCGCGCGCAGAGCGGAGAGGGGCGCCATGGGCGGCCGCAACAAGAAGCAGCGCGCGGGCAGCGCGGCTCACGCGGCCGCCGCCGCCACCGCCCGCGCCCGCGCCGCGCAGGCCGGAGTAGCCGCGGCCGCGGAGCCGGGCAGCCGGACCGCCCCGCCGCGACCAGCAGCCGCCTCCAAGGAGCCGCGTGTCAAACAAGGTACCGCAGCCCGCGGAGCCCTGGGAGCGGCCGTGCCGTGCAGGAGCGGGGATGCACTGTGCGTGTCCATGGCTGAGGGTGCTATGGCTGGAGAGGCAGTGCCCTCAGGGAGCCCATGAGGGTGCGGCTGCCGCGGACCGCGGCGTTACGAGGAGAGGCCGGCCTTTGGGGTGGTGTTTCCCGGCGTCCGGAGACGTAGCTGGAACGAACTGCTCCTCTCCTAATCCGGTTGGGCTTGGCTACAGCCCGCCTCGTCTGTCTAGCTGGTCAAGGGAGGGGACTCCTCCCCGTCTACTCGGCCGTAGTGAGGCCACGTCTGGTGTTCTGTGTCCAGTTGTGGGCTTCTCCGTACAAGAAAGACGATGAGCAGAGGGTCCAGTGGAGGGTTACAATGATGATGCAGCTCCTCATGAGGAGAGACTGAGAGAGCTGGGCCAGTGCAGAGAAGACTGAGAGGGGCCCACATAACATAATATTTAATAAATATTTAAAATAATGTAATATTTATATACATTTATGTATATAAGTATTTCAAAGAGGATGGTGCCAGACTCTTTTCAGTGGTGCCCGGAATGAACAGAAATAGGCACAAACTGTAACACGGCAAGTTTCACTTCAACAGGAGGAAGAACTCCTGTACACTGAAGGTTGCAGGGCACTGGAACAGGCTGCCAGGGAGGTCACAATGTCTCCCTCTCCAGAGACGTGCAGAACTCACCTGGATTCATTCGTGTGTTCCCTGCTCTAGGTGATCCTGCCGCACCGGGTTGGATGGTCTTTTAGAGGTCCATTCCAACTGCAGCTATTCTGTGATTCTGCTGTCAGGGGTGTGTCTCAGCAGATAAGTCTTGGTAGTATCGATGTGTTGAGTTAATTACAGAAAGTCTTGTTATTAGATTATCAGCAGTTCCTGTGAAGCAAGTTTGGAAGGCACTTTCCCGGAACTTCTGATGTATTTGTTTTGTATATTATCAAAATCAATATAATGTGGATTTGGGATTATTTTGGGCATTTTTTTCTGTTTGAAAGACAAGTTACAGGGCTGGAGGCACTTCTGTGGTGTTAGATAAGATGAGGGATGGCTGTTCTGAGTGCAGTCTGAAAAACTATTATTCTGAAACACTGTGAGATGCCTATTTTTGATAAGCCAGCTTTGCCAGAAGTAGGTCAGATACCATATAACATTAGAATAGCTTGTATTGCAGACATTAGCAAAATCATGCAATGGCCAGGGCATCTGAGATTCCTGCTAGTTAAGAAAAAGTCTTGTAATCTGGTAATATAAGCCTCCTGAACCTACGTGTGTGTTTTGCTTTTACAAGTGTGGGCTCTACTAAGTGTATTTCATGTGTCCTCTATTCCTCCCATAACCGTGGTGCTCAGTCCTCTTCAGAAAATATCATGCTTCTCTCTCAGTTGTATACCGTGGTGAAAAATCAGTCAGTGTAAGTGAAAGCTAATTTGGTATATTTTAAAGAGCCCACGGTAAGTGCTAGTGAGTAGATCCTGAGTGCTGACAGCTGTTTGTATCTCCTGGTCAGAGGGGACCGTACCTTTTCTGAAGTGCAGTTATCAGAACCTGGTCTGATCTCAAAGCCGGCTCTCCCAGACCTATTCTACAGGAAAGCCAACAGGGATGAGCTGCCCAGCCGACCTGCTGGAAGATAGCTGTGCCTCCTGGAGCAGCGTGCAGCCACACAGACTGGTGGAAGCTTTGGCCTTGCTCACTCAGTTTCTTTCTGCCTGTGCTGTACCAGACGCAATATACGTGCTCTGAAAGTGATGGAATTCTACAGGAAGCTGTGTGTTGTCATTCTAATGACAATAAATAGTTTTGTGAATTAGGTTTGGTTTTTTAAATACCTGTTAAATTAAAAGTATTTAAGAATGATCAGAGCAGACCAAAGGCTTCTGTAAGCCAGTGCCCTGTCCTAGGTAGGGGACAAAAGCAGATAACTAGGTAAGAACAGATCAGACATGTGGTGATACGGCTGTAGGATAGTCTTACAGACTCCACCAGCTGTGGCTTAGGGTCTCCCTGAAGCATATGTAATTCTTATTTCAGTGCTCTCCCATATCAGTTGATTTCTTCACTGCAAAGTTGTTCTCTCTGCCCTTGGACCTCAGTAAATATCTACTGTCTATAGCTTTAGTGGCAAACAGTTCTGTTACATAGCTATGTCCTTTGTAATAAAAAATCCTCAACAGCCTTGCTTGTTTTGAGATTGCCATTTACTTTGTTTTGAAATTACCTTTTGCTTCCCTATTTGGCAATCCTTTTTCAGTGTTCAGAGAGTGAGCAGTCAATCCCATTTCTTCTCATTATATCCTTTGAATTTTATGTTTTGTCATAGCCCTCCTCGCTATTTCTTGTTCAAGGCCTTTATTGATTATTATTGTTGTTAAGTACCTGCAAGTTTCTGGCAAGTTAGTGTAATAGTTTGCACTGACCTGTGTTATGTTAGGTCTGCTTTAGCTATGTTAAACAACGTTCTGTATGGGTTTTATGTAATTGATGGTTATTTGCAATTTGCAGGTCCAAAAACTTACAGTTTTGGTTCAACAGATTCCAATGCTGCTGCAAATCTAGATAAATCTGTTCTTAAGGCAAGTATCTTCTTTACATAAAACAACTTTGATTTTCATAGTACTGCTTTAACTGAGTAAATATTTCTTCAGCTCTTTTTCAGTATTAGGTTGTGCATGTAAACTGCATTAATATATGAGACAATTGACCATTTAGAGTTTGATTTTGTTTAGGGTTTTGAGTGTTCTTTAAGTAATAGGGGTAAATTACTGTGGTAGGATGTCTTATTTTTTTTTTAAATAACAAGTAATACTTTGCATGCAAGACTATTTTAGGAGTTAGGTATGGGCTTCTGCTGTGCATATGGATCTTTCTTTCTGTCAGAGAAAGGATATAGATTTTATATAACAAACTTAGTAGTAAGTAAATATAGGTTCATGTTTTAGAAAAGTTTCAAATATTAGAATTATTATATTAAATTTGTTTTTAAAGGTGTTTTGGAAGGATGATATCACAGGTTGCATCTTGATGTTCAAATTATTTTATGTGAGCAGAGGAGAAAGGCCTTGGTTTTTTTTGGTAAAATTTTAATTTACTTACAGTATTTCCCTTAATATACCAAATCTCCTTTAAAATGTAATTGGGCATTCTTGGTAATAAGGAATGAACTCCTCTATTTCAAGTGAAAGTGTATAGCTTGCGGAAGAAAAAGTGTCCTTTTTGTAAGCAATGTTTAGGCCGCTTACAGAAAGTTTGAAAAATTGGAATTTGAATGGCAGAGAGATTGTTAACGTCCTTAGTCATGAAGTGCATTGACCTGTCATAAAAACTTCCAAAGTTTACCTTGTATCAACTCGTTTTTTCTTTGCAGGTAATGATAAATGGTAATTTGGAGAAAAGGATTATCGATGTGATTAATAACCATAAAAACCAAAATGAGGACAAAGGAATGATTTCCAAACGACTAACTGCAAAGAAACTACAGGTAAGAGTTCAAAATCTTATTTTTCATTATTTATTTAGAACAGTTGATTTCTCGTAATTTTTATCAAGTGTCATATTACACTTGTGTGTATTACACAATTGTATTGTGTGCGGTACAAGCCAATACAGCATGCTTTTCAGTAGTTATATTAATGATTAGTCAGTGAAATCAAGAAGTTTGCTTATTAGGAAAGGCACATCTTTTTGGACTCAGGAACTAAAATCAAGAGCTTTCAGACAAGATAGAGAAATAATACTTAATCTCAATGTTTTAGGTTTCTTACGCTTTTTATTTCATATACCTGCAAAATTGCGGTTATGTCTTTACTTAGCTAGAAAACACATTGCGTAGAGAGAGGCAGGAATGTAGATTTATTGATACCTATGCGTGCATATTTAAAAAGAAAATACAAATGCTGCAAAACAGATTTTTCTGCTTCATTTTTGGGTACATTAATACATGGTGTTTATTTCCCTTTAATGCTGGCTTTCTGATACATGGCAAATAGAACTTTACAAGTCTATATTAGATTGCTTGATTAAGTCCTAAGCTTTTTGGCTCTCTTCTTTATAGGATGTATACATGGCTTTACAAAAATTCTCTTTTAAGACTGAGCACATTGAAGAAGCAATGAAAAATACGCTTTTGTATGGGGGCGATCTCCACTCTGCACTTGACTGGCTTTGTTTAAACCTTCCCAATGGTGAGTATGGTTACAGAAAATAGTTTTGGACAGAAGAGAAATAGGACCTGCTAAGCAGTAGCATTACTACTTCATAATAATAATTAAATACAACTTTCCTCTAAGACCAGTAGTTGCAACAGTGTTCCTCTCCTAGATGCACAGCTGACTGATTCTCGTGTATTCTAGTGCATGCAGTCTTGTGGTCTTCTGCTCCTACAGTTGGAGTTCTCTGGATGTCCGATGAGCAAATATACTATCTTATATAAATGCTAAAGCCTAGCTTTTATTTCAGTTTGTGTTCTTATAGTTGGTTCCCAACACAGTTTAAAGTATTTTCTTGTAATTATTATTGATATTTTCTGTGACATGTTTTTTCTTTTTTTTTATTTTGAAGATGCTTTGCCTGAAGGTTTTAGCCAGCAATTTGAAGAACAGCAGCAGAAACCTAGAGCAAAATTATGTTCTGCTGTATCACAATGTGGAATGCTGTCTCATTTAGAAGATAACAAAAAGAAAGAAAATGGCCCTGGAACTAAGGTAATCTGAAAAATCTAATCAGTAGTTACTTGGATCGGGGGGAAGAGACAACAAAACTTTCTAAAATACAGGAGTTGCATTAATTTCCAGCACTGATGTGGAAAGCTTATGAAAATGTTGTGTGACTAATAATTAAACTTGCACTTTAATTTCAATGGAATGGTAATTTAAAAGTACTTTTCCTGTGGCGTCTAGAAGGTTCTTCATAGTTCATTTTTGTGGTAAAGCACAGGGAATCTCATGAGAGTGAGATTAGATAGTAGGAAGAAATTCTTTTCTGTAAGGGTGGTGAGACACTGGAACAGGTTGCCCTGAGAAGCTGCTGATGCCCCATTCCTGGCAATGTTCAAGGCCAGGCTGGATGGGGCTCTAAGCAACCTGGCCTAGTAGAAGGTGTTCCAGCCTATAGCAGGGGGGCTGGAACTACTAGGTGATCTCTAAGGTCCCTCCCAGCGCAAGCCATTCTAGGATTCTGTAGCTAAATTTCCTAATTTTATCCTATAATGGGTTTATTCTGTTTATGTATATGTGGCACTCTCTACGACTTATGAGGGTTTCAGTTTGCCTATGTACTGTCAGTGTTTTGATTTCTGTGGATATTTAATCTTAAACTAGAAAACAAAAAGATTCCCTGCAAATTATTTCATTCCTTATAGTAATTCTAGTTATTCTAGTGTTAAGATCTATTTAGGTGTATAGTGGGATTTTCACACTGGTTTTTGAAAGCTTTTTTTCCTTGTCATATATATATATATATATATATATTACGTATAAAACCTTAATAGTAGTTCCTAGGTACTGGCAGAAGAAAGCATTGCTTTCACATACATTATCATTACTTTTAACTTACATTGCTCTTCTTAGGAAACGAATGTGAGGAAAGATAAAGAATTGACTATGAAGGAATGGATTTTGCAGTATGCAGAGCAACATAGTGATGAAGAGAAGGATGAGTCTGTAAAAGAGACAGATGAAGAAAAATTTGACCCAGTAAGACAGAATAATGCTTCATGGAAGTCCTTCTGAAAATTGATATGTCTGTTACATCTGCTTGTGGTGGATCTGTGTGTTACAAATTGGGGATCAAAAACTTTGTTACCAGTAATGTATCAGGGTACTGAAGGAAAACCTGTTTTAGCTTCTTCTTTTCTAAGTTGTTTTTCCTTTCCCATATTATTTGTCCTGCGCTCAAAATGGTGAACAGAATATGTGGGAAAGAAAAACTTAAAATACATTTCCATGAGATTGAGTGAGTTACTATCAAATCCTGGGAGGTTTTGACTGTTAGCTAAATAAAAACTCATTGTTTCCCCATTGCATAAGCTTGATATAAAGGGAAAAAAATCCCACATTTTATTATGAAGGTCATTGAAAGTAACAAGCATACCATATTTGACTTGTAATTAATAATTCTCTCTGAAATAGAATGAGAGGTATATACATCTGTCTGCCAAGCTTTCAAAAGCAAAAGAACAAGCAAGCATCTGCAAGCAAGACAAAGATAAGCAAGGCCAGAAAGCAGCACAAGATAAAATAAGAAGAATTCAGCAAGGTAGAGCTATGCAAGTTACCTGTGTTTTATTTTCCAGCCTGCATGTTTGTTAGGCAATTAAATCTTGGAGTCATCAGGTTGAATTGAAGATAATTTCATTATCTTTGATGCCACTCTATGAAATGAAGGCTTTTCTGAATCTGTTCTTTCTCCATCAAATTCTAAGAAGTCAGTAAATTTTCACTAGTTCTGGTTTTTGGTACTCAGTATGAAATAATTTACTTGTTTTTTAAGCAGTTGGTGGGTATAAGTTTATATTCTCTCTGTGACAGAAATAGCAGTACTTGAGGAACATCCAGTATTTAATCCAGCTATAAAGATTTCAAACCAACAGCAAAATGAAAAGAAAAAAACTTCATCACCTCAACGTCAAGAAACCACTTTGAATTTGAGTTTGCTTGAAAAACCTGATGGTGCTGCAAAGGAAGACAAAGGTGTGTTGGAAGTAGTTCAGTACAAGCTTGAATCATACCACAAATTTCCAGGATTAGTTCTTGTTTTTGTAGGTTTGCAGTGCTGAGTGAACAAGCTCTGATTGTGGGAAAGGAAGGTAGACTATTACAGAACCATTTAGCTTGGAAAAGACCTCTGAGATTGAGTCCAACCTGTAACCAAAAACCACAATGTCCATTAGACCATGGCACTGGGTGCAAAGTTCAGTTGTTGCTTAAAACACCTCCAGGGATGGTGAATCCAGCACCTCCTTGGGCAGCCTAGTCCAATGCTTGTCAACCCTTTCTCTGAATAAATCCTTCCTAATGTCCAGCCTAAGCCTCCCCTGATGCAGATTGAGGCAATGTCCTCTTGACATTCCCTGGTTGCCTTGGAGAAGAGACTGACCCCCACCTGGCCAGAGGCTCCTTTCAGGCTGTTGTAGAGAGTGGTAAGGTCACCCCTGAACCTCCTTTTCTCCAGGATAAACATGCCCAGCTCCCTCAGCTGCTCCTCACAGGACTTGTGCTCCAGACCCTTCCCCAGCTCCTCAGTGTCTTTCTTGGAGTGAGGGACCCAGAGCTGGACACAGCACTGGAGGTGTGGCCTCATCAGTGCCCAGCACAGGGGGACAATCCCTGCCCTGCTCCTGCTGGCCACACCATTGCTGATCCAGGCCAGGCTGCCATTTGCCTTCTTGGCCACCTGGGCACACCCTGGCTCATGTTCAGCTGCTGTCACCAGCACCCCCAGCTGGTCCTTTCCAGCCACTCTCTCCCAGCCTGTGGTACTGCCTGGGGCTGTTGTGACCAAAGGGCAGGACCTGGCACCACTGGCCTCAGCCCATCGATGCAGCCTGTCCAGATCCCTCTGCAGAGACTTCCTGCCCTCCAGCAGGTTAGCCCTCCCACCCAACTACGTGTCATCTACATACGGTCTGTCTCACTGACCAAGCTAACTTTAAATGAGCAGATTACATTGAAAGCTATTTTTGTCATGCTATCTTGTCTTAAAAATTAGATTTCTTTTTCAGTTTTACGGCTAGTTGCTGTTTCAGTCACACTCATCTTTTTAAACTATTTTCATTGTAAATCTTCAAACTGTTAAAATATTTTCTAATAACCAAACTTTAATGAAACTTCTAAAATTACTGGGTGATCAAAGATAACAATATACTGTCATTAATTTTCTGCCAGATACTTCTGTAGGAAAAGCAGAAATTTCTGTGATGTAGCATCAATACCTGTGTTTCTGTAAAACATTTCAGAAGAGTGTGCTATCTGGTTAAATACTTGTGAATTAAAGTTAAAAATTACTTCAAAGGACTGTAAAATAGAGGAGATTTTAGAATGCATTTTTCTGCTCTTGCAGTGAAAAAAAGAGAACCACTAGATATAAGAAATTTTGATTATAGTGCTCGAAGCTGGACTGGTAAATCTCCAAAACAGTTTTTGATTGACTGGTGCAGAAAGAATTTTCCAAAGAGCCCAAATCCTGCTTTCGAAAAAATTCCTGTTGGAAAATATTGGAAATGTAGGTATGTATTTCCTGTGAGGTTTACATTTGCCTTTTGGTTAATTTGAAAATAAAAATTCTGGCCAATTCTCTCTTGTTGAAACAGGTTTATATTAATATAGTCTGTTTAGCCCAAACTCTTTGTTAGTTGATCAGGGAGCTATTTTACTCTGGATAGCTCTGCAAAATTGATGCTTAGCTTCGACAAAAGCACAAAAAACCCTTATCCCTGATTTATGGGATCATTCACTAGAATCTTATTTTTATTTGTGTACTGCTGAATGAAAGATTAGTCTGAAGCAGCCCTGTGAGATAGATTTGAACAACTTAGGTTGGGTATTCTTATTCAAAGTAACATTAAATCAAAGATTCAAGTTTATGAATATCAAAACCCTTCTGAAAATTGTTTGAACTAAAGTGGAAGTTAAAAACTGATGTTAATGCTACCATAAATTTGAGTAAAACAGTGTAGTATCTTACTTTTATTTTAGAAATCAAGTCTAAAATGCAGAGTTGTAGAGTAGAATATTACCATGTATGAATAAAGCAGACGCAAAGTTACAAATAAGCAATGTTTCTTAAAGGAACCAAATAAAAGAGCTTGTTTTCTTGCTCAAGCTAAAAACTACTAACAGACTGCCACCCCTAAAATTTCCCTAAGAATATGGGAAATTTGGCTGCTGCTCTGACAGCTGTTTATCTGTTAAACAGATGTTTGCATCTTAGTAGATCGTTGAATGTCATCTTGATCTATCCTAAATAGTTACAAGCACACAAACATTGGGTCCTTCTTCCAAAGCACCTAACCTTAATGGTAATCTGTATGTATATAAATGGTTCTGCCTTGAAGAAAATGGAGATGTTTGTAAAGAGAAAAAAAAAGACACAAATTCACTGCTGGAATGCTTGCTGAAAATTTTGTCATACAGGTATTTTCTGTTTATATCAGTTGCAGAAAATTGAGATAACTGCTTTTGAAATTTTTCATTAAGGGTCAGGATTATCAAGTCATCAGATGATATAATGGCAATGTGTCCTACAATTGTAACAGAAGATAGTATGCAAGCACAACATCTAGCTGCTACTTTGGCACTCTACCATTTAACCAAAGGACAAGTAAGTTTCTTAGCAGTATTACTGTTCTTGGTCTTGAATCTGCCTCTCCATTTTTTTGCTATAGTATCTACAGTTGAGTTCTAAAAGTAGTTTCATGTTGTATTTCCTATTAAATTCTTTGCTTCCATTACATATTTGTTTATATCTAATCATGCATATGCTTTGCAGTATCCAGAAGAGATATTTTTTGGTAAAGCTGTACTTTCAGTCTTTTAAAAACTGAAAGCTAATTGAAAATAAAAACGTATTGTTGACATTTATATTACTGCTTTCATAGTTTCTGTACTTAGAATGGTTTCCTACTTGGTTTTTGTCAAATCTTTTGACATTTGTTTACACATAAAATATTAGTGATACTACTAAGTAGTATATAATGTAATTTTTTTCTGCTTTTTTCACCGAAGTCAGTTCATCAATTGCTGCCTCCTACCTACCGAGATGTCTGGCTAGAATGGAGGGATATCGAAAAGAAAAAGGAAGAAGAAAGCAAGATAGAAACCAACAAACCACGTGATACCTTTATTGCTAAATTGTTAAACAAACTGAAACAGCAACAGCAGCTACAGTCTGAAAACCAGCCAAGACTATCTGAGGGTCCTGAAGATTCCTGGGAAAACTTGGTTTCTGATGAGGACTTCAGCAGTCTCTCCCTTGAGACCTCAGATGCAGATAATTTGGAACCTTCAAGGATTTTGTTTAAGAAGCTGCAGAGTTCCTCTAGATACCAAAGGCTTCTGAAAGAGCGACAGGAGTTACCTGTGTTTAAGCACAGATACTCGATTGTAGAAACTCTTAAAAAACATAGAGTAGTAGTTGTTGCTGGTGAAACAGGCAGTGGGAAGAGTACCCAGGTGCCCCATTTCCTGTTGGAAGACTTGTTGCTAGACGAAGGATCAAAAAAGTGCAACATTGTTTGCACACAACCCCGAAGAATCTCAGCAGTGAGTCTGGCAACAAGGGTTTGTGAAGAGCTAGGCTGTGAATCAGGACCGGGAGGAAAAGTAAGAAGTGTCTTAATTCCTTTGCTTGTCTTAATCAAATACAGGGGGCTGGATTGTTGACAAAAACAATGAGAGAACATTTTTTCTTATACAACCAAAGAATTAGATGTTATTTTGTCTTGAAAAGGACTTCTTGGTATGTCAGTTGTTTCTTTTTCTCTTGTCACCTGTGAACCTGTAGGTATGCATATATGATTTCTAAAATCTTCAGAGGCTGATGTAAAGCCTGATGCCAGAACTGATGTAAAGTGTTTCAGAGCTGGAAAGGTCAGACTGGGCAATCCAGTCTGGCCTTGAGTGAGGCCATGCTTTGAGAGGCCCTTTCCAGGATAATTTATTTTGTTGTTTGAAGAAAGGCGAAGTGCTGTATTTGCTAGGGTAATTTGTATAAGAATATTTTTGAAACTCTCAGAGTCCTGAAAACAACCCTGATTTTACCAGCTCTTTGCCACTCTGGATAACTTTGATGATTTTTTCCTTTCTTGACAAAGTAAAGTACTTGTATGGAACTGTGGCAGTCATTCACTATACTACTTAAATAGCATTGTCCAGTGTTTGAATCTGACAGCTAATAAATTTCACTTAATTTTGAATGTTGTTAGCTTGTATATTATTTTAAGTTATTCTATATTTTCAATGTTTTTTTTTTTTTTAGAATTCCCTGTGTGGCTATCAGATTCGTATGGAATCAAGAACAGGAGAAGCCACCAGACTGCTGTACTGTACAACAGGTGTCCTGCTTCGGAAACTTCAAGAAGATGGTCTCCTGCAAAGTATATCTCATGTTATTGTTGATGAGGTTATCAGTTCTTTACTATTCTGCAGAAATTACAGTTATTCTGGGCCTTGATCTGTACTAAATTCTTGCTATAGATCTGTTTTTCTAATTCTAGGTACATGAAAGAAGTGTCCAGTCTGATTTCTTGCTAGTTATCCTGAGAGAGATCTTGCATAAGCGCTCAGACCTGCACCTGATTTTAATGAGTGCCACTGTAGACAGTGAGAAGTTTTCCAGCTATTTCTCACACTGTCCCATTTTAAGGATCTCGGGGAGGAGCTACCCAGTTGAGGTAGGTAGATGTTTATTTTGATTGTGCAAGATACTTTGTATGTATGTACACAGTGTTTGCCTGGTTAGTATCTAGGCAATATATCTATATCACTTTTTTTTTACCAGAAATGCAGATCTTTAAGTATTTCAAGGACTTGTAGTTCATTTTCTTTTATGAAAATATAGAATAGCTTCAGGGCTTTGGAGTGCACAGCTGTACTATTTTTTGTGATGGATTTATTGATTACAGTCAGTCCATCAGTTGCGCTTTGATTTTTCTCTGTTGAACTTAGGTAGAAAGGAAAGCATTAAAGAATTCTTCTCACACACCCTGTAACTTTCACTGCACGCTTATGAGTTTTTCTTAGGCGTACTATATAAGTTATGGTAAAGGTTATGTCGTGATCAGGTGGAGAGGCTCCTTAACAAACTTGATTGCACTGAGATTTGGTTTTCAAAAATCATAAGGCAGTTTAAGTTGAAATCTGCAAGAATTATTACAACATTAAGGCCCTCCAACTTTGTTATGCAAGATTTTAAAAATAAAAAAGGTTGCTGATTAGTTTTTTACATGCTTCATGTTTTTTCTTTGAATTTTTACTAAAGATTTTCCATGTTGAAGATGTAATTGAAGCAACTGGCTATGTCCTGGAGAAGGACTCAGAATATTGTCAGAAGTTCTTGGAGGAGGAGGAGGAAGTAACAATAAATGTTACTGGTAAAGGAGGAAGCGCTACAAAGCACCAGGTGAAACAGGCATTTTTAGTTTTGTCTTGGAACCTTTTGGGGGTTTTTATTATTTAATCATTTTGGTTCCTTTGAATTTATTGTGGTTGGACCGTAGAATATCAAATAAATATTTTATATAAAAAAACAGAGACAATGACACTGCTACTAATATTTATGAATGTTTCACCCTTTTGATTGTTGCTCCAACTCCTATATAGATGTCTTGATTTTGCTGTATTTGACATTGAGGTCTCTTGTAGATTACCAGCTCTGGATTTATAAGCAGCAACAGGGAAACCATTTCTATTTTTTTTCCCCAAAGAATTCTCCTACATAGTGAACTTAACAACAGAAAAGACAAGGCCTTATCCTTAGCTGAAAAATTCCCAAGATCCTCCAACTTGGCATGCCAAATGAGATTATTTACCTGAGATTGCTGTATAGCCCTCATTAGTTTAACAGGTTATGATAAGTCTTTAGGTACTCTATGGTGACAGTTGTATATGCTTTTGGATCAAAATTCTTGAAGGGGAAATTCTATCAGTGCCATCTGACTTTGGCATCTTAGGCTGTTAATCTAGACTATGTATTTTGGGAAGATACCTGTCTGCTCTGACTTGCTTTGCAAAACTTCTGAAAATTTAGCTTGCTATGATCAAACATATACATATGTTGAAAAATAGTCTGGTGTGCTCTACTGATTGTTTTCCTTCAGTACAGAAGGATATGTGGTGTCAAGCTTCCTTAAGTGTATCGAGTAACTATGAAGTAGTTTACAATAGTGCCACTTAATTTAGAAATACTATGCTATGTATATAAGATGTCTAGGAAAAAATCAAATGTATGTTTCTCCTGCTAACTCTTCTTTTTTCCTGTTCCAAAACACTGCAGGAGTTGCCAGCTAATTAATTCTTAATTTTCCTTGCAAGTATTAGTTGAGATGGGTGAAGTGAGGGAGAGGGAAAAGGGGAACTAGTTTCTTACACCCCAAAACAGGAGTTTTGAAAGAAGAGTATACATCTTGTTATCCCAGTTTGAACTGAAACCAGTTGAATGAGAGATATGGATCTGGGGACTGTTTACCTCTTGGACAGACTTTAATTTTTACCTTTTTTAAAACCTGGAATGTCATTTAACGGTTGTAGATACTTCTACACATTATGTAGGTGGTTGTGAGTTAATCTAATTCACACAGGTTTTGGTGGGAAGTTAGTTAAATTTCTCTTATTCCAATCTCTATTTCAAGTGAATGGCAAATGCACCTTCTGCTCTCCTACATTCTTCTAAAATACTAAGAATGTGATTTTTTTTTTTTTTTCTGCTTACTCTTGTTTTTTAGGAGTATGTCCCAATCCAGTCTGGATCTGGTATCGATTTGGCTCCTCACTATGCGAAGTATAGCAATCGTACACAGCAGGCTGTCTTATATATGAACCCTTACAAGATCAACCTTGAACTTATTTTGGAGTTGCTTGCATACTTAGGTACTTCTAGTCCACCTCTTAAGAAGTTTATGTACTTGGGGTTTCCTTTGGACCTGTTTTCCACTGCTTTCTACTAATAATGAAGTACTTGACTTCGTTCTTATAGGAAAGATCCTAAGAAGCATTAACCATGGGGCCTAGCATTCGTTCCTCTTGTTATGTGAAACGGTTTGCAATGCATGTTTGTTTTAACTATATGCTTGTGCTGTTATTTTCCAGATAGAAGTCCCCAGTTCAAGAATATTGAAGGTGCTGTGCTGATCTTTTTACCAGGCCTTGCTCATATCCAACAGCTGTATGATCTCATTTCAACTGACAGAAGATTTAACTTGCATGACAGGTAATGCAGATATTTTTTATTAAGTTAATGCTCTAAGTTACAACCCAACAAACATATTCATTAAGGTTTGCTGTTCTTGTAAAAGGCAAGTGAGAGTTACACCTCTGAGCTAATTGTGCTACAAATGTACTTTTACTGCCATGTAAATGTACATTGCCTACAATACAAATGTACTTTTACTGCTATAGTCTAAAAGTTATACAGCCAAAAATGACAGATACTTAGGAATGGTATGATACATTTCTTTATTACTTTCTATTTTAGTCTTCAACAAATTTATGTAATCAAAAGCACTTGACTACTTCTCCACTTCTTAGGGTATGGAAACTGCCATACCTGGGATACAGATTTCTGTGGCTTACTGTTTACATGGAAGCAACTACTTCCTGAGACAAGCTCCAGAGCATCTGGTTCTACCAAGAGAAATGACCTAGGGTTGTAGTGAGAGATCATTTCTTTTTTTTCTTTTTTTTTTTTTCTTTTTTTTTTTTTTTGGGTAACTAAAAGTTAGCAACACAACTGCATAAAAGGAACAATTGCAGTCAAATGCTAGATATCTGTTTATGGACTGAAATGTAAAGGGCTGGAAGAGAAGGAAAATACCAGTCTCTGTGGCTGTCTCATCTCTGAAGGCCTCTATTACTCAAAGTTGCATGTATTTGTAATGGTCCTTTTCTTGAAAGCACAATTTAAAGAACTTGGGTTTACAGACACCTAGCTCCCTTTATTGCTAGGCTGTTATTGTAAAGTAACCAGCAGTTCTGTAGTATTAATATTTTTCCTTCATTTTTACTGAATGGGAGAACATCCCTATGAACTAACTAGGTTATTTTTCTAGCTATTGTAATAAAACAATGATGTAGACTTTCATACCTAATCATACAAACTCTTCCAATTGTCTATTCTTCAAATGTTGTCATTATACTGGTCTTATTTTTTTTACTCCATGTTATTTGATAAGTGTATATTTATTATTATAATTTCTTGTTGTAGGCATAGATTGATAGCTTTGCATTCTGTTCTTTCAACTCAAGATCAAGCAGCTGCATTTACAATACCTCCTCTTGGTATTAGAAAGGTAATATTTATGAAGTTCACAACTGAAAGAGAAATTTTCTGTGGGTGCAAATCTGAATTGTTATCATACAGAATTACACAACAATTAGGTGTTCCTAGAATTTCCTCTCTCAGATAATACCTCTCACAGATAATATGCTGTGAAAATCTTAACAGTATTGGACAAATTCTTAAACTTAAAATTTTCTGTGAACTTCCTTATTTATCATTTACGTGTATTTTAACTATTGTTAACCAGTAACTATGGCTTTTTATCTTGAAAAAATACTATTTTATTTGCTGCCAAACTATGTAATTAAATGTTGATCAATTTTGGCAGATACTAACCAGTAATTTTGATGGATTATGAAACAAAATGTGAATGTGAAATTATTTCTTAACTTTCAGTTTCTCTCCTTGGGGAAAACTAGACCATTTTCTAAGTCATGTAGCTTTTAATTATTTGTCAAATGATTTAAGGAGATATTTCTGGGTAAAAAAAAAATTTAACCAGACTTACTCCATAATACTGATTTAAAGGTTGAAACCTGTTACACATTCCAGTTCTTCTATTTATGTTATACTACTCTTTCCAGATTGTTTTGGCAACCAATATAGCAGAAACGGGTATCACAATACCAGATGTTGTCTTTGTAATTGATACTGGGAGAACAAAAGAAAATAGGTAAGAGTTTGATTTTTATCAGTCACACTGTGGTTACTGTGAATATTTGGAGAATAGAGCTGCAAGGATTTTGTAGCATCCTTATTACCTTAGAGTAATACTTCTAGTAATTATCCTTATTAATTAGAGTTCTGATGCAGACATGTGCTGAGCTCATTTAAAAGCTTGCAGTTTTGGGTACAGGTTTGGGATATATGTTTGGAGTTTCAAATGGTGAGAAGAAAAAGGGAAGTTTATAGATAATAGATATAATATAGAGATAATTGTGATTAAGTACTGTTTTAAAAATGGAGAAAGTGTTTTTATGCTATCTTGGTTTTTGAAAGTTATTTTTTCTTCACTTTAAATGTGAAAATCCCTACACAATGTGTTAGAATGATTCTGAATTGCCAAGGAGATGAAACTAAAAAACTTATCTTTTCCAATTTTTTTACTTTCACTAGTGACTTGTATTCAATGTATTATAATATACAGTTCTTCCCAGATATGCTTGGTTTTCAAAACTAAATGTATTTTCAAAAATTTCTCATTAGATGTATTGCCAATATGCTGTTCTTCAGGTTAAATGTACATGAAAATTGTATTTCTGAAATCTGAATCTGCTTTATAATGTTTAAGGTATCATGAAAGCAGTCAGATGAGTTCCCTGGAAGAGACCTTTGTTAGTAAAGCTAGTGCTCTGCAGCGGCAAGGAAGAGCTGGGCGTGTTAGGGATGGGTTCTGCTTCCGAATGTATACGAGAGACAGGTATTGTAAACATAGCGGAATTCTGTAAATCACATAGATACTGTCTTTTTTTTCCTGTGCAAGACTGAGAATTCTTGTTGAAATTCACTTTATTTACTGTAAACCAGAAAGATAAAACTGGAAAAACTCAACCAAAACAAGACTTTGATTATTGTATGTGTAAAGTGTTACTGTAGTCTTTCACACTTTCTAAAAAAGTTAATTTTATTATTAATATTTCTGTAATGTGTTTTTAAAAAAATACTCATAATTAAAGGAACAGCACAGCACAGGGAATTGTAGAACATCAGTTTTTTACAACACCTGATTGGCTTACATCAAATGTGTGCGAACCTTGCCTCCTAAACTTCGAATTTTTTATCAGACAAATCTGTAGGCTTCTGAGGAAGTAATCTCTATGGATGAGATGGGGGCACTGCAGAATTAGTTTCTATTACTGCAGTGGAAAAACCTCTTTCCTGGTTCTGTGAAAACCTAAAGTGACTATCAGGTGAGAAAGAATTAAAGTCGTTTGATATAACCAGTGAAGTGTGCCTTTTAGCCCCCTAAAAGACTATCAGTTTGGAAGCATTTTACAGACTTGTTTTGAAAATTGGGGTTTCCTGCTTTCTCTCTCTGACTAAAACTTGTTTTCCAAGCCACAGCACATACCTTAATTCTAAGTATGAATGGCTTACCCATGCTACTCCCTTCCCTGCGCCTCAATAGAAAAACTGCAAAGAATGACCATGTAAAAATCAGATTTACAAATTTAATTCAAAGATTTAGTTGAATATATATGTTTTTGTGATTTTATGATGTTGCAGGTTTGAAAGCTTCATGGAATATTCTGTTCCAGAAATACTGCGTGTGCCCTTGGAGGAATTATGCCTTCATATTATGGTACGGTTTTTGATTTTAGAATTCCTAACGTTGTGTGGTGGGTTGACCGTGGCTGGACGCCGGGTGGCCCCAAAGCTACTCTATTATTCTCCACCTCAGGTGGATGGGAGAGAAAATACAACAAAAGGCTCATAGCTAGAGGTAAGGACACAAAGAGATGACTCACCAGTTACTGTCCCAGGCAAAATAAGACTTGATTTGTGGAAATCAATAGAATTTATAATCAATTAAATTAGAGTAGGTTAATGAGATGTAGAAACCACCCCTCCCTCTTTCCTGGGCTTAGCTTTATTTCCCAATTCCCTACCTCCTATCCTCCATCAACACAGGGAGATGGGGAGTGGCAGTTTTGGTCAATTTATCAGATTTCTACTGTTGCTTCCTCCTCAGAGAAAGGGAGGACTCGTTCCTCTGCTCCATCTTGGGGTACCTTCCACTGGATACAGTCCTTTACAGGCTTCTGCAGTGTGAATCCTTCCCACAGGCTGCAGTTTTTCATGAACTGCTCCAGCATGGATCCCACTCAGGGTCATAAGTTCTGCCAGCAAACCTGCTGCAGTGTGGGCTCCTCTCATCATGGCACAACAGGTCCTGCCAGGAGCCTACTCCAGCATGAGCTTTCCACAGGGTCACAGCCTCCTTCAAGCATCCACCTGCTTGAGTGTGGGCTCCACCACAGACCTCCATGAACTGCAGGGGGACCAGCCTTCCTCACCATGGGCTGCAGCAGCTGGAGAACCTCCTCCCCTACTTTGTTCACTGATTTTGGTATCTTCAGTGTTGTTCTCACCTCCTTTTCTCTGGCTGCAATTTGTTTCTGTGCAGTAACTTCTCCTGGAGGCATGATCACCATCACTGGTTGGCTCAGCCTTGGCCAGTGGGTCTGCCCTGGAACTACCTGGCATTGGCTACATGTAGGGAAAGCTGCTCTCAACTTCTCACCAAACTCACCCATGCAGCCTCTACTACCTAAACATGGCAACACAAGCCCAATACACCTTGTTAGCTAAAAATACTGTGCATGCCTCTGGAGGAATTACACCTTCATAATATTGCCTGTTTCAGAATTATTGACTCTCATAGCTGAAAAGGATTGTTACTACAGACCTGATCCAATGCAGTTACTTCGTGGGGCTGCTCATACAGGTCAGGGAGTAGCCCAGCACTTGATTGCTGTAAAATACAAGCATGCTGTTCAGAGAGTAGTGTACTATATTATTCCAGTTTGCCTCAGAGTGACAATTTTAAACTTTGTTAATAGCCTAATTGATTTCTGTTTAAGAGAGGAATTCCATTACCTCCCACCATGTCTTAAGTGAGTAGGATGTGTATGGGAAAACTAGCAACCTGGCAAATTAGTGCTGGGTTGAACTGCAGCTCATCAGGATTGAGATTCCCGTCTTCATCAATGATCACTGGTAACACACTTCTCTGAACAGTGGTCAAGCCATATGAAGCCCTTACAAATAATGAGGTTTTGTTAACCTATTGTGAAGCATGTCAGCCTTCCAGGAAGCAAGAAGCTTGTTTGGTGGGGAGGGAATGTGAACTTTTGATGCAAGATCAGCTTTCCAGTTTTCTGTGTAGCTGTTAGAGAACTTTTTTATAATAATTTTTTATATTTAAATATATGTCCCTTTACTTCACAGAAATGCAATCTTGGCTCTCCTGAAGATTTTCTTTCCAGAGCATTAGATCCACCACAGCAGCAAGTAATTGGTAATGCAATGAATCTTTTGAGGAAGATTGGCGCTTGTCAGTTAAATGAGCCCAAGCTGACTCCATTGGGCCAGCACCTTGCAGCCCTTCCTGTTAATGTAAAGATTGGCAAAATGCTTATATTTGGTGCTATATTTGGATGCTTGGATCCTGTGGTGAGTGAAAAAAAAAATTAAAAGTATAGAAATTGTTAATTCTTTGCAATTAATCTGATTTCTTGTAATGTGGCATTTTGAAAAGGTGGTGCAAGTTAAAATGTTTACTTTAGGGTGAGGACACCCAGATGTCATGAAGGGGAATAATGTAAGTGTTCTTCATGGTTGGACTCAATGATCTTTAAGGTCTTTTCCAACTCAAAGTGGTTCTGTGATTCTAAACTCCTAGGTGCTCTCCACAGTGGATAATCAGGTTTGGTTTCCAGGTTTTTTCCTCAGTCATCAATGGTAACCACTTTTATGGCAGTCAAGTGAAGTCCCAGGTGACTGGGAAAGGGGAAACATTGTATCTGTCTTCTTTTAAAAAAGTAGAAAAGAGGGGCCTTGGGAGCTACTAAAATGTCAGCTTCAATTCTGTACCTGGGAAGATCGTGGAACAGATCCTCTTAGAAATATGGTGTGGCACTTGGAGGACAGGAAGGTGATTCAAGACACCAGCATGAGCTTAACCAAGGGCAAGGCCTGCTTGACCAACCCAGTGGCCTTCTGTGCTGGAGAGACCACATCAGTGGACAAGGGGAAGGCTACATACTTGTTTATCTGGACTTCTGCAAAGCCTTTACAGTGGTCGCCCATCTAAACTGGAGAGGGATTGATTCAAAGGGTAAACTATTAGATGGATAAGAAAGTGGTTGTACAGTCCCATCCAGAGGCTCATGGTCAAGGGCTCAGTGTCGCGATGGACATCAGTGACAAGTGCTGCCCTCAGAGGTCTATACTGGGACCAGAGTTATTTAATATCTTCATCAGTGACATATGACAAAGGGATCGAGTGCCCCCTCAGCAAATTTGGAGATGTCCCCAAGCTGAGTGGTGCTGTTGACGCACCTGAAGGATGGGATGTCATCCAAAGGGACCTGGAAAAGTGGGCAGATGTGGAGCCAGGTGCTGGTGCTGCATCAGAGTCAGGACAACCCCAGATACCAGCACGCACTGGGGATGAACAGATCCAGAGCAGCCCTGGGGAGAAGGACTTGGGGGTGCTGGTGGCCATGGGCACTCACAGCCCAGAGAGCCACACGTGTCCTGGGCTGCATCCAGAGCAGTGTGGGCAGCAGGGCCAGGGAGGGGATTCTGCCCTTCTGCTATGCTTTCATGAGATTCCACCTGTAGTGCTGGATCCAGCTCTGGTAGCCCCAACACAAGAAGGATGTGGACCTGCTGAAGTGAGTCCAGAGTTTATCACAAAGCTGATCAGAGAGAATTGGAGTGCCTCTTCTTTGAGGAGATTGAGAGAAGTGGGGTTGTTCAGCATGGAGAAAAGGCTTCAGCATGACCTAATTGCAGCTTTTCAGTGTCTGAAGGGCATTGAAGAGGAACTTCTTACAGGGGCATATGGTAACAGGACAAGAGGGAATGGGTTTGAACTGAAAGAGCATTTGGTTTGATTTGATATTAGGAAGAAATTCTTTACTGTGAGGGTGATGAGACACTGGCACAGGCTGCCCAGAGATGTTGGGGATGTCCCATTGCTAGGAGTGTTCAAGGCCAGGTTGTGTGGGGCTTTGTACAACCTGGTTTAGTGGAAGGTGTCCCCGCGTAAAGCAGGGGCTTGAAACTAGATGATCTTTAAGTCCTTTGCAACTCAAGCCTATCATTCTAAGATAATGATAAAAGAAAATTTCAGGCTATTTGTTTTATGAACCTGTAAGCTTATAACAAAATAGTTCTAAGTGGTGTGTACTGAAAAATTGCAGGCAACTTTGGCTGCTGTTATGACAGAAAAATCCCCATTTACTACACCTATTGGTCGAAAAGATGAAGCAGATCTTGCAAAATCATCTTTAGCTATGGCAGTTTCAGACCATATAACAATCTACAATGCTTATCTGGGGTAAGTGATGATTCTCCTATGCTCATAACTAGTAGCAGATAACACATAACGCAGTTATGTAAAGAATCCTTAATAGCTCTTGAACTGCTTTCATTTCAAGTTTTTTCTGTTCAGAGTAACAATAGATTGACAAGTACTGTAACTGTAAATGGATAGTTTGCTTAGTGTTTTGTTCTTCAACACCTTTTAACTATACCTGGACACAGAGGTTTACTGTGTCAGTTTATTCTAGTGTTCAAAGTTTTTTTTTTTTTTTTTGCTGTTTGTGGTATTTGGACCAGAATATTTTGTATTTGATAAAGCACAAATGTGTAAAATGACATACAGGTTTTTTCCTCTTCAGGGTATTACCACTATGTCTGAATTTTGTTTTGACTGTCAAGACAGAAATGTGTGGGGGTTGAGAATAAATCACCTTGTATTTTTGTTAGTATCTGTCAAATCTACATTACAGACATGTTCTTTCAAGTGTCCTTAGACCAGCAGAATTCATCTTCATTAAAACAACTTACTTTAGAGTGGAGAATGCTTGCCAAAACACATTTTTGTTCTTCAACTTAGAGCCTCTTCTGCTGTTATAGTCTTGATGGGTTTCTTGCTCTGTAAGACACTATTTTTTCCTTAGGTGGAAAAGGGCCCGACAGGAAGGGGGGTATCGTGCTGAAATGACTTATTGCAGAAGGAATTTCCTTAATAGGACTTCACTGTTAACTCTGGAGGTAAAACTTACCTTTATGCTCTGTACTCATAAATTATTTGTTAAAATTTCCCTCTGAAAATGTCGTTCCTTTTAAAGAGATTGTATATCACAGTTACTATTTAGACAAGATAAAAGCAAGTGGAATTTAGGGACTGATGAAATGCACATTCTCAGTTAAGATAGCTGTGTCTGTATTTGAGTTTTGGATATGCACACTTTGGTAAACAGCTTTGTAGTCACTGCCATTGGAGAAGCTAGACCTTACTTTCATCAGAGAATCAAAGCTTCATGAATTAAAATATTTTATTATTCTTGATATCAAATAACATATCTATTAACAGTTAACTTGAAAGATGAGCCACAAACGTACATGAATGGCCTCTTGTTTTTGGTGAGAATATGTTTGAATTGATCTTTCTGTTTTAAGTTTGGGTGACTGAGTACTTGTAAGCAGAACTGGATTTTTGATGCAAATGTATCTTTTCATTTTAACTGCAGGTAGAGATTTAGTGTTTGCAGAATATATATTTCCATATGTTTAATGCCGTATTCCAGATATCAGATTGTTATAAATAATGTTTTTATCATAAAAATAGCTAGGATTCCAGTGTGGCTGCAGAAAATACAATTATTCTAGTGAGGGACTTCCCCTGGAGAGCATGAATAATTCAGTTGAAGCGTCATTTCCTGCTGTTGAAGTGGAGTATGTAACTTTTTAAATTCAAAACTTTACTAATACCATCCTAATTTCAGGATGTGAAGCAAGAACTCATAAGGGTGGTCAGAGCAGCAGGGTTTACAGCACCTTCAACACAATGCGGATGGGATGGAAATGGAGCCACACAATCTCTGTCTCTCAGTGAAACAGCTCTTCTTAAAGCTGTGTTGACTGCAGGGCTGTATGACAATGTAGGAAAAATACTATATACAAAGTCTGTGGATATTACTGAGAAGCTGGCTTGCACGGTAGAAACTGCTCAGGGTAAAGCTCAAGTTCATCCCTCTTCCGTAAATCGAGACTTGCAGACATACGGATGGTTGCTTTACCAGGAGAAGGTAAGTTGAAGATAGTGAATGTAGCTAGTAGTTTGTGTAAAAGTGGAGTTCTGCCTCTAGTATACTTCAAACTAGTGTATGTTATTTAATATCTAATTGTTTTATGTTAGAAAGTCTTATTATCTAATGATCCTAAAGTCCATAGAAGTGAGCCAACTGAGTGCTGAAGAAAAAGAAGGTGAAGCTGAAAATAATGAACAAATCTGTTCATGGTGAAGCTGGTAACTATAAATGGAAGGCATTTTCTGTGTATCATTTAGCTTAATAGTATCATTGATTTTTTTTAAATTACAGTCTTGTTGATTTTGATAACACTTTACACAGTAATATGTAGTAGTAACTTCTCAAAATCTGCTTTGTTACTGTTCTGAGGTTTTGAAAGTTGGTACTGACATACACCAGTAATAAAATAAAAGAGCCAGTTCTGTAATGGACAGCTAAACTCCCTAAGTGAATTGCATTTTTTTTAACTTATTTCCCCTTCAATTGAAAATCTTGTCAGCTATCTGCTAAATTGAAGTGTTTGTATTTATTTATACTTCTGGTACAACAAAAGTTTGACAGTTGTTTAATAACCAAATTTACTGTGGAGAAGCAGGAAGTAATAGACTTGTTAACGCATATAAAGTGATAGTATTTTTTGAGAGTTGAAAATATTTCCTGATGCCCAAGAGCATCATAGTGTGATGACAAGACAGCAGCTAAGGTAGGTAAGTTATTCCATGAAAAATGGGACAAACTAAGCCTCCACTTTTGTATGAAGACTCACTATTTTGTATGAAGATGTCCATTCTTTCCACTACAACTCATTCCACCCCATTCTGTCTTTTTTTCAAGATGTTCCAAAGCCAGAAGCAGCATATGCTGAGCTCCATACTTCATGCAGTGTGTGTGTCTGTGTTCATTTATGCATGTTCATATGTGGATATATCGAAACTGATAAAACAGTTCCCAAGAAGACTGTATAATGAAAGAGCTTTGCATGCCTTTTGCTTCAGTAGTGTTACTACTTTTCGTGTTGCTTCTATGAAAACCACTAGGTTAATGTTACGTCTCTATATGAGCTTTAAGAAGACTTTAGCTAACTTCTAGCATATAAGTCTGTCACTTACTTAGAGTGAGTAATTTTATGTGGTACAAGGCAGACAAATAGCTATTGATTGTTTACAATAACTTGTTTTGGTTGCATCTTGAAAAAGGAAAAAAGTGTATTTCTTGCTTGTAGAAGTAGCAATTAGATTTAGTGTTATAGAATGTTACGTGGTTTGGGATTTTTTGTTGCTCTTTGTAATTGCTTGTGTTTTTTATATGTAGGTGAGGTATGCCAAGGTGTATTTGAGAGAAACTACTTTAATATCCCCCTTTCCCATTTTGCTTTTTGGTGGGGATATAGAAGTCCAGCATCGCGAGCGTCTCCTGACAGTTGATGGTTGGATCCATTTTCAGGTGCATTGGAGTTATAACTAAACTACCTTTTGTGATTCCATGAGCTTTCATATTGCATAGTTGGTACATTAGCTTGATTCAGACCACTGTATATGGGAGATGGAGACAAGCGGGAAGAAAGGGGGAGAGAATTTAAGATAATGATGGGAAATTTTATATACATGTAATGAAATCTTAACAAATCACACTCAGAAGAATAGACTTGTCATACATGGTGTGCAACAAATCAGTTCCCTCTCTCTTCAAGAAGAAAGTGTTCTTTCAGAAAAGGTATTGAAAATGGATGCAGACTGAACCTTTTTTTTATAGAGCTTGTACTAAAATCAGAGAAGTGTACTGTTTTTATATTACCCTTTCTTATAATTTTACAATCTTGTAACTACATGTATATCTTCAGAATACTGCTGTATAAACTGTTCTATAGTGCAGACAGAATTGTTTGGAAAAAAAAATCCAAATTGTAAAACAGCTGCTTACTTGGGTTTGGGGTGTTTGGTTTTCTTGATTAGATTTTTTCCTTTCTGCATGTGTAAGTTTTACTTGGAAATTGGAAAACTGAGAGCACTTTCCTAGCATATTTTTCCAGACAAAATAGTTGTCATGAAAAGATCCTCTGTAAATTCTGGTAAATGGCAAGCAGTAGTTTTACTATCCAGGCAGCTACATGTTACAATTTTCTGTGCTCCCTCTGTGCTCTGGACCTTGTGCCACTCTCTAAGACAACTATAAGCAACAAAACAATTTTTTGCAGTCTGTTGATACAAGTAAGCAGTCATCTAATTTAATTCACTGATAATCCTGAGCGGGGAATTTTAACAAGCAGATCCCTTGTGGATTTGTTAGAGATTTTTTTTCTGGTCCCTGGATTGCTACAGTTGTGCAGTTGCTGGGCTGATCACACCTTACAGAGTGTTTCAGAATTTCTACTTTTCTATTGAGATGCTAAGGAAAATACCTTGCATTTTGGGTTTCTGCTATAGCAGCTACTTGTTGTACCAAAGGCAACATATAAATGAAATTAAGATTGAAATAGGGAGGGAAGGATAAAATGAAATCTTTCTGAGAGAGGGGTCAGTTTTAGGTATCCAAATTCATAGTGAGATTTAGAAAAGGCTTGTCAGAAGGCCTGGCAGGCCTCCCAAGAGGCAAATGCATCGCTTGTTTTTTTTCAGGTGTAAATGTAATTTGAACTTTACCTTGGGGGGTAAAAAGGCAATTAATTGGTCAGCTTATTGGTATCTTATGCTGGTTGTGTGGGAATGCATTCTAAGTTACCCTTCTCAACTGCTGTTCTTCGGGCTGTGTGATACTGTGAACAGCTGGTGCCTAAAGCTAAGGCATAAGGTAAGCAGAGTCATTTAATGAGTATACTATCCATCATGATTATCATTACCATTAAAAATCACATATGTGCATTGTGTTTGCAGGAATCTTGTTAAAAACTCTTGTTTATATGTAGGGTAATATTGTGATCTATAGTTTGGTGTGAAATGTCTGATGATGAAGTGTTTGTCTTTTCCTTATAGGCTCCTGTTAAGATAGCGGTGATTTTCAAACAGCTGAGAGTTCTCATTGAGTCTGTTTTGAAGAAGAAGCTTGAAAATCCCAAAATGTCACTTGAAGGTAACTTATTGCTGGCATTACTCTTTGTTAAATGGACCTTGTAGCAAAACTGAGGAATCATTAGCACACTGCATCCTCACACAGTAGCATGTGTGATATGAAAGTTCCATTAAGAGGCGTCCATTACTAACCCTGCATATATATGCGTGGCTTGCTCCAGATGTACAAAGATCTGCACAACTGCCGTTTTAAAGATATCCCTGGTAACAGCATTCAAGGTAGTGGTAGTAATGGTGAGGCAAACATCTCAAAGTAGAATTGAGATTATGTGTGGAGAATTCTAGGCATGGATGATTTATAAGTGTTATGCAGGTTGTCTCAAAATCTGGGTTAACCAATAGCATGTTGGTTCACAAAAGTAAGGGATAGCAGAGCACAATTTAAAATTTGGACACTGGATGTTCAGGAGCATATTGTAGGTGTGGAAGAAAGGCAGTTCCTGTATGCCGATGTATCTGGAATTGACCCACAACCTTCCCTGTCTCTTTTGTGGAATACTGAAATGGTCATTAGCAGTTCATCAAATAATTTTATGATAATGTACTGTGTACATACTGTATGTCTTTTTGCTTGACAGGTGGTAATCACGTGTTTTGCTTTAGATTCTGGCATAGCTTAAAACATTAAAATTTTAAGTTGCTGAGAGCTAGACTTCTCTTACAATTTTTTGCATTTTGAGAATCAGTTTTTAAGCTTGCTCTTTTTCACACACTTTTTTTTTTTTTTCTTTTCTAGATGACAAGGTCTTATACATCATCAAAGAGCTGATAAAAACAGAAAGTGGTAACTGAAATCAGAAATCAGTAACAAATCAGAGCTTCAGTAATTGCAGGGGAAATACACACACCAACATTAATTGGAAGTATTTAAATTCTTAGTGTGGTTGATACCAGCCATGATGGGGATAGACTGCATGATTTTGCATAGGATCAGCCTTTCTTTTTATCAGTTTAAAGATGAGCATTGGATATGTTTAGCCTTTACCGTATATTTGGTGCCATTTGTCTTGACTGTATGAATGATAACTGCAAGCAGTTTTTTCAAAATAGGAATTGTTCACAGCTGTTTATCTTTTTAAACTTAATATGCTAATCATACTATCAGTACAGTGTGTACTGATGATTGAAGATTCAGTCCTGAATCTCAGTTGAGTGGAATTCCATGTATGCAAACAGAAGACAAATGTTTCTTATATGGGTTTCCTAAGTGATGATTTTTTTTTTTTGAACTGTTAATTTACAGTATTAAACCAAGACACCTTACAGAAGTATTAATTTTTCTGTATGATTTACATTGAGAAGATGCTCTATAAGCATCTATAAGATGATAGTATGGACTGCTGTGAATGAGTGCTCATCAAGATGTGTACTGACCAGCAGTACACATCCTCCCACAGAGGATGTGCCTCTTCTCACATTTGTTCCTCCCTGTTTACCCTGATCCTTGCAATTCCTGCAACTGTACTATATTTTGCTTTCCGTTTTTTGTATGTTAAATTTTGCATAGTTTTCCAGGCCCCCTTCAATAGATGATCATGTGTTTTTTCTCTTCTTATTGATCAGAATTCACATTGACCCTTTTCAAGGAAATACCAGAGAAGCTCCTAGTGGAAGCTTCCAGTGGCAGTTCTTTCCTACCCTACTTGCTCACAATTGACTGGATGTCTGAGATCCTTTGTTTCTTGTTTCTGTAATACTGAATAATCCTTAACTGAATAGCTTAATGAATTGGATGGTCTGACATTCTACCTGTCCACAGTATTTCTGATTATGAAGTGCAATTTTAGACTGCCAACTTAGATTTCAAGAATAAGGAATATATTGGTGGGGAGGATTTGCCATTAAACAGTTGCAGTTGAATAGGAACTGTCTTCACAGACAGAGAAGCACAGTGTAGATGACAACTTTTGTTTAATCTGAAAAATTAAGATTTTATACAGCAGAGATTAATCGCATGCAGAAAGGGCACTCAGGAAATTGAATGCATAAAAATGCAAAATATATGGAACCTATCCATTTAGATTATCACAGTGGAACTGGTATTGCTGTCCAGCTTGTGCACGTTAACTTACATCAGTTCTGGAAGAGGAAAGCTGTTTGCTAACAGCTCTGAAGGAACAGGGATCATATCTGTTATTCTTTATATGCATTATGATAATGTAGTGGTAGTCCTGATTTCATAGGAGACAGGAAGTGACTTTTGGAGGTTTTTTACAACACATTTATGCAAGGAAGCATTTGAACAGGAAGTTTTGATCTTAAACCTTAAGATCTCAACTTTTCCTTCACTGAAATCAAAACCTGCAAATTATATTCATTGAAGATATAAACTAAATCTGTACCCTAAACAAATTTCCTAGGTTTTGTTTTCGTTGAGATGTTTTATTTGTTTTGGTTGAGAAGTTTTATTTGTATCCTTTGGAAACAAAATGTAGAAAAACATCTCAGTAATTTAGTAATTAGCAAGCTGCTCTTTCTTTTGGATTTGAATTTTGCAAATGAATTGTTGGTCTTAAATGGTTAAATCCTAGGGAAAGTGTGAATTGTGTTTGAGTTCTTCTCCCTTATTCAGCTGTGATGAATAAGAGGTTTTTTCCATTTATAAGTGGTAATGTTGAAATTCAGAGTTATTCTTTGTGTTTCTTAGCATGCTGTGCTTTGTAGTCTTCTAAATAAATAACTGAAATAAAGTGAGGGGATATATTGTAATAACTGGGAAATTGCACGATCTTCTGTGTGAGCAACAGTTTTCTGTAAAACAAATTAAGGAGTTCACACTGTGGTGTACAGATAAGCACTGTTATCTTAAGAAAAAAAAAAAAAAAAAACAAAAACCCCAGATGCTACACTGGCTTTCTGCTTTTGCAGTATACATGAGCAACTTTTGTGCCTGTACTCTTTTGGGTGGATGAACTTTCTCTTTTGCTCTATTTATTTATTAAAGGCTTCTGATAACAACTCTGTGTTATTTTTCTCAAAGCTTTTGTCAGACACAAGACCATTCAGTATCTCTGGATCTTAATCTCAACTGTGGTCTGCAATGTGTTATTTCTTTTTATTAAAGGTAGCATGTTCTCCTGGTCTCTGATCTCACCTTGGAAAGGAGTTCCTGCTCCTGCCATTAATCCTGTAGAATTCTCATCTCCTCCCCTCTTTTGCTTCTGTATCCCCCCCTTGGCTTCTTGAAGCTCTTGTTTCCCACTGCCATCTTTCCCAGTGCTTAACCCAGAAGAGGTTTTCTTTCTGTAGGTCTTTCCACAGCTACAGCACACTATAAATGAGTGGTTGGAGTGCAGGACTGTTTTAATTTCCCTGCATTCAGCTGTTTAAAATAGTGTCCTATCACATAAATAATCCGTGGATGAAAGTGTAACTGAGACCCAGATTGCATCGTGAGCTCCAGCATTCCTGGCTCTCTCTCCTGCTGTCCTGTGCTGTTTCTGGTGACCTGTCCTGGAAGTGTTACTTACGGGCAGTGATAGGTAGCTGTTAAAGCTTATGAGGTTCTGAGTTGAACTGCTAGGAGCTGGAGAGATGCCTGCGTTAGTAATGGCAAAATCGATGCAGCAGCTTCAGCTGGCCTCGTGGGTTTACGGCGCTGCTGTCTGGTTTGCTCTCTGTGCCGCGCCAGAGCGAGGAAGCCGTGGTCGGCCTCTGGCCCGAAGGCAAGCGGCAGAGAAGAGACAGACGTTTCGGTGGCTCGGATTTTGTTTTGGAGACGGTGGTCCCCTAAGTGCCCAGACGACGGGACGGGCGGGGCGGGGTGCCCGGGAGGCGGGCGGTGACATCTTTGGCGGCCACCACTCCGCTCAAATAGCCAGCGCCGCGACCAGAGCGGAGCTGGCACGGCCGCCCACCCCATGGTGACGGCGGCGAGCGGGCGATGCGGCGGCACTCCGGAGCGTCGGGGGCCCGTGGGCTGCCCGCAGCGCCCGGCACGGCGGCGGTGCCTGGGGACGGGGACGACGGCGGCGGCAGGAGAGAACGCGCAGGAGCTGCAGGCTTTCCGCGACTACGGAGAGAGCTGGTACCGCTCCCGCAAGGGGCTGGAGAGCCGCTTCCAGCCGCGGGAGCCACTCGCCCGGCAGCCGCAGGTGGGGGCGGCGGGGCCGGCGGCGGGGAGTGGGCGGGGGAGCCCGGGGTTCCCTGATCCCCACTGCCGGTGCCGTAGGTGACGGCGGAGGCGCGCTGCAAGCTGGTTAGCTGGCTCATACCCGTGCACCGGCATTTCGGGCTCTCCTTGGAGGCACTCTGCCTGGCCGTCAACATCCTCGACCGCTTTCTCGCCACTACCCCAGTGGCCGCTGACTGCTTCCAGCTCCTGGGAGTAACAGCACTGCTCATCGCCTGCAAACAGGTAGGGGCGGTCCCGGCTGCCCCGCCGTCGGGGGTGGCGGCCCGCTGAGGCCAGCCTGAGGGGGCCACGCACAGGCTGGGCTCCGCGCCAGCTCCCTCGCACTGCTTCCCGGCGGAAACGTCCTCACTCCTGTCCCCACCCGCAGGTAGAGGTGCACCTTCCTAGCGTGAAAGAGCTTCTCGCCCTCTGCTGCGATGCCTTCACTCGCCAGCAGCTCCGCAATCTGGAGTGCATCGTCCTGCATCGCCTGGACTTCGACCTGGCAGCGCCCACCGTTAGCTTCTTCCTGGAGCACTTCAGCCAGGTGCGGCTGGAGGCTCGGGAGGCCGACGCGGGGGAGGCGGCAGACGCCCGGAGCCTGGCGGCGGGCGTCGCGGAGCTCAGCCTGGCTGACTATGCTTTCACCAAATACGTGCCCTCTCTGCTGGCCGCCAGCAGCCTGGGGCTTGCGGACCGGCTCCTGCACCACCGCAGCCCACTGGACCTGCGAATCAGCGGCTACCCGGAAGAGCTCCTGCGGGACTGCATGGACCAGCTTCAGCTCCTGGTGTCTCTGAACGGGCGGTCCCTATCTCTCCTCCTTCCATCGGAGGTGGCCCAGAAGTGCCCCTGGCTTGGGGATGACCGCTGACAGCGGGTGGTGGTGGAGACGGCTCTGGCTCGGCGTTTGTGCTCCACAGAGTCGGTGCAGTCTGATCCACTAAGCCTTAGTGTCATTGGAGCTTAAAAGTTAGATGACGTTTTGCAAATTATTTTATGTGTCATATCATCTGCACTGTCCCTTTGCTGTATTTTTTTAAGTCCAGCATGTAAATAATTTACTGAATCTCACATACTGTGTTATTTAATTGGAGGGTGGTCCATAAAGAAAACCTTGTAAGGACCAACTAAATGTTGAGTAAACTCTTTTCTGCTTGTTACCTCTATACGTTTATTTGCTGGCAGTGTGCCAACACAGCTGGGAGAGAAAACACATTGGCACATAACGAATTCACCCTGTCAGTTCACTCAATCCCCCACAAAATAAGAATGCCCAACAATGTCATTCCCTGTGATGCCTATATAACTTGAGTCAAAGTTACAAGATGCTTCTCTATCTTGCATTATAAGATACCAATATAACCCGAATCATAACTTTCTATACACTGTAATAACCACTATATGGTTAACTAGTTGCTTAATGCTTAAATAAACAGAAACTCACCAGGTGAATAGTTTCAAAAACAGACAAGTAGTTTCAAAAATAGACAGGTATAGCTATACTGGGAAGCAGCAGGATGTACTAATTAGTAATTAGAAAATGTAAAGCAAATTAGCCACAAAATGAATAATTTAGACCAGTTAGATCCAGAAAGACCAAGGAACACCATAACTGTGCATGCTCAAATGACGAAGCTGAAAAGTTCTGATGTGAGGAACACCTTAGGCCTTCATTAAAGAAGACCTCCAAGACCATCTAAATTGGGGAAGCACAACCACAGTACAGAAGAACAATTTATAACCATGAGATAACATTATGTAAATCAGTTCCTGTGCATATATGATGATGTTATAATGATGTCTAATATTAAGCAATACTTACTGTATAAATTAACCACAACACTTGACAAGGGTGGGTGAGTTAGGTGAAGAAACCCCCCTCACCTCCAGCGCTGCAATTAAAAAGTACCTTGCTCTATAGTCAGTCTGTGGGGTTTTATTTCACCCATTTCAAACTGGCACCCGCTGGCTTGGTCATGGCTCGGGGAGGAAACAAAAATAGATACACTGACATGAGTGTAGGAAAACAGAGTGTGGAATTATAACAACAGCTGGGTTTGTTTGTTTGTTTGTTTGTTTGTTTAGTTTTCTAGCATGTCTGTAATACAGATGCACAGTCCTGAGCAGGTTGGCACATTCAGAGGCAGAAAACAGTCATAATGTTGTAAAATATTTCATTTTCTTCATTTGTATCTGTGCACAAAAGTAGTGTTAAAAGACCTCATAGACACCTAGAGCTGCCCTAGGAGTGCTCACCTTTCAGCGCAGGGGGGACCCGGGCGGCTCTCCAAGTTCTGCCTGCCGTCAGGTGTTGAGGCAGAACGAGCAAACCTTGTCCATGCTGCTGTTATAAAAAATACCTACAAGACCACCATGGGAGAATAAAGGGCAGCTCAACCTCTGCCAACCCCGTCGGTGTTTTCAGCTGGACATGCCGTAGCAGCGGGTGAGACCCTCTGCCGATGCGAGGATACCCTCTCCGGTGAGCGGATTGGTACATTCAAGATGCCATGGACAGGTTTTTTTCTCCTACATAGCACACCCCCCACCCGCCCCCCCCCGTTCCCCGTCCCCCGTGGCTTTCAACGCAGACGGACCCTACCGCTTAGAGAGATTTAACAAATACCAATATAAAAACCAGCCCAGCCCCCAAGCTGACGCCCGCTCTGCCCGGCAGAATCCCGCGGGGGTGAGCGCGGCACCGAGTTACTGGGCGGACGGGCGGCCGTGGTGGCGGGGCCGGCAGCGCCTATCCTCCAGTTTCCCTCCGGGGCAGCCCCCTCGGCCCGCCCAGGCTCCACAGGCGCGGGGCAGGGTTCCGCGGGCGCGGGAGCTGGCGGCGCGGCTCGGGGAGGTGGCGGGAGGTTTCGGCGCCTCGGAGAAGTGAAGGCGGGCGGGCAGCCCCGCCATGGCCGTGGCCCCCCGCGCCCCTGCACGCGGGGCGGCGCCGAGAGGGACGCGGGGCGGAGGGCGCCCGCCGGCACCGGAGCTGGAGCCGAGGCCGAGGCCGGGGCCGCGGCGCCAGCATGGAGAAGGGTGGCCGCCGCCGAGCCTTCGGCAGCATCTGCCCCAACACAGTCCAGGGCCCGCCCGCCCGCCTAGCCAAGAAGCCGGCACGGCCCGGCGCGGGTACGGCGTGGACGGCCCCGGCCGCCCTGAGCCCCCGAGATCCCCCGCCCCGTCCGCGCCGCAGCGGCGTCTCGCCGGCCGCCGCCGCGCCCGCCCTGGGTGAGTCAGCCTGCGGCGGACAGCCTTAACCCCCAGGCGTGTACCCTTCCCCGTTCCTCCTTCTGCGCCCCTCTGGTGTCCCCCCCGTGCTCCCCAGTCTTGACACCCCCACCTTACCCTCCACCGTGTTCCCCCGGCCATCACCCCTCTCCATGAACCCCACTGTATCCTCCCTGGTGCCTTTGCACACTGTTTCCCAGCCTTGCATTCCCTGGCCATGCACATCGAAGATACTTCCCAGCCGTGCTTCTCATTTTGCCATGCTCCATTCGCTATGTCCACCCCTGCCTGTGCTACTCACCTTTGTCTCTGACTGTCCCCAGTGCTCAGCACCATCAACTGGCAGGATTTGGCAGCCACTCCCCCCATCCTTCCCACCACCCCAGCTGGCCCTGTGACCCTGCAGCAGGTAAACTTACTGTTCAGAGCAGCCTAGGCTGCACTTGGCCCCTGAAAGGGTAGCTCTCTCAAGCAGATGGATGCTGGCAACTTCCCTAGCCTCAGGTTTCCCACCTGTGAAATGGGCACAGCAGAGAACAGCATCTTGTCCCATGTGTCAGATGGGTTGCAAGTGGCAAAGGGATGGTGCCTGGGGGTGCTGGAACGGTGATAAGGTGCCGAGCACAGGTGGCAGACACTGTTGGAACAGTGTGGGCAGTGGCGTGGGCAGGTCTGAGCCCTGGCCCCTGCTCACTGGATCATTCCTTCACCCCTGCCAGGGTCCCTGCTTCCAGGATGGGCCGGAGTTTGATTTCCAGGAATTCAGGGATACTGTTGGTGATTTTATACCTGGCAAGTAGATATTTTTCCTTACCTGAGCCAAATGCACCTGTGTGTGCACATCTGCAGTCATGCTGCATTTGGTCTCTTTTTTTTTGCTTTGCTTTTGGAATTTTGGATGCCCACTCACTGCATGTTTGTCCCACCATGGGACAGTCTGTGAGGTAGTGTGTTCCTGCTTACTTCCTTAGAGACCTAAGCTGTCACTGAGCTTTCTCCCACAGGAGACAAATTAAATCCAAACACATTCAGGGTGCACAGCTCTCACAGTAGAGTAAAAGCATTTCAGAGGGACATGTCCAGAGGGATGTTTAGAACCAGAATGGTATGCTGGGGTTGGGGGGAACAGACATTAATACCTCCACTTAACACTTGTGGCTATTTCTTCCAGATGTATCCGCCTTAATGCCACCAACACTGGACAGTACTGACTGTGATTTCTCACTTGGTGAGGAGGTGGCTTTTGGCCCCTGCACTCCGCAGCTGCAGAGCAGTATGCTGGTGCAGGTTCCCCCACAGAACCTGTCTTCCCCTGAGCCATGCTGGAGGGACCTGGCAGACCAGCACCAGAAAGCATTGGGAGATGCCGTGGAAGCAAATAGCCAGGTAGGGACCCCGAAGCCCTCCCCAGCCTGTGCTGTGTTCTGTCGCATCCTGTTGAGGCAACTGCAGGGCAGGCTCCTGGACGATGTGGCTGTCTCAACCACCCCTTTCCCCATTTGTCCTTTGCAGCTGCAGGAGACCCTCACACAGAGGCAGGAAGAGCTGGGGACACTGCGGGAGAGCAACGTGCAGCTGAAGGAGCTGGCAAGTCAGGCCAGGCAGCTGGCCGCTGTCCTTGATGTGAGTGCTGCTCACCATCTGGCCTGGCTGCCCCACGGCCCAGCTTATCCCTGGAGGACAGTGTGACGTCAGGAGCAGGGGGGAATAGGGTGCAGGGTGAGGCAGCACGGGGTGGGACAGGGCCTGGGTGGGGGGGAGATGTGGAATGGGATTGTGCAGCGTGGGGTTGTGGGAGTCGTGTGGTGCAGGACAGGGTGGTGTGGGGCGGACGGTGCGGGCAGGGCAACGTGGATTGGTACGTGGTGTGGGGTAAAGCAGTGTGGGGTGGAGCAGGGCAGTGGGGGGATGGGTGGTCAGCGTGGTACGGTTCGGGGCAGGGCAGTGAGGTGTGGGAGGGGGCCATGCGGTGTGGGATGGAGCAGTGGAGCACATTGTGGTGCGGAACAGGACGGGGCTGTGCCGTGCAGATCTCGGAACTCGCGCTCCTTCTCGCCGGCAGACGCTGATGCTCCCGCAAAGCGCCGAAGGGACAGTCCCTCCTCCTCTTCCTCCTCTTCCTCCTCTTCCTCCTCTTCATCCTTTACCTCCTCCTCCCGCCGCTGCTGCCGCCGCCGCAGCCCCGGCCGGGACCGGCCTGGAGGATGCGGAGGGCGTGGACGCCATACTGCGGGCCGTGTCGGAGAAGTGTCGCGCCGCCTTGCGAAGCCTGGGGGACAGGTCGGGGGGCAGCCCCGGGGGCAGCCCAGGAGGCAGCCCCACAGCCAAGCGCCCGCGGCCGGGCCCGCGCCTGCACGGCACCTTCCGCGGGCTGCGCACCGGCTGCGCCGCCCCGTGCCCGGTCGGCAGGGAGCTGGAGGGGGGCGGCAGCCTGCGGGCGGCGCTGGGGGAGGCGGGCGCCATCCGCACCCTGGCCTTCCCGCAGGGAAACGCCTTCACTCTCCGCACCGCTGCCGGCGGGCACCGCTTCCGATGGGTGCCGCGCTGAGACCCCCGCGGCTCCGGGCACCTGTGTCCTGGCACCTGTCCCGCACCTGGACGGAGCGGGGCCTCTGCAGCGTGAGCCTGGAAGCGCACCCTACCCGTCGGCACGCTCCCCGTTTTCTCTTGGAGGAGGGGTATTCTCGCTTTCCCCCACCGCTGCCGGAGAAGCGACGTGACTGAGCGCTGCAAGAGGCCACCGTGCCTCAGCGAGGGTCCTGCGCCTCAGGCTTCGTACGCCGTGCCGCCGTGGCTCCTGGCCCGGCAGCTTGCTATCAGTAGCTTGCTAATGAAAGTAGAAATTAAACGATGATCTGCCCTGTTTTATCAAGAGGTTTCTAGTCAGCTGAGAAGACAAGTGTAGCTGACAGGACAATGGATGGAACTGGCAAGTGTGAAAGCAGAGTGATCATCCCAGGTGGTTAAACACTATGCAGCTGCTCCATCGTGGAATTTTACACACACAATGTTTACAAAGTGCACTTGTGTCGTTCATGTGTGCAACTGTATGTGTATATTTGTTCTCATTATGATCATTAAATGGTGCTTAAAATTGCCATTTTATTTGTACAGATTTATGGTAAACTTGATTTTGCATCAGGTATGCATATTTACTTTAATTGTAGCAGAGATAGCAGAAAGCATCTCTGACAGAATAGGGATAGAAAGTTTTAAAATAAAACATGCTACTTTTAACATTTGTTAGCGGTACTAACTTCTGTAAAGAGAAATGTAAAGAATAACAAATTAAAGGAGATGTATACAGCGTGCTGCTAGAAATATGTTTATAGCCTAACACCATAACCATGTTGCATACCAAACACTTTTTATCAGTGTGTATCTCTGTGTCTGATGATGCTTCTGTGAGTGTCACTGAGAAACATTTCATTTCACCCACTAGTTTGAAAACTGAGCCACTAATAATATTCATTAAACAGTACCTGGTATTTTTTTATATTTCTGTGGCACACAAGTGACACACTGCTCCACCCAGGGTAGGGATTTTCTCCCTGTGAAGTTATTGCTTTTTCAGCATTCAGCTTTTCCAGTATCCTTGCATGGGTCCATGCACATTAACAGCAGTCCAAGTGTGACAGGCCTGTGTGATGGTTAATGATGACAGCACATCATCACTTCAGTGGATTTCCTAGAGTTGAAACCCTGCACATACTGTTGTGCTTTCGGCAAGCAGAGATGTATTTGGAAGGAGAGTGGTTGCTGTTGCCAGCACAACATGTAGTTGTATGGCTGCTAGGAGACTGTAAAAGTGGTCATTGAGTATCTGAGGTCCTTCATGTCTGCAGCACTGACATTTTTCTAGCAGGAATGGTGCTGAAGCCCTTTCTGGGATGCTATGGGCTCAACCCTGAGATGACTTCAGAGACATTTTCATTTTTTGCACAAGACCTTTGCCACTTCAGCCAAAATCCTGCATGAAAGCTCTGATTTGACAGCAGACAGAAGAGACAAAGCCTTCCTGTCTGCACTGAATTCAGCAGGGAATAAATTAATAACAAAAGATAGCATATATATACAATTATGTAATGCTCATAAGAATATTATGAAGAAATTTCTGTGTCACTTCATTTCTGAAGTGACACACTAAAAGTGTATGCTTCTTGTAGGATGCAACAATGAAATTACCACCCTGTTGGATTGTGAGTACTGTTCATCTTGCTGCTACTTCAAGTTTTTTCAGAATTACAAATATGTTTTTACCCACTTTTTTCAGTGAACCTGCTATGGCATTTCCACTGATTACTTTTACTCATAGTTTTCTAGGGTAAGAGAATCCTTGATTAATTTTGAGAAGTAATCTAAAAGTAGTAGAAAATTATCATAAAAGGACTTTTAAATCTATTTAATTTGAAGACCTATTAATCAGAAAGGCTGAAAATTGGTTAATGAGAACAAGATGTTTCTGAGCAAGACTCACAGGAGCATCCTCAGACACAGAGATACACACTGATAAAAAGTGTTTGGTATGCAACATGGTCATGGTGTTAGGTTATAAACATATTGCTAGCAGTACACTATATACATCTCCTTTAATCTGTAAAAGTGTATTTTGAATTGATACTTATCCATCCACTTCCATACAGGAGCTGCATAAAAAATGGACAAAGTTCTTGTACAGATTAAAACAGCCAAATTACTGGTTTTGACAACAGTAAATTAGAAGGACTCCTGTCAGGGAATCACAGGGATCACAGGGAACGAAGCTTGGTCCCTTGATGCCCACATTTCATGCTTGTTTCATCAGAAGCTGAGCTTGGAGAAGCTGGAAGCCTACCTCTAGGAAACATCATATCCAATTTTTCTTTTATTGTGTGTTCTTATATTTTATGCTTATTGTCTGGGAGAGGATCTGTGCAGAGAGAGCCCCTGGACATGCAGGTGTCATGAACCGAAAAATGTGCTGGGTTGTGGTTTATGCTCACTGTGATTTTCTCTCTCTGGTGGTGCATTGTCCATACAGTTGGTGAAGGGAGCTAGCCAAGACCCCAGCAAAAATAAAGTAGATGCAATAACATTTCATGAGCTTTTTACCTGCTCATGTTAAGTAATCATTCTCCACCTTTCCCTTCCCTGGTGGTGCCAAGCTATGAGATGTGTGGCTGCAGAAGTGTGATGGTGCAGAATTGCAGACAACTGTGACATTTTGAGGTGAAAGAGAAAAATACCTTTTAATTTGGGAGTGCCAGGGTGAGGATTTACTGAATTCATGTGTTGAAGACAGGCACACTAAATTCATATACACTTTGTCTGGGAACATTTTTTTTTTTTTTTCTTGTGGGTAAAATCTTTAGGTGTTATTTAAAAGGAAACACCAGACCTCAAGGGACAACTTTATTAAAACTACATTCTAGAAAGACAGCTAACTTTTAGTAAGTATATGCATATTAATTAAGTCAGTAATTTTAAGGATGGAAAGGGCAGAAGAGACCTGGATGGAGTTATTTAGAAATGGTATAAAGTTTTTTTATAGCTAGAATTTGTGAAAGCCTTTTTTTACCAGCAATTTTGCGCATCCCTCGATCAAAAGACAATATCCAAGGCTGAGTGTCAGCATGGCATTTTCCTGCAGGGCTTGTCAGGGTTGTTCAATGGATCATAAAGAGAAAATATTGACCATTCACAAATCTGAGCTACTCTCCACATGCCAGTAATAGACGTGTTCTTGCTTTGATGTTCATTATCAAGATGTATGTAAACACAAGCAAACATTTGGTGTCATTTAATTGCTCTGGTCACTGTTTTTGAAGCACACAGGTTCATGCAACTCCCATTCATATTCCATCACAAAGATGCAACTGATGCTTTTGCCAGTTTGCCACAGATCCTGTGTGGTGGCAGGCAGGCATTGAGGTGGCTCGGACTTTTGATGATCATGTAGAGACCAGACTCTAACATAGCTATCATTTGATAACAGCAATACTAAAGTACTCCTGTTGGCTCTTCAGTGGTTGCAGAGAGATTGAATTTCACTGACATTTATTCCCTTGTTTTCCTGAATATTTTTCTAAATAAAAATACCCCTGTGTCTAAGGAAAAAGCAAGCATTTTTCAGTCGTTTTATATGACAGCAGCAGCACTCTTCATCTTTTCTAAACATTGACTTCTGGTCAGCAGCCATTATTTACATTTTGCATTGCACAGCCTCAACAAAAAACTAAAGCTAATGAGGTCAAAAGGCTGTAGTTTGCTTTGGCACAACTATTTCATAGCTGCAGCAAAATCAGTCTTAAAGTCTAGTCTGCCTTGCACCTAGCACCTGTTCAAACTCTGATAGCAAGTGACTATTTATGTTCAATGTTTATATCTTAAATAAAATACTATGAAAAAAAAAATCAGTAAGAGTCTTCAAGGTTTTTCATGTCCTGGTAAAACACATAAAAACATTCATTTTTGGTAAAATCTCCAGATTTCTTATGCGGATAATGCAGCTACAATTAGAACTCACTTGCTAAAACAAGTCACCTTGGATTTTGAATCTGTTCCTTTTTTGACCCAGTAAATTGTTCTTGCAATTGCCTGTGAGGGTTATGATTTAAACCCAGCTGGAAATTAAAATTCATGCAACTGCTCTCTGTCCTCCAGTCCCTCAGCCACACACTAGTGAGACAGAGAGGGAGGGAGGGAGAGAGAAGGCAGAACTTACAGGTTGAGATAACAATTTACTGGAAACAAAAATGAGATAAGGGGATGGAAATTTACAGCAACAATACATACTAACATCAATGTATAAAAGAGGATGATTACACAAAAAATGCTCATGGAGTCTAACTTGAGCAGACCTAGTGTCACGTAGCTCTCTCAGACAGAGACCAAAATGGCACCCATGGATCTTTCCTTCTTTGATGTGAGAATCCCTTACTTCCCCCTACCTGGCAGATAAAAACTGAAATGAACAGGGCTAATGCCTTTATTAATGTTCAGCTCTTTATTAAAAAGATCAGCTGGGCAGGGGGCCCAACATGGAGCTCGCCCCCGCAGCATGCAGAGTCTGTCACTGAAGTCCAGAGCAGCAACTGTCCCTTATTCTTTCCTTGTGGCACACCGGTGGCCAGAGGATGAGGAGGCATGGCATGCAGAGTCTGTTGCTGAAGTCCAGAACAACAGCTGTCCCCACTCCTTCTGTGGTGGCAGCACCAGGGCTTTCTCTCTGTCTCCCTGCTTCTCAAGGCCTAACCAAGTCTATTCCCTCTTAGGTGATGGTGACAGGTAAAAGTCAATCAGGGGATGTGTTTTCCTCTTCTTCACGTAGGGCATTTGTCTAGACTCCTCTATTGTGTTCAGTTTTTGATTTATAGTCCTTTTTATCTTCTAAAAATACTCCCATGATCCTAAGGGGTTTTTTTATTTGCATGTTAGTCCCAGAATGGCAGCGTAGAGGGGTGGGAGGCCAGTTATCTCCAGGTAGTTTAGAGAAAACAAACAGAGCAATTAGCTAATTAGCATTTCAATATCAGTACTTAGCTAGAGTTAGTAGTTTTTCTTAGTGTTGCCATGGGAACTAAGAAGGCCCTGCCCGCATCTCTGGGGAACGCGTGGAAACTGTTAATTACAAAAATTTAGGCACACCCACATGGCTCTGGCATATACATCTGTATATGTATACATACATATATCTATCTATATAGATACAGAGATAAAAATGTACTTGTAGAGGTATGATTTCTGTAGTCAATGGCTGTCCCTTCAAGATGTCTGTTGAGTTCATGTAGTCCATGACTGTGGGTTCTATCCTCCCTAGACATCTTCTAGAGTGTCTTTGTTTGAAAAGATAGGTGTCTGCTAAGGAAGGCAGGAGCCTCCCCTGAAATGGAAAATGTAAACCCCCTCCCTCCAAACTGTTATAATTTTGAAATTAAGGAGCTCTCAGGCAAAGGTGTGGGAGCAAAAATAACAGTTCTTTATTGGGGAAGAAAAATTTTAAAAATAAAATAAACAATGCAGTAATACAATCCAACTGAATACAACCTGACACCCTGTGGGTCAGGGTATTGGTAGCAGTCCCACTGAATGATGGCTGCAATCCTCCTGGAGTGGCAGATGTGGTTCTGTTGGAGCAGTGATCCTGTAGAAGGGCATAGTGTTCTTCTGAAGATCCAGTGGTGGTGAAGATGGGCTTGGTCTTCCTCTGGGAATCTAGTGGGAAAGGGCTGCTCTTATGTGAATCCAGTGGAAAAGGGTGGCTCTGGTCTTCCAAATTTCTGATTATATTCAGGTAGGAATGCTTAGCTCATCCCTCTGGGCAGAGCTTCTCACAATGGGATGATGTAATTTTGTCACTCATGCAGTGACAGTCAATGGCCCATTAACAGAAGATACGGCCCCGCCCCGGAGGGAGGACTGGTTGTGGAAGAGATAAAGAAAACTGCCCAATTAACAGAAGATAACTGCTCCACCTCTAGCAGATAGGAATAGAATACACACAACCATTTCCAGCCTAAGACAGTGTCGTGAGGACAGGACATTTTCATGCTCATTATCCCAATCGTGGTTTCTGTTCCCTGTTCTCAGTTTGTTTTGTCTTCCTTCCCCCACCCCCGGCTCGTTGCTGGCTTGCTGCTTAGCTTGCTTGCTGCTTTTGCTTGCTGCTGGCTGCCTGCTTTGCTGGCTCTGTTTTCCTCTCTTTTTTTCTTTGCTTTTCGCTTGCTTGCTTTTTTGCCATTTTTTTTCCTTTTTCCCCGGTTTCCGTTGTTCCCTTTCCCCCCACCCCCCCCCAAAGATATCGGACCTACTCCGGGCAGGAGCTCCCCCGGGGTCTGCGAAAGAAGCTCCGTACCCTCTGCGGCGAAGAGAGATACAGCTCAACCCCCTTGGACTGGTGAAAACATCTGTGGTCATCTCGGGCTATTTCTCTTGTGCTGGGGAGTGTTTTTTGTTGTTCCTTAATAAACAAGTTTTTTCCACTTCCCCTCTGAAGAAATTCCTCCTGAACCCGGTGGTGGGGGGAAGTTGCGGAGGGTTTGGTTTCCTATAAGGGGCTCCTTTGGAGATGTTTTCCCCTAATTTGTCTTAAACCAGGATAGACAGACAGCAGGAGGGCTTGTGTGTTGTTGGCTAGTTATGAGCTGCATCAGCTCACACTTGGTGTATCTGGAGCGGTCCATCGTATGGTCCATCCCATGGTAGTTATGGCATTACAGTGGCAGTGTCATTCTGTAACCAATATTATACAATTCAATATTACACACTGTTCTTCCCAAAATCAAGCCTCCTTGAAATACACATCCTGTTTCTGTCCTTCTGCATTACCCACCAAATGCATCGACTTCTCTGAGCAAAAATAATCCCATGGGTGTATTTGCCTTTGCTTGAGGCAGGACTAATCCAAAACATCTTCCGTAAGGGCCATCCACTAGGGTTTCCACTGCAAACACATAAAGTTTACCTTGGTGGGTTTGTGGTAGTGTGATGTTACCAATCTGCTACAGACTGGGATAACCAGGGAGAGAGTGTCCATGGTTAAGTCCACCCGTTGATCACAAGCCCATCTGGATGTTGCATTTTTTCCCTGGTGACCTGAGGCATCATGGGTACATTGAGGCAGAAATAATTCACCATTCCAGATAAGTCATGCCACTCCAGATCCACCTGAGACACTTCAACCTTGGCAGCTCGATCCACCTTTCCATTCTTCAGTAGCCCAGTTCTTGGGTATTGTGCACCCACATCATGTACTTTACAGCCAACTTCTCTACCTGGGCAGAGGTGTCACACTTCTGCAGCCCAGATGGGTTTCCCTTTGTCCTGCCAATTGGTCTTTTTCCATTGGTCCAGCTACCCCTACAGAACATTTGCCACCATGGGCAAGTCAGTGTAGAGGTAGAGCACTGGCCATTTCTCTCATTCAGTGGTATCTAAAGCCAGCTGGACAACTTTCAGCTTTGTGAACTGACTGGATCCACCTTGTCCCTCAATAGTGTAGGACCCTACAATATATAAGGAACCATCTGTGAAGAGACCACATGGCTTTTCATTTTCTGGCAGCTGATTGTAGTGTAGGACCTCCTCAGCATGTGCAACCTTTTCCTCCTCTGGTGATGTTAATCCAAAAATTTCACCTTCAAGCTGTTTGTGATGATTTCCGAGATCCCTGGGTGATTTTCAATTTGAGCTTGCTGTGTGGTAAGAGCGATCCATTCATTCCACGTAGCCATGATGCGTAGAAGGCACTGGCAGTCAGGATGCCAGAAGAAGCTGTGCTTTGGAACCAATCACTTGAGGCAGCTCAAATCCCATCATAAGCTGCAAGGATCCCTTTTTCAGCTGGAGTGTAGAAAGCCTCAGATCCTTTGCGTCCTTTACTCAAGAGCTCCAGGGTTCATCCCCGAATCTCCTGGATACATTTCACCAAGACTCCAGGAAGGACCATTTTGTCTGGCTGCAGTGTAGAGCACAATTTCCACATCTTAACCTGTCCTGACTGGCCCAGGGACTACTTCATGAACAATCTTCTATTTAATTTGTTCAAAGGCATACTGTTGTTCAGGACCACACCTGAAATCATTCTTCTTTAATGTCACGTGATGGAGAGGGTTTAAGATCTGAGGGTTTGTGATCTAGAACATACATTCTGCAAACCCCACGGCACCTAGGAAAACCTGTATTTCCTTCTTGCTGGTTGGTGGGGACATAACTGCTATTTTATTGAGCACATCCATTGAAATCTGACAATGTCCATCCTGTCATTTACTCCTAAAAACTGAATTTCCCAGGCGGATCCCTTGACCTACTTGGGTTTATGGCAAAACCAGCCTTCAGCTGATGTTGAATGCCTGAGAAGTTTACTTTTCAGTTTACTTACTGGCTGCAAAGAGTTTTCTCTTGAAAGCAGACTAAACATGCCTACTGTTATACTCTAATGGGCTTTCTCTGTCTGTCACTAAAGCTTTGTGCCTTTGTAATTCCCTAACTCAGGTGGATCTCAGGCAGAAAAAGATGAAGGAGCTTTCCTAACATATTTCAGTTTGACTTCCAACAGGTTTTGGCCTTGGGACATTTTGCACCATTTTTCAAGGTGAGACCTCAAGAGTGCAAAAAAATCACTACTGAACTCGTGACATGTCACTGCTCAGCTTTCTAATAGTCCTAAATAAGGTCTTTTTTCTCTTAGGCAATTCCTTTGTACCATTTTCTTTGCAATTGGTTGGTGCCCTAGGGATGATTGCATAGGTGATAAGAGGTAGGCACTCAGCATTTGTATATGCTATTCTTCAGAAGTCTAATTAGAGCTATCAAATATACCTTCATATGATTGGAGCAATGGACAATGCATACTTCCGGATATTCTGAGATGTGCAGTGCAGAGCAAGTGGATACCAACAAAACAAACAGGAAAGGGAGAGATGAGGCTAAAATCAGTAGCTGAGTCTCTCATACTGGCCTCTTTGTGTGAAAGGTGTTATTAATAAAACAGATACAGAGATATTTATGGAAGAAAAATTATACCAATTTTATTATTGTTTGGTCTGATTGTCTCTAGTATATTTCCATTTTTGTGTATGCTCATAGTGTGCTCCTCTCTTTTTAATTTTGCAATCAAATTTGTATCTCCAAGTGAAATTCACAGTCTCCTTTGTCTCAGTGGGCCTTTGAGTGGATTCAGGAATCCAGCAGTTCCAAGGTCTTTGCAGGACTAGTGTCTCTGAGAGGAGCTGGAATGGACTTAGATCTCTTGTGAGGGGAAACGGTTTTACAAATTGTGGGTTGACAGAGATTATTTGACCTATACCTACACCCTGAATATCAAGGAAGGGTTTTAGAGGGTAAAAAAGTGGAAGAGTTGAAATAGATTAGCATTTCCTACAGAGTAAGGTACAAATTTGGTTTCTTAGACATTAAGTTTGTAAGTGCTGAGAGTATGACTTAATCTGTGTCATCTAAAAACTGCACACCTGGTTTGCTGAAGTCCTTATCTCAATAGGGAGGGATATGATCTTTGTAAATCTGTAGATTGTAAATATCTATTTTGATCTGATGATTGTAAATGAATCAGTTTTGAAAGAGTGAAACAGAAAAACAAACCTAAAAAACCATTTTAACTGAAAACTTAGATTGTGAATTCAACTATATTGAAAATACAGTTGAAAACGATTCCCTAAATATTAGTCTTTGGAAGTGAAACCAGGGACTTATTTCCATGGCAAATCATATGGAGATACAACAGAATTTCAGTAACTCACAGGTGTTGAAGCTGGACGTGTCAGCAATTATTTGAGTGAAACATGCTTGCATTGAGAGATGACAGTGCTTTTTGAGCTGTGTAGTTAATTACTCTTATCCAGGAAAGAATGTTAGAAACCTTGCCCTGTGTCCAAGACAACATGAGAGGAATCACCTACAGCAGGTGCCTAAAGCCTTGGATATAGCTGCAATTCATAATTATTCAGAGCAGTAATTACTTTTTGCAATACTTAACTGTACAATAACATACAGAATTTTGGTACTAGTAATACAGAAACAAGTATTGTGCTATCAATAGAAGCTGCTAGAGAAGGTTTGGAAAGAACCGTATCTGAGTGCTATTTTGGCAGTTTATTAATCCAGACTCTCAGGATTCCAGGATGAAATATTATTTAGCCACACAGTTGGCAGCTGGCAATGAACCCAGAGGTTCTTTTGTGCAGCTGGAGTTTATCCAAAGCTAAACAAAATGTAGTTTTACCTTGTATGCACTCTCTAATGCCAGTACAGGATCCCATATGTTGGAAGCCTTGACTCAGACTGTGGCAGTGGTGTGCTGAAATGAATTAGTAGTGTGCATAAAAAAAAAGAGAACATGTTGAAGAGTGAAACTCAGCAGAAAGGCCTGGGATGGATGACTTAGCAGGACAGCTTTTGATCTGTCCATGGAAAAGCAAAACAAGGAAGTTACTGTAGTGTGCTGATGAAGAAATAGACTATTGTTTTATGAAAGCTGAAGGTCACATTAAAACTGAAAATCCTGGGAGTCAACTGTGTGTTACATGAAAATTAATATAATTTATCAAAATGCACTTATCCTTTGGTGCCCTGGTTTTCTTGGCATTTTTTATTTCCATCTCTCTCTTTTTAAACCAAAAAAACCAGAAAGTTACAGGTGAAACAAATTCCTTCCTGAGCCAAACAGAGCTTTGATCTACTCTCATATGCTTGCCAGCTAGGGTCGCTATTGCTAAATTTAGTGTTGGAAATAAAAGAGGTTTAGATACAAAGCTAAAAGTGTGGCACAAATGGGCAAAAGTCAGAAAATTTGTCAGAAAATTTGTATATAAGTAGTCCGAAAATTTGTATATAGATAGTTTTCGATCTTTTATATGCCAGTCTATGCACATAATGTGTTCTTGCTCTGACAGAATGCAGCACACAAGTAACAGTTACATGATTTTTTTCTTTGTTTTCTCACTTATTTGCATAGGAGATGTAATTTTCCTTAATGTTTGAGTGTTGGGGTTCATCTGAAGAGTAATAGTGGATAGTTATTTCTAGAGCTCACTCCCCTCATGTTCACAATCACTTTTCCTGTGCAGGCAAAGATAAATGTAATGGGACATTTCTAATGAGCAGAGTACTGGACTGAGATGTTAATTGTTGGTTTTAATGTAAGCCTCAGCAAAGAAGCAGGAACTATTTCCTCCTCTTGTCCTCTTAATTATCTCTCCTTTGTACAGCTAAAATGAAGCTTTGAGTTCATTGTACAGCTAGAAGGAAGCTTTGAGTTCATTGCCAGAATATTCCAATTACCTGGTCAACAATATTTCATTCTGGAGTATAAACAACAGCTGCTCACAGCAGTGTGAAATTATGTGATGAGAACAGCCACATGAATTGAGTCCCCATTTCTTTCCTGATTCCTTCCTTCCCCTTTCTTGCTTTGCTTTCTGTTGCAGGTAGAAATACTTGTGTCAAACTCCCCTTTAATAAGTGAGAACCACCATCTACTACAACTGTCAGCCACTTAGAAAGGCCCAGTGCTTTGTCTGTGACACTGTGAAAACTGTTCCTCTAACCCACTCAGAGGAACTTAAGCACTGATCAGGCAACAAGATTGAGATCTTTCTGGTATACTGGCTGAAAATCTAGAGAGAACAGTGAAGAAATACAGGAAGAAAAATTAAGTTGTTCCCATATCTCAGGATCTCTGCTCAGTGAGCACTTAACAAAGCTGAGACATACTTTTTTGCTCTGGCAGGAAGTTGAAGGCCTTAGTTCCCAGAAATCTCTCTCAATTGCAACTGTAAAATCAAAACAAATTTTCACCTCTGTATATTCAACATTTTTTTTCCACCTATTTCAAAACTCAAACTGGTGATAAATCTTAACCAGACTCCTCACACTGTTAAACAGTAATCTTTGTCTTAACACAATTTGTTACACCTTTCTTGGTTTATCCTGGGTGTCACAGGCAGTGACAACATCATCTCTGGGTAAGTATCCAATATGCCCTTGCTATCTAAGTCCCTGTGCCCCTTAGCTAGCCAGATTTCTCAAAGTAGGCTTTTATGTAAGTAGAAGTTTCCTAAGAACTTACCTAAAGACTAGTTTTGTTCACTTCTCTCTTTCTCTGTCATGGAGACAATCTGCCACCTATTGATTTGAAGGCAATGTTCTATGACCAGCTCTTTAGATTTCCCTACTTGCCAGGACCTGGTGTAAGCTACCACCACATCTTGTCAGCAATCATTTGGCAAGGAACACCCTCACTTTCATATCATTAAATGCTTGGGTCCTAAAAGAGTTAGTGGTCCTTGTCTAGCAGCCTGGATGTGATGAATCCAAGTTTTCCTAAAACGTGTTGTTTCTGTCAGTGCTTAATTGTTGTGAGTATTGCTGCTGATGTCCAGACCTCACCTTCAAACTACAAACTTGTATTTTATCTTGATAAATTCTGACACATGATAATGACAACAATTTTATAGTAAAAGACCTTAGGGATAATGGATGAGATAAAGCAATTGTTACCATGGTATTGATAACCTGAATACCAGCTTTCAAAGAAGTACCAGGCACAACATATCAGCACCATCTGCTGCCAGTGAGGACAAACTACATGGTTTCTTACATACCAGTCTGGGAATATTTTTGCAATGAACTACAAAATTTTAGCCATGTTTCTAGTACTTAAGTGAAATAACTGAGGAGTTGGCTGTATAGGTTCCATAATGAGGAATATAAAATGAATGCATGGTGAGAAAGAAATAAGGACACTTTACTCAGATTACTTAATTTCACTTTGTAGACATATCAGTGAGATGCTGGAAGCATTATAAAAGTGATACACTTAGCTGTGTACAACTTTTCTAAAACAAATCTCTGGTTAAATTTCAGTTACAATCTCAAAGTGACAATAAAGCTCTTATCTAGCACATAATTTCCAGAATATCATGTGCTTCCAGTGAAGAAGAATGTATCAAGGATATCCCTGGGGTTATAATACCTTCCTGACAATCCAACACATCCTCCTCCACAAACACAATGAAGTTCAGACTTCCCCATGTCACTCCTGCTTATTTTTATTTACTACTGATTTCACCCAGGGAGCTACTTACATTAAGTCTGTTACCAAACATAATATCAAATACCAAACATAATATCTTGGCATATATCTCATTGCTAATCAGTGTTAAGTAGAAATTTTATCCAGATCTTTTATTATAATCCATTCATGGCACATGTGTGCATGTATGAGTTGAAGGTTCATAGGTAGGAATCACTGCTTGTAACACCAGTTGCACTGGGTCAGATTATTTACTCTTTACTGAATTGCTCAGCATTAATTAATTCTAATTCTAATTCACTTGAACAAAACCTTGTTGACTTTGAAAGACTTTTGACTTTTATTCTAGTTTACAGTCATAACGTTCTCAAATGCAATCTCTTTCCTCCCACTATCATATAAACTGCACGGTTACAGGTTTTCTCATCTGAAAGAAACTCTTCAGTGTGAGAAAAAGGGTTGTTAAGAGCCTCAAACACGGGTCTGATAGGTAACAGTTCAATACACTTCACTTGATTGTTGCTGATTTATTGAGTGTTCAAGCGAGCTGGCTTTGCAGCGCTTGCCAGAGTCTACTGTTAGGCAGGGTGACGATATTTGGCCGTGCTCGTTAAACGTTAAGTCTTGTAGGAAAAAACTCACATTCAGTTAAACGAGCAACTGAAGCATTGCAAGCAATCCTTTGTGAAGCTATGCGAGCAGAGCCTTGTGTGCTGTTTGTTTTAGAGAAAGCATTAAGAAGGTGCTGAGTGACCCAGCCATTTTATAGGCTGGATGTGCTTAGTTGTGTCCTTACCAGCACAAAGGGAGGTAATAAGGTGACAGTTTTTTGAATAGTTTTACTTTGTTTCGGCAAAACAGTTCCATCGACTGATATTTAATTATTGCTTATTACACATACATCAACAAAAATATAGTCCTCGGTCTTCTTGTTTACACGGTATTTTTTCTGCAGATGTGAACTGTGCAGCTGCAAAGTAGAATTAGGTAGGAAATGAGAGATTATATGATAAGCTTTTTTTACAGGATAATTTTTTTTTATTGATTCAAATAATTATTTTCCAACGGAAAATTAGAAAAATCTCTCCCGGTTTTCAGAAACAGTAAAAAAGTGAAGAATACTTTCAGCATATTTTAAAAAGTGGTATTCTGTTTCTTAGTCTTAGAAAATAACACTTTTAATGCTGTTTCTAACATCCAAAAGCTAGAAATAGGAAAAATGTACTCTTTTACATGCTATGTGTCTGCCTGCATCTGTCTCTTGAAAACCTAGGTGGCGTCACCTCGAATTTTGACATTATGACAAGAACTGAAAAGAGTGATTATGAACTCACATTGAAAAAAGGACAAGTTACATGTTCCAGTAACTCTTCTCTTTTTATATCTTTCGATTTAACTAAACTCTATCTTTCAAAAAAACATGTTTCACCTTTCTCCTATCAAACTTGTGCTCAGGTTTTCTCAGATAAAGTGGGTGCCTAAGTATGTGTACTGTCCCTCCGGCATGCGAACTCCATAAAACACGTGCATAAACAACTCATCTGCTGGCATTAAGCGATTCTTCACACTTTCTCTTGCAACTTCTCTCTTTGCCTGTCATGTAAAAGTAAATGACAGCAAGTTATTTTTGGAGTCTGGTTGTGTAAGGTGGTGGCGAAGTGGTGAGGTTTTGCTCACTTCTGAGCTTGGGGACCTGCGTTAGAGGAGAGTGTGTACAGGGCTGCGATGCCGTTTGCTCAGTTTTGTCTGACAAAACGGCACTGCATTCAACCCTCAGTTTCAGGCAGCCTGGCTCGGGTGCCTCAGAATGGCACTGCCCCCCAGGGCTTGCTCCCTGTGCGGCGGTGCCCGGCTCCTCACCTCACAGCAGGCGAAGTGGCAGTGGGGAACAGCTGATGTGAGACGTGAGGGGGTTTGTGTAGCATGTGCTGAATAGACAGGCAGAGAATGACAGCAAAGCTGGTGAAGGGCCTGCAGCACAAGTTCTGTGAGGAGCGGCTGAGGCACCTGGGGGTGTTTATCCTGGAGAAAAGGAGGCTCAGGGGAGACCTTATCACTCTCTACAACTGCCTGAAAGGAGGCTGTGGCCAGGTGGGGGTCGGTCTCTTCTTCCAGGCAACTAGTGTCAGGACAAGAGGCAATAGCCTCAAGCCATTAGGTTTAGGTTGGACATTAGAAAGAATTTCTTCACAAAAAGGGTGATTACACATTGGAATGAGCTGCCCAAGGAAGTGGTGGAGGCACTATCCCTGGAGGTGTTTAAAGAAAGACTGGTCTATTGAAATGGTGGTGTTATGTTATAGGCTGGATTTGATGATCTCAGAGATCTTTTCCAACCTAATTGATTCTGTGATTCTGTAAAGCTGTGATTCTGTGAAGTTGCCCTAGCCCCACTACCGAGGCAGGGAGAAGGAGCCGAATGATGGCAGCCCCAGACCGTGGCACGGCCACGGGGCAGCCCCAGGGGGCACGGCTGGGGCGGTGACACAGCGGCCTCGGCGAAGTGTCGGCCGCCCGGGGTGTCGGTCTGGCGGGCTGCCCGTGTCCGATGCCGAGCCAGGGCTCTTTGGCACCGGCTGCCGCCGCCGTCCTGCCCGCGGAGCCGCGGGACCCGCCGCGCCGGGTGCTTTGCCGCCAGCCGGGACCGCCACCGCGCAGCCCGGTCCCGCCGGCGGGACGGGACAGGGCTTCCCGCCTCGGTGGGCGCGCCTGCGGGATGCTTAAAGGACGGCGTGCGGCGCCAGGGAACGGTGCGGTGGGTGGCGGAGCAGCTGGCACCGCCTTCCAGCGGCGACCCGTGGGCTGGCCGGGCTATAAGTTTCCCTCAGTACAGGTTGCCGTGAGAGTGGGCTGCTTTCCACGCACCTGCCCAGAGCCGACACCCTGGGAGGGATCCTGCTCCAGGGTACCTCTTCTGAGGTGGCGGCAGCGGCTTCAGCCAGCCCCGGCAAAGACGGAGCGGAAATTAGAAAAACCCGCCCGGAGGACGACAGGAGGGATGAGAACTTGCTTTGGTAACAAGTGGGGTGCAGGGGTTGCCGGTGCCTTGCGGAGGACCGGTCCTTCTCGGCGTCTCTGCCCTGTCCCGGGGCCGTGGCTCCCAGGGAAGCCTCGCCAGCAGCAAGGCTGGATGGAGGGTGATTTAGAGTGAATAAACGGAGCTGCGCGGTTGCTAAGTGTTGTGTCTCTGTGTTTTTTTTCCAAGCATGACGCGAAGAGAACGATTGGAAAAGACCTGAAGTGGAGCAGAAAGCAAAGCCCATGGAGAGCAGCGAAGGTAAGAATAGGCACAGACGTTTGCACTCCTTTGTATGCACTGAACTGAGAGCTCCACTGTGCATTTCTGGGGGACAGAGGGAGAGAGGAAGGAAGGAGGAAAGGAAACTATGGAAAATAGGTGATTTTAAACAAAACCCCACGACATGTAATTTTTATTCTTTTCTATTAATCCTTATGACACTTTCTCAAGTATAGCATCTGCAATGTCAAAAAAAAAACCCCACAAGTTATGGTCAATTGACATCTGTTCAGGGGAGGAAACAAAAACACCTTTGGGCTTCTCTCCTGGTGCACTAGAGGGACTGCTTACTCTTTAAAAGCAAAAGTTACTTGACCTGGTTGAAGGGGTTGTATAGATTTGCAAAACTCTCTTTTCATTGGCCCTGCAAACTCAGTTACCTACATTTAGAGGGTGGTATATGATAAAGGACATACCAAAGAACTCACAAGCACAGTAGGAACCTGGGTAGGAAACTTACTAATCACAAAAATAATTGCTGAACAGTAATCAATGGGTAAAATACAGGCAGCTTGTGTCTCAAGGAGTTGACATAAATCACAAAACCAGGTAAGACTGTAACATACAAACTGATGGAGTGGGAAGTGAAGGTGTCCTTGGGACTGACCACACTGAAAAACCCCAAGGCAGGAGATGAATAGTGTGCCATTAGATATGACAGTGTAGAAATGTAATCCCTAGCATGCTGAGAATTTTGCTTCAACATATGAATTTTATGTAAGCAACCCCTTAGGTAAAAGCTGTGTTGCTGAAGTGAGCAATGACTGAGCTCTGGGAGACAAAATTTTGGGTTTGGTGGTGAAGGGGAGCTAATGGCCAAAACTGAAGAGAATGTAACGGTATGGCAGTGCATGTTAGCTGGCTGTTGTCCCTGATGTATCCACAGCTGCTAGCTGCACTCCACATTGTTTCATTCAAAAGCATCATGGAAAACTCAGAGGTGGCCGCCTTTTTGTTAAGGAACAAGAAGACCTCAATTAGCCAGTACTTTCTGTGGCTGCTAACAGCAGCAGCGCTCAAGGAAGTAAATGTTTCATGTTTTGTTTTGTATCAAGTTAAGATTTATTTTGAGTAATTTAAGACCAATTCTGAAGAAACAAAATGAAGGCTTCAAATACAATATTAATTGGCTTTCATACAAAGTGTCTAACTCAGTACCTCCTTTCCAGAGCAACTTCAAAGGACTTTCAATCAAAATGGATGCTGGAGGTAAAATTTTACCTCTATCTAGACTAAATTCATAACCTTCAGTCCTGAAACATTTGTTTGTTCTCCATTAGGCGTCTGTAAAGAGACAAATGCTGTGGCTTGTAACCTACAGGTAAGTTGGACTATGTAGTAAGCAACGATAATTCTAATTTCAAAATGAAATTGACTACTCCGGGTTTGACTCTGGGCTCATCTAGAGTAAGGGCAGGGCTGCAATAGCGGCCATAAGCAAATGTCCCACAGAGAAAAGGACTGGAGTAAGTGTATATGATACAAATTAACCAGTGGAGGTAACATATTATACAGGTATTCCTACAACTGAGACGAGAAACTGTTTGCAACACTATCCGATTCCTTTTGGGCAGCCTAGGATAAACACACACTGGGTTTATGCTATTGCTCTTACTCTGGTCTTCCTGAATCAGACACCTACCTGTGACATTTATCTCTTGACACTATATATTGTTTGAACTTGTATATATACACATGAAACATGAACCTTAAAACAGGTGAATAATGCTGAATTTAGGTCAAAAATAAGGAATATTTCCGGGCACATTATTTCAGGAGGCATCTTCCTCATAAGGACTCTGTGTCTGGAAGGCAGTGTATTGCTAGTTGACTGCTGTACCTAATGCTGCAGTCACTGCTACACTGTCACCAGCTGCAGGGCTGGCTCACTGCTGTTTCAAGGCAATTCCTTCAAAAGGTGCTGGGATTCATGCAGGAATTCATACAGGTGGTGCAACTGTGTGTGATGGGATGGCAGTGTATGTTGGCTGCTTGAAGTTCTGACAGCAGGTAGCATGCAGCTGCTCTCTCTTCCCACATACCTTGGTCATCAAAATGGAGACCTACTACTTTTGTATAAGAAATCTTTTGTTTCTCCTGATTATTGCTTTCTTTGATTGACAGGCAAATACAAGTGGTATCCTGTATCTTTCCATTATTCCAACAACAGTAAGAATTTTTTCTTTTTTTAGACTCTGGTGTTCATCTACTTTTAGATAACAAGATAACAGGAAGTTTTAAAATAACTGAACCAGGTAAATAATTCAAATATTTAAAAAACTTTTAAGCTCTTGGGAGCTTATTTAAAGCAAAAGCAGCACACCTAAAAACTTCACAGGCATTTTAAGTTTGACTTTAATTTTTTAATAGTAATATTTGGCAAATGCAACTTGATCATTTTTTTGAGAGGTGTTTCTTGTTTTTTTGTTTGCTTGCTTTTAATTGACTAATTAGAGTCCTCAATAGCTTAAAGTCGCTTTCACTAACTTCCTAAAAACTATAACTGAAAAATAGTTACCTTTCCATTGTATGTGATTTAAGAAGTCAGTTTTAGAGTTTTTCCTCTCTCATTGCTTCTCCAGATAACTTAATTTGTTAACATCAGTGCATTAAAACAACTGTGCATAGTCTCACCAACCACACAGTGTGAACAGGACATAACACTATATGTGGAAGGATAAAGGCTGGAAACACTTTGATCTTTTTGATTAATGTTATACTGTGAGCTTCTCCAAACCTGATGCCACAGCCAACACAGTGTTAATTTTATCCTCCTCTTGGCCCTTTAGGCATCTACAGAGTGCCGAAGACACTGTTTTTTCTTGTTTTATCTAGGTGCTGCTGTACGTGCCTTGGACTGTGAAGAGAAAGAGCACCAGTGTTGGTGAAGGCATGCAGAGTCACAGCTATCCCACTGCTGCGTGTGGTGATTAGGCAGTGTATTGTTAGTTAGCTGTTCCTCACACACCAGCAACTGACTACACTGTCAGATTAGCACATTGCAGTCCAGACAAGAATATAAAAACTGCTGTTTAAATATCTCCTTGGTCCCTAGCTGGTCCAGTTACTGCCTGGTTCCCCTGGCTGAAGGGAGATGCACTAGGTTATGCAGACTGAGTGAATGCAGGGTTTAAAATAAGGTGTAACTGAGAGTATAGAAGTAAATGCAGGTGTATCTCACCCAGTTATACAGCTTCCCCAACTGGTTTATAAACAACCTACTGGATTATGTAAATATTAAGTAACAGGTCCAGGTTTGAACCCTATGTGAGTATGTTTCTCTTACACCACTAAATATTGAAGGAACATTCATCTGTTGGCTCAGCAAACAAGTATTTTACTTGAATTTACAGGAACATATACTACTGGTGACTGAAATGGATTTAGAATATTTTCACTCACATACAACTTTTTGGAAAGAGAAGCTCACAGTTCAATGGTATTTGTTTGAGAAAATAAGGATATGTCAGACCTAAGGAATAAGGGAAGCTTGAGATGGGAATGAAGGGTTAGGATAAAAGATGCAATAGGTTATGCTCAAATGGAAATAAAATAACTTTAACACTCATGGACTGACCTTTGTTAAGCATCATAGGAGGGAAGTTTAATCTTAAAGTGGGGGGATTATTCAACAATCCAAGAAATAAGTTTCAATCTGTTTAAAATGTTGAAGTTTATATTTTTATATGCTATATTTTAAATTGACTCTAAGTAGATATTTATATAGACATGCATTCACACTACTTTCTTGGCTTTTGGCTATAGACAAATGTTTGTTTGTATAACAATATTCTGAGTTAAATTTTTTTTTTTTTATTTTCCTTTCCAAGTTTGTGCAGATTTGGTCATGAAAGATGCTTCATTTTTACCAGATAACTGGTAACATACTTTTAAGAAAGGAGTGATTAGTTTATTAATGATCTGCCCTAAATATTATATTGCAAGAACTGTCATGTCTCATGATATAGAAGTAATCCCAACACAGGGAGTTTTTGTTAAGGAAGAATGTTAATTTGTGGAATGTTAATTAGCAGTAAATTTTGAAAAACTTAAACTTGTGTAGAATCAGGACTGAATGGTACCTATACTGAAATTTCTTCAGAAGATAATTGTACTGTATTGTGACTAAAGAGTGGAATGAGAAGTTCCAAAACTGTTTTCTCAGACAAAATCTTCTTTCTCTAGGACTCTGGAGTGAATGTGATTCAGGAAGCTGTGAGTTAAGTAATTCCGTCCACTTGTTTGCTAATATCACATGCTATTTCTGAATACCAGGAAAGATACTTGATCTTAATGCTGGCATTGAGATATTCAAGATTACAGTGTCCTCTGGAAAACAATATGAGCTTTAGTGAGTGAGTCACAAACAAGGTGTACATATTTCCTTCCCTCCTGATCCATTTCAAACAAGAAAATCGTACCTTACTGTTTATCTTGAGTGTTTTAAGGACCCAGGTGACATTTCCCCTATGCTGAATAACTCTCAGGCAGCACCAGGACTAAAACAGGCTTTTTTTTTTGGGTCTTCCACTAACAGCACCCAACATTTCTTTATACCTATCCTTGTTTATTCAGTGATACAAAAATCAGGGAGCTTTGGTAGTTCACATGAACAGACATGCATGTTTTAGACTTGTACATTTTCAAGTTAAGATATCCACCTTTATGGGCAAAACAGTGTCCTGACACTTAATTCCATGGACCACTGACTGCTCCCAGTGAGAGGAGAGGGTCCATATCTCAGTTCCCTTCCTGCTCCATCAAAGCAGCAGAAACATGTGACAAAAATCACCTGACATGTCCCACTACGTGTTCTCACACTGTACAGGCAGGAGGAGACAGGAGTAAAATGCAGGACCTCAGCAAAAAAATAGGAACTGTATTGACAGATTTGTTGTGGAATCTTGCAGGACAATGGCAAACAGTGCAGAGGCTGGTCTAAAACACCAGCAGCAGGCTCATTTGGTCTAATGAAACTTTTACACAGTCCTTAACTGAGTTTTGAAATTTTGAGTGGATAAAATTGTCATGCATTAAGTTCCTTTCCAAAAAGATGCTTGTCATTATTGTCATTATTGAGAGTGACTTTGTTTAATCTTTCACATATTATCATTACTCAATCTTCATAGATTTTTTTTGTCAAATTCTCAATTAATTCAATAAGTGAATGAAAAAAAAACCTATTTAAAAAAATTGCTCTCGAATTTCTCACCTTTTTAATACAGTTGTGCAGCTGCCTTTACTGGAAAAAGTTTTGAAGCACTTTAGGTATTTTCAATCAGGGTTAGTATTATAAGAAAGCAGCACTAATTCTACCCATCCTTTTCATATAGAAAATTCTACTGAGACGCAGGTTTTTCTCTTTCCTGTTATCTCAGCCCTTCTTCAAGGCATGGACAGAAGGAGTGAGGTTTCCTACTCAAGTTTTCTATCTCCCTTCATTCAAACAGATAAATCAAAACACTTGGTAGTTTGTAATGGAAGAGTGGAACAGAACTGGAAATGGGTTAGCAGTTATATGCAGGACTGAGGAGATTGAAAGGTGAAAGACTGGGGCTTAAGCTATGAGCCTGCATCTCCTTCTATCTCTACTGAAGATTGACTTTTCATTCTAGAGATGAGAGAGGGGTGGCTGGGGAGCATTGTTTTGGATTGTCTCAGAAAGATGTCTGCTAGAGTGCCAGGCTCTTGACTTTTGTTGCCCCTTGAATTGCTCTGTAAGCAACCATGAATATTTACACAGGCCCTGTCTTCATCCAGGTCAGAAGAGAAAGAATCCAGTAGGAGAGGAGCTCACATCTGAGGCACTGTACTGCAGCACAAATGTATGGAGAAAGTTGAAGACTATAAATGTGTTGGAAAACTCAAATGTAAAATAATCAAAATATGAAGCAGCAAGCAAACTTTATTTAATTTTTTTTCTTCTTTTAATAATTTTATATTCTATGTACAATTTTTTTTTTGCAACTGGCAGCTTTGTAATTCAGTAGTCTTCCTTGAGAAGATATTGCAAAGCTGGTATCTTCAGTTACATATGTGTGTAGAAACCCTGCCATGGATGTCTCTGAATCCCATGTGTTTCATGACAGGGCAATTACATGTTAATGGAATATAAAATCTCTGTGTTACTGGTAGATGGGGGAAAAACCTGTGTAAATACAAGTAAATTATTAATAAAACTTCTTTCTAACTATCTACCTGTTGGTGACCACTTTAATTAGCTATTGTCAGCAATTCAGAAAAAGAAATCATAAACCTCTTATGCAAATTGGTGGTCCCTGCCTGCAAAGTAGTGAGTGCCTCACTGTGTCAGTAGCCTCAGTCGTTCTTGAGGCCACTGCAGGAGCCAATCCAGAAATAACAGACAAATTGCAAACACCAAAGTTAAAGAGTAGCAAAATCACCTGATGGTTTAGCTTCTAGCAACATTTCTCAAGAATGTAGAAAGGCTGTATACTCATGGTGTTGAATGGCCATTTCAGAGGTCTACTCTTTTCTTCATGATAATCTGCCTGATTAATGATGTTACTTCTGGTTTGATACTTTCCATTGGCTCTTCGGGTCTCCAGAATTTCACAACTTTACCCTCAGGGCTGACAAGGTACTTCCAGAAATTCCATCGAGGCTCTTTCTTTGAAGAATCTGTAAGGATTAAATCAGATTATTTTAGTCTCTTACATCTTGAATTGTCTTCAGGCCCCGCATTGATTCTTTGACTATTTATGCAGAAGTAATCCCACCATATTCTTTGCTAGTAGTCTGAGCATGCATTTACTGATTGCTGCTAATGATCTGAAAAGCTGGAAGTCAATGATGCTCCCCCTTTCCTGTGAAACTGTTAAAGAGTACTTACTTTTACTATGCTATATTTCCTAGGGAAGAATATACAAGGGCTGCATATTTATTCAGGGACTCCCTAGTTTTATGTCAGTTTTGGGAAGTGAGATGGGAGCAGGAAGTTGTACTGGTGATGGCTTAATTAGGCTGCTTTCACAAAAAGGTCCAGTAGATTTTGACTGGAGAATAAGTGTTTGCTTGGAAATGGTGCTGAACCCTCAACTGATTTTTTGAAGCAATGGATTGAAGTTTGGCACCACACTTGTGCTGCAAATGGACTAATTTTGCACTAGATTATTGGACAGTGCTGTTGCCATCCTGTTGCTAGTAGTCACAGGCACAAGAGGGTGGTATAGCATGATGTTCAGCCTTCTGATTGTCAAAACAGCAACATAAATAAAACAGATACTTCAACTGAAAATGCACAAGAATTTAATGTGAAACACAGGAATGCAGGAAAAGAAAAACTATTTCAGAATATTGAAGTACCAAAGGATCTTTCTCCTTCTTGTGGGTGAACAGCATGTGAAATAAGAAAATTTGAGTAAAACTTTTTTTCTTTATAGGTATCAATGTTTAACATTGATGGCACTGATATATAGAGTCTGGATTCATCACACAGAGCGGGTTCCTTTGTGCTCTAGTCTTTTCTATAAAGAACTGAGAGAAAACCCTCAATAATTCCAGTGCACATCTGGCAACTCAGGGCAACAAAGTTACCTGAGGTTTTTACTTGCATGCCTAAGAGGAGGTAGGAACAAACACAGTTATAATGACAATGGTGGCCACTTAAACGATTCCTCAATACAAATAATTTTCAAGTTCATAGAAAGTATCATGGGGGATAAAGCACATAAGTGTTTTGGAAAGATTTCATTTAGATATTGAAATAGTTTTCTGACAAGAGGCACTATAAGAAAGTGAAATAGACTCTGAAGGCAGGGATATGGAATACAGGTTTGGCTCTCTGCTACTTTATTTTCTGGGTAAAATGGTGTGTTAGAAATGAGTTATGTTTAAGCTATTTTTTTTCTTTCACATATCAATATGGTTCAAAACCTGATCAAAGCTCAGGAAAATTCAGAAAGGCTTTTCAAGTGGGCTTTGGGTCTATGAGATCTTTGGTCAACTGAAGGGAGAGAGAATTTAATTTTGCTTATGAGAATATGAGGTCCTAAGCCTGTAAATGCTCCCTGTATTCATGAAGGGTTTTGCAGGCTGGGTCCTGAAGTTGACATGACAAATTAATACAAATCAGTGGTTATATATAACTAATATATATAAACCTGCTTTACAATACAGTTTACATAAAGGTGGACATAGGACCCAGCTAAAAATCTCATCTGCATGTGTTTATACAAAATTTTCTGGTAATTTTATGACCCCCATAACTACATTTTTGTCCATAAGAAAAGTATTTTTTTAAATAAAAATCACATACTTTGGAATGGGATTTTGTAGGTGGGAGTTCCTAGCTCTAGTATTTCTAACAAAAACGGATGTTTCTAGCTGGGCTGGTCAGAGCAGACTCTTTTTATGAGGAAAAACTGATGCTTTCAGGATACAGTTCTTCAGCCCACATTGTTGAAATCCAAATTGAAATGCAAGTAATTGTATGCTAAGTGCCTGTTTCTCTCCATAGTTTATGAAGACTTCAGTGTTTCCTGACAAAAACATGCAGTCTGGATTCAATGAGAGTACCATGGTTACAGTCATCTTGATTCATAAAAGAAAACAGTTACCTATTAGAAATTTAAAGGCGGGATCTGCTTCTGATCCTAGGATCTTGATTTTGTGGAAAACAGGGAATGTTACTCCATAGTTTCCTTTGGCAAAAGATTCTATTTCCTGGCTTGAACTAGGCTCTGATTCTCCAAACTGGTTGCAGGGAAACGCCAGCACAGTGAAGTGGGAGGGACCAAACTCTCTGTGCAGCTCTTGCAGTGCGATGTAATTTTTGTCTGTGTATTGGCAATAACTGGCCACGTTTACAACCAAAGTTGCCTTCAGAAACATAAAGTTAGAATAATTTAGTTATTAGCTTTTTAGTTATTAGCTATTATTTAGGTTAGTAAGGAAAAAGCCTATAGATGTTGTAGAGATCACAATTAAATCTTAAAAGGACATTTCTCATTATCATGATGGTTCCTGCCGGAAGGCCAAACATAATGTTTTTGATCACCATTTCATGAAACAAATAAAGATGAAAGCAGCTGAAGATATTTACTTTCAGACAATCTGTTTTAAAAATATAGTAAACTCATAAACTTCATCTTACAGCTTTGTTTATATATAAGCATTTAAAAAAGCAGATAATTAGAACATGCACTAAAATCATATTTACTAGATAAACAGCCAAAATCCAAACCCAACATTCTTAACTAAGATTAAAATCCATCAATTTGCCTCTTAGGATATATTGACTTGTGCTAAATAATTTCTTTTCTTGATTTGCTAGATCTAATACTTGATTCCTGTTCTTCCTGTATGAAGAACGGGAATTTAGTACAAATCTCTGCCAAAAACTCCCATAACCAAGCCTTTTATTTACCTAGAAATATACACATTTTTTGTCAGTATGGATTCAAGACAGAAAAAGTGAAATAATAACTTACTTTCCCTCTGTACTTCTCCAAGGAAATAATTCTTCCTCGTGAATCCTTGACTTCAAAAGAATAAAAATCTTTGATTTTAGGTTTAAAAAACCTGAGTTGCAGCAGGCAGAGAATAGTGGTGCACAAAACCATTGACAGGAAGACAACAAAGATCCTGGCTTTGTGCACGGAGTATTTCAGAGGATAACTAGTTGTGAGAGGCTCCATTTTTGAAATCTTTGGAGAGGAGCCTGGCCAGGCCTGGAATGTGAAGGAGGAGCTGAAACATGAGACTCTCAGCTCAGACCGGAAAGAACAAGCTGCTCATTTTTGTCCCTGTTGCAAGAGAGCTGCTATAATCACAGTGCCTGCTGGGCTTCTGAGCACTTGTGTAAAGTATCGAGATCTTTTTGCGGGGAAGAGGGATGAAAGGGGGGGAAAGAAATGAATGAAAAGGGTCTAACTATCACCTAAGGAGGCTGATTGCTCTGTCTAACTGATCTGAGTGGGATACTCCAGTGTGTGTGTGCACTGTCTTGAGAGCTGCTGGGGACAAAAGTGATTTTGTAGTACAGCTCCAGCACATCCGGGCCTCTGGTGGAGCTGCTCTGCAGGAGGCAGCTGTGCTATTAGGCAGACTTGGAGAAGCATTTTGGGGGACAGCTGTTCAGGTAGAAAAAAGGCAGGATGGCTGAAACCACCCTGTTTACAAACTCAGCACTGCATCTCATCAGCTGCTGTGGGATCACGGATAGCTGTGTAAAATTCTCTTCAGCACACAGAGCAGAGAAAAACTCCTTGGTAATAGGCTGTCATAAAGGAAGATAATATAATGTGGATTTTTTTTTGTTTTTTCATTGAGAGGGGGGATGATAATGGAAAATGTGTTGCTTTCTTAATTGCTACTGGCTACCTGGCGACGAGCTGTACTGAGATGGTAAGATTGAAGGTCTGCATGAAAGAAGAGTTAGCTGAAAGTCTCAGGTCTAAGCCAAGCTCCACTGGTGTTTTGCTGCTTGTGAGTCTCTGCTTACTCTCTTTCCCTCCCAGTGCAAACCACCATTGAAGAGTTGTTTCTGTCTCAGTTGGTTTTCTTTGTCACCCTGATTTTTTTGCTGCACTTCGATGACGCATTTTAAAGGATGGAAATAGAAGGGGCTTTTCTGAATGTAAAACCTGGAATCTGGTTGTTTCTTCCTTTTTAGTGAGTGCAATATTACTACCGGCATCATTGATTTGTAAATATCATAGTGGTATGTACAACTCTTTCTATGATCTCTAAATAGCTAAAATCCACATTCATTTTGTTTAACAAGACTATAGGAACAGTTTCACACTGTTCTAAAAAACAGAGAGATGCTTTGGAGACATTGTGAAATTTCTGTATTTGTATATGAGGACATGTTAGGTTTCTGCCTCTGTCTCTGCCTGCCAGTGAGGCCTGTGAGCATGGTGTTTTGATGGTAGGGAAGAAAACACACAGACTTCTGTGCTGAAGTGAAATGAACAAAGTTGTACTCAACAAGCAAGCACAGGTGACAAATGCTGACTTTAAAGGCAAGAACAAATGTGTTTGTTTACAGAAAATCCATGCAACATCCTGATGTTTAAGCTACATCTCAAGTGTTTGCAATGTAATATTATTTCAGAACAAAATAAAACAAATGAACAAAACTTAATATATTATAATACTGGTGTACCTAATAATTACCCAGAAACCCATTCTATTAATTGTGTCTCCTTTTGCTACTCTCAATTAAAACCTTGTTCAAAATCTGTCTGGAAACCTAAATATGTTGTTTAATACTGTCTGGGCTCTTACATTTTAAGTTGTGATAGTTTTTCAGGTTTTATGGTTTTCTGACACAAATTGCTCTATGAGTGAATTTGAACAAATGCAAATAAAAAGACCAATTTAATCTTTACTTAGTATCCCTTAATATATTAAAAAGTACAAGATAACATTAAAAATAATGACATGAGTAAGTGCAGTGGTGGTAAGAAGGTTCAGAAATCAGAAGAGATCTAAGTCCTTTTTTATGGGTGGAGATCAGAGAACCTGCCTGGTTCCAGGCAGACAACCTGTCCCTCTCTCAGGAACCACCACCCCTAAACCTATGTTGCTATGTGGTTGAAGGTGCCTTGGGTCATGAAAGGCCAGTGATGTAGTGATTTAGTGCATGAGTGGCACAAATGTATGTTTTTTGTTTTGTTTTGGTTTTGGTTTTTTATTGGTGGTTTTTTTTTTTTCTTCTCTGTCACAGGCTTTCTGTGCCAGCATTGATTCAGCTGTACATATATGAACAGAAACGTTTGTTTTGCACTGTTTTCCTCCGTCTGCTCACTCTTGGCGCGTTTGACCGCCTGCTGGAGCCGTGCTCAGCCCAGCATCCGCGGCTGTTGCTCTTAGGCAGGGGCACGGCAGAACTAAAACCAGTGCGAACTAAAACCAGTGCGAACCTAAACCAGGCTGACATTAAGCCTTGGCTAATCCGGGTTTTCGGTGTCCTGTCGCGCGTGCAGGTGGCAGGCTGGGAGCGGACAGGGCGCTCCAGGTGGAAGCGCTCGGTGCGGCGGGAGCGCGGCGCTGCCCGCACACGACGGCAGCAGCCGCCGCGGAGCACCGGAGCAGCGGCACGGCCGGCCAGGTCAGCGCGCAGAGAAACACGTCCGCGTGGAGGGAGGACGGCCTCCGGGAGGGATTTCTGAAAGAGCCTGCGGCAGGGAATTTGTGCTAGGTGAGTGTCGGTGTTTCCCTTCTCCCGCTGCCAGGGCTCCGGCATTGCAGACCTGCAGCCAGCTGCGCAGGCTGCCCAGTCAGAACAAGCTCCAGGACAGCAATCTCATTTTTAAAATTTACACTGAAGTACTGGAGCAAATCCAGAGGAGAGCAACAGAGCTGGTGATGCATCTGCCGCACAAGTCCTGTGAGGAGCGGCTGAGGCACCTGGGGGTGTTTATCCTGGAGAAAAGGAGGCTCAGGGGAGACCTTATCACTCTCTACAACTGCCTGAAAGGAGGCTGTGGCCAGGTGGGGGTCGGTCTCTTCTTCCAGGCAACTAGTGTCAGGACAAGAGGCAATAGCCTCAAGCCATTAGGTTTAGGTTGGACATTAGAAAGAATTTCTTCACAAAAAGGGTGATTACACATTGGAATGAGCTGCCCAAGGAAGTGGTGGAGGCACTATCCCTGGAGGTGTTTAAAGAAAGACTGGTCTATTGAAATGGTGGTGTTATGTTATAGGCTGGACTTGATGATCTCAGAGATCTTTTCCAACCTAATTGATTCTGTGATTTTCTCACAAGAGCATGCAGCTGTCATGAAAACTGTGCCCATGGTTTCCCTTCCCAGCGTGCAGACATCTTAAGGCACCAGGCTGTATAGACAGCTGAGACTGAGTGGGGTGAACTGAAAGAGGAAAAAACGGGTCTCATTCTTAGCCAAGAAATGTCTTCGGCAGACTAGCCTTTTTTTTTGCTGTGATGTGGGACACACAGGTATGGTTTTAAGTTCCATTGGACTGCAAAAGGCCACAGGGTCTTCACCAGCACCTTCACGTCTGGAAAAGTTATCAGCAACTGACAGAAGGGCAGGAGAGCTCATAGAGGCCTCTCGTTTGCTCCCTTCTGCTTCTCCTTTATTGTATGGGCAGCTCCTGCAGACCCAGCCATAACTGCAGAACAGTCTGGAGGCCTGGATTTGGTCTGGTGCGCACTCATGGGAGGAGGAGCTTGCCTTGTGTGGTTGTTTCTTCTCAAATGCCCAAGGCTTCATGAATTGATAAAGGGACACCGCCCAGGGGACATCCACACTCTACTCACCTTAGAAGAGATCTACTGGAGAGCCATTCAGAGCGCAGATCAAACTTCCAGTACTCTGAGTCCGTCTGGAGGAGAGATGATTCTAGGGGAGGCTGTTTCTCTCCGTCAGCAACAGAGGGAGCTGATGGATCGTCGAATGAGCTTTGAGAGTGCTCACTCCTGCATCCAGCAGTGCTAGGGGAAGGTGGGGAAGGGTTTGCATGCTGCATGTCCACAAAGGGCTTCCTGGAAGGTGTAGGGAACTCCACACGGTTGACTTCTTGATTAATAATTGAAATATTTAGAAAACGAATAAAAGATGCTCCTAAGTGTTCTGGATATGTTCCTATGATTATGGTCACAAAGTTTAATTCTATTTTCTACTAAGGAGAATATCAGAGCTTTTCATTAATACAAGCTCAGGTCTAGGAAACTCTGGCACTAAAACAGTCTGAAGTCTTTCCATCTTCTAGAATAGAAAGTTCTTCATGCTGCCTCTAAAAGCAGTGGTGAAAGCCTGTGTGATCCTGGGAAATTAGATGTTAATTTTCTAACAAGCAGGATTTTCTGTAACTAGTCAATAAACTGAAGGCTGGACATGAGCTGCAGTAGTTAGCAGGCATTCTTTATAAAGGGAATGATCAATCTGATCTTGTTTAGACATCTCTTTTAGGATAAGATGAATAGTGCTGTAGAAATATCTCTTTTTCTCACTGACAAAAGGAAAGCAGGGTGACTGCTCCAAATGTCAGTATTTGCACTGTCCCACCTAGTGTGCAGATCTGCTTTCTGAGTACTGCTCTTATGCAATCAGTGCTATTCTAAAAAGTGTTTGACATATACTCTCATGCATATTTTAAAAAGGATTTTTTTCCATTAAAACTGTTTTTCCAGTAACACCTCAGGTGCTTAAGAAACTATCAGGGAAACTACTCTACCTAGCAGTCCTGCTGCAACAGGTTTGGAAGGAAGGAATAAGAGAGTTGAAACAGAAAAGTAATAGGTGAGTTATGCCGTATTCAAATGCACAGACAGGATATTTGCTTTTCTGATGTGTTTTTTTACTTTGTCTTTGGTTTATGAGGATGTTATGAGTTATGAGGATACTACCTTATTGACGAGGATAACAGTAACATGAGAAGGTCCATTTAGGAAATATCTGCTGGACAAAAGTTAGGAGTAACTTTTTTGTAATTTATTTGATTTAGCTTTTCTTCTTTTTCTCTAGGCTACTGTTATGTAAACTAAAATCAAAACTAAACTAATGAAGCCCCCAAGATGGATTTGTTACCTCTGAGAGAAAGCAAATATTGTAAGAAAAATGCATGAAGAACATGAATGACTCAGTTTTCCACTTGCTTTAACACGCACTGTGTGTGAAGAAGATAATTGCTTCAGTTCTTCAGGATGTAGCTGTTGATTTTGTCACGCAGACAGAATGAGCTGCTATGAAAAAGTTACCAAAAAGTTACCAAAAAGTACCTTTCTAAGAAAATTATTGTGAAAATAGGTGGTCAGATTTTGGTCAAGATTGAAAGAACACAAGGAATCTGCTTAACATGTGGAACAAAGACTTCAGAACACTTCCTATTTAAGTGTTATTTTCTATTGCTGCACATTTTATCAATTTATTCTTTGTAATGAACACTGGCACACAATTTTTTTTTTTCTTTTTAGGCAGTATCTGTGCCTTTTGAACCATAAATCTATGCTTCATTACCCACTTTCATTAGTGAAGAAGCTTCTCTTCACTAGAAAATTAACTTCTTGTGTGAAGCATTGATACTTATGTTAGAAAATCTATTACCATAATATGACACTCAAAACCTCTTCTCTACTTTACTGCTATCTCCTTGTGACAGTTCAAATGTTAAGATGGAACTTTTTAGTCAGTGATTACAATTTCTCATGTTCTTTCCTTCCCTGGATTGCACCAGTTCCAAAGTTGATATGAAGATATTAACAGTTGTTCTCACATAATTACTCTTTTGACCATACCTATTGAGTAAGCTTGCTTCAGAAATGCATACCTAATGCCTTTTTTATAGTATTTTATAATCCTTAATTCATATCATCGAGAAGTTCCTGTGAGGGTATTAAGCTGAACTTCTAAAAAAAGGAAGTGATGTCAGTATTGATGGACTAATTAGGGTTGTTATCTGATGCTTTGTAATAGTGGTACTCTTGAACATCTCTGGTTGTTGGAAAGAGACCATGCTTTTATACCATTCTGGGAAACCTGATTCTTGGGACAATCACTTAATTTCCTTAATAAATGAAGTAGTCTTGAAATTTTTCAGCACAGGAAACTGTGCTTTCTTTCCTCTCCCTCCCCTCCATCAACTGATCAGAGAGTCAGTAAATTTTAGAAGTCTTAAAATAAACAACTCAATTGTTTTAATAGTCTTAGGTCAACCTAGCCAACAGAGAAATTGAATGTAACTGCTCTTTTTTGATGAGATGATAAACTCTTTCCATGAAGTAATGTACAGAAATCATTTTTTTCTTATAATAGAACATCTTTTAGAATATGAGTACGTGTTGTTCTGTTCAAATGGAGTCATAGAATTATTTGGATTGGATGGGACATTTAAATTTAATCTAGTCCAAACCACCTGCAATGATGAGGGACATTTTCAGCTTGATCAAGATGCTGAGAGCCCTGTCCAACCGGGCATTGAATGTTTTCAGTGATGGGGCATCCACCACCTCTTGAGGCAACATATTGCACTACTTTACCACCCTCATTGTAAAAAATCTCTTCCTTATACCTAGTGTCAATCTCCCCTCCTTTAATTTAAAACCATTACCTCTTGTCCCATCACAGCAAGCCCTGCTAAACGGTCTGTACTTGTCTTTCTTGTCAGCCCCTTGTAAGTATTGAAAGGCTACAATAAGGACTCCCCAGAGCCTTCCCTCCTTCAGGCTGGACAACCATATCTCTCTCAGCCTGTCCTCAGAGAAGAGGGCTCCAGTTCTCTGATCACTTTTGTGGGTCTGCTCTGGACCTACTCCAACTGGTGTTTCTTGTGTTGAAGACCTCAGAGTTGGACACAGCATTCCAGGTGGATTTCACCAGAGTGGAACAGAGAAGCAGAATCACCTCCCTTAATTTGCTGGCTACACAGTTTTTGTGCAGCCCAGGATACAATTGGTTTTCTGGGCTATAACTGCCCATTTCCAGCTCATGTCCAGTTTTTAATCCATCTGTGCCCTCAAATCCTTCTGGGCAGGGCTACTCTCAATCTGTTCATCCTCCAGGCTGTGTTGATACTGGAGGTTGCCCTGAGCCATGAGCAGCACCTTGAACTTGGCCTTACTTGAACCTCATGAGGTTCATGTGGATTCTATGTAAACCTAGATTTATACTGTAACTTACAAGTAGAAATTGAGTTAGAACAGATATGTTCAGAGTTGTAGATCCAGGACTACAACCATTTCCTAAACTGTGATATAGACATCTTTGCAATACATTGTGGTGTGACCAAAATGTAAGTTCTTCCTAAAACCATTTGAAAGTCAGTCTTGCCTAAACCCATATGAAAATATACTTATCTTCTCAGATATAGTAATAAATGATTATATACTTTGTGCAGCCTGTTAGTATAAAGGAATGGGATCTGTTGAGAATAGTCTGTTGAAAATAGAATCTTCTCACATACCAGTGAGTGTGTGTGGTCTCTCTGTGGGACAGAATATTACTTCCTTGCATACACAATCAATTTTCCACAGAAATGTCTGCACTAATTTTAGAGGGACACATATCCAAGTAATGTGACTAGCTTTCTGCCAAGTTGTCTGTATAAATCATGCAGAAAATGCCTCTCAAAGCTGAAGACCTGCTGTAGAACAGCTGGAATATATAAAGGAGAAACACTTCTATTTTCCAGTTATGTGTTTCTAAGACCTTTCTTGTCATGGTTGCAGCAGGGTTTTGAAGAAGAGTAACACAGATTGTGCATGGAAGGGCAGATTTCACAAGCATGAAGAGTACTCACTAATCTTGAGTTACTGATAAAAATATATGCTGCATTTCCACATTAGTATATATATAAAGAATTAGAGAACAAACAGAAAATTGGCATCAGAGCATTCATCTCAGTGACCATTGTGAAGAACTGCATATTACTAGGAATTGATGAAGATATTCCTGTCCTGTGTGAGCTGATCTGAGTCTTTTAATCTTGGTTCAAGACCTCATGATTCAATTCTCCCTTTCCTTATTTTTGCTGCATCATCTCTTTCCTTCATATCCAAGGAAATGCTAATGTAATTTTTAAGATCATATTCCTTAGAGATACCTTGTAGCTATTTTCCACTTTATACTGTAACACTGGTTTAGGGAATGGGATCATGGAGTTGAGTGTCTGTGAGCCTGGTTTGAGGGAGGACTCTGACATCCAGGGGTGTCATGCTTTAAGCAATGGCCCTGCAGTGTATGCACCACAGAACTGCTCTTCCCTCACAGATAGATTTATTGACAGTATCCAGGAAACATCATTGCAAACTCAAAACACTAGTCCAAATGCCAATTCAGAAGAGAACAAGAGGTCACTAAGGTTTGACAGGTGACCCAGGCAGTAATGCCAGATGTACAGGTTTGGTAATTTCTTCCATTGCTAAGGTGGCCTTGTTCAAACAGCTTTGTTAAAGTGTGCATGATCATTAGAATGAAACCATATTGTATGGAAGGAAAAATGTCTCAAGTCTCTCAGGTTAGAGCAATATGATTTGAACATGACTATTCTCAACAGATCCCATTCCTTTATACTAACAGGCTGCACAAAGTATATAATCATTTATTACTATATCTGAGAAGATAAGTATATTTTCATATGGGTTTAGGCAAGACTGACTTTCAAATGGTTTTAGGAAGAACTTACATTTTGGTCACACCACAATGTATTGCAAAGATGTCTATATCACAGTTTAGGAAATGGTTGTAGTTCTGTATTTGTTATTCATTTCTCATCCCAGAGATAGGATGCTTTGAGACTTTTATGTAACGACTATTGAATCCTTTGATGGGATTGGTGTTATCCACAATATTTGAATATGTTTCTCAACTGACTTCTTAATTCAGTCATATTTTCACTTCAGCTTAGCTTCCAGTGGTCCCGGAGGTTGGATATAGCATTGCAGAAAGTGGTGATATGAAGGTCTGGGAAAATATTAGTTGCATCTGGAAAGGTACGTTCCAATTTTCAGGCACACTGAACAATAAAATAGTACGGTCTACATCTACACTGGAAAAGCAAGTGTATCTTCCTCTTCCAGTAAGTGTTACAGAATAATACAAAGGGGCTGAAAGCTACCTGGCTACAACTATTTCTAGAATTCTCACAACCTCTGAACACACAGTATTCCAGCTTTTTCAGTGTGGTTAACTCCTAGCATTTATCTGGCTCTCATTTGGCCCCCATCTGATAGACTGGTGGTCCTAAAACATTAATTTCCTTTCACCTTTTCTGTTTCAGAATGCCACAACCAGTATAGGGTTATGCTGTGGAAGGGGCAGGGGATATATATTATATGGACTGTTGGGTACATGAGAGTGCAGGCCATGCGGAGATAGTGGAGTTTTGTTGCACTTGTCTGTAGGGAAAGTTCAAACTTTTCCTACCACTGTTGCTGGTTTCATCTGTGGGGGAGTTGATTAATTTACCACGTAAAATATCCTATGAATGACTGGGCATTAGGGGCTATGAATGATCAAGTGATTTGAAAACAAGGGGACTCTGAAGAGATAACCTGTGAGATTATACAGGCATTCCCACACTTATTTGAGTGTGAGACAGTTCATTAATTACCAGACTAATATTTTGGTGTCTTCTGTCTTGGACAGATGATTTGTTTTGGTGCTCTGGCTATTTCTCTTTATGAATCTGAATTTCACCCCTTGTAGAAGAAATTGGGGTTTGTGTGATAGATTTGTATTTTCCTTCATTGCTTTCCTCAGTGCAAATAAACCTTGTGCAGCCCAGGATACAATTGGTTTTCTGGGCTATAACTGCCCATTTTTAAAACCATGTTTCAGAAACCTTGTTTCAGAGCAGTTAATAGCAACAGTATAGGGATAAATCTCACTGTTTTTTTCCCTTGATGACAAATTAATATAGGCTTTAAGAATACCAGGTTTGATGCCACCCACCTACTTGTTAATTGAGTAGTTTGATAGGACAGTACTGACTACTTATCACTTCCTGAGTCTCATTTTGAGAATTGACTCAGGCATGTGAGCACCAAATCTTATCAAAAGTCAGCGATATTCACTACTACCCAGGCAAAATAACAAAATGGCACAATGAAATTTAATTTATATTTAGAAATGCCTGTTAACATATGCCTGCTATGCATATTAACATACCTATTATGCATATTCATGTATCCATGAAGTAGGTGAATAGAGCTGAAAGGGTAACCCGTATAATTTGGGGTAGATGAATTACTCACAAGAGAAGAGAATCCTGAAATGAGTTAGGGATGATTTCATCTGTTACTGTCTCATTGTGTATTACCAGCTACCAGCATTAAAGAAGAAAATTATATACAGAGTTTCAGAAGTATTACCATTCATTGAATATTACAATTAATTGCCCTAAATTTCTTGAATTATTTTATTGGTGGGATTCAGAAAGCCTTTGAAAAATTTTCAAAAGTAATAAAAAATCTAGATATTGGAATTACATTTTTTTCCGTAGTGCGAAGTTTCATTTCAGTAATGTTAGACCTTTTTAGGGTTAGAATACAGTGTTACAAATCCCATTGTGCAGATTTGAAGTAATTCCTGCTAACCTTCTTAATTAACTCCACAAAATTTTAGACACAGGAGAAAATTACTGTAATCTACTTGCTCATCTTCAGGAAGAAGGAATACCACAGCTGAGAGGAGAAACATTTGCTTTCTGTGCAATTGAATTTTGGGATAGGGGATAAGGTTAAGGACAGAATATGGAAGAGAGGCATGATGTAAGTTTTCCACAACTGTCATTGGAATTTTATATAGGATGTGTATGTGTATATTTACAGAGTACAAATACTTTATCAGTGTTGAATTATTTTTTGAACCAGAGAGATTAGTTGTAGAGGTAAATATCTCTATTTATTAGAGATAAATATCTCAATTCTGCCCTTGAAACTTTTAAGACTCATTGTAATTACTACTCTCGGGAATAATTTGAAGAAGGAAATTAAAACACAGAGAAAATTGCAAAAATGTGGGTCTTCAGCAATGTGCTCTATACACTATAGCAATATAATTTCTTATATATAAAAATCTAGCATTAAATTATTCAAAACACTAATGATCTGGCTTTTTTTTCATAGTGATGAGGAGTCTTTGCAGCCTAATGTAGACAGTGACCACAAAAGATGACTCTTCTTTCTCACACCTGTATTGGCTTTTGTTTCTCATTACTGTGCTGTCATGAGCTTAGTGTGGTGTGATTAAAGAGCGTTTGTTTTAAAAACCTTTTCCTGTGGTTAGGTGTTGGTGGGGCAGACATCTGGGGGGGAAATAAACTCCAGAGAGTAAAAGAATTAATAACTGTATAACGGGGTTTTGGAGAGGAGAGCACACAGGAACTATTCTGCTACAACAAATTCTGACAAAAACAAGGCAAAAAAAGAGAAAAACCACCATATTTTATATTAATCATTAAACAAAATATAGTGGAGCCTATTCTCAGTTCTACCTGACTGAATGCGTGGAGGTTTCAAAAAGCTGGTGAAATGTGGTTTCTACCTAGTCCAGTGTGTCTAGTGTTTTGAGCCTACCCAGGATAAATGAGGCCCTTCAAGCCTCCTCTGAACTGTGTAAAGGCAAATATAATGAGAATGTGAAAGGCTTAGGCCTCAGAAAAAATAGTGCTCTTTTGTGTTACTGATTTGTGTGTGATGAATTTTTAAATACAGGATGTCAAGAGGGGACCGAAAATGAGCTTTGGAGTGTTACCACCATGGAGCCATCCACACCTTTGGAGCAAGAAGTGAGGCTTCATACTACTGGCTGGTGCAATGATTACTCTAAGTTAATCCCTCCAATGTGTTCTTTTTTCACAGACTGCGAATTCTTCTGTGTGTTGCAAGAAAGACGGTGATATGTCCCCTTCACATAAAATGGAAATGCTGCAGGACATAACTCTCATATAGATTCCTTCAGCTATAGATCTCAATACACCTTTCAAATCAAATAGATCTACCTCCACTTAAAATTAAGTTAAATGTTTCAGCAATCAGCCTTGGCTATCTAGTAGCCAGTAACCACAGCGGCTGTTTCATTGAGTAGACTTTGAAATATCCTTTTTTGGAAGAGAGCAGTGACATCGTTTGTGGTTTAGGTGACACCTTCTAAATTCTCACTTATATCTTTTTGGAGAGGAGGCAAAGGACTCAAACACTCAAAAGTTACATATGAACACACATAAATCTCATGTCTGAAGATTCATAAGGTCTTCATAAGATTAATAAGCATTTCATAAGATCTAACAAACTATTTATGTATATGTGTTTATAATTGTCCCTGGGAAGATTTTTTCCAACATACCTTTGTGAGTGTTCATGTATATAGATGAACAGGATAAAAGTCTGTTGGTATGATATACACTGATAATGCACAAGGTATGTCCCAAGATTGACAACATTAACAACAGTGGTCTATAGAAATGATTTCTGCTGCAACAGTCAGGTCTATTATTAAACAGGCTGATGGATTCAACTGTTCTCCAGAGAAATTTCAATTACCAAAAAATGATGCTAGACCTTGGATTATAGTAGCACATTCTGTGCTTCAGGGGTCATGCAAAACGAGAATGTCCTGGTTTGGTATTAAATGTTGCACACCATCTGCTGCTGACCTACATGACATAACAGGATGTTCTGAAGCTAATTATTACAATGATTTGTTTTGCAAGTGCAATGTGCCCAGCATCAGGGACAATGGAAGCAGTACTCCCATCATACATTTACTGAGCAAGCCTTGAAATGAGGAGCAGAGTTTCCTTAATAACTTTTTGCATTTTCCCCTACCATCTGCAGGGTAAATGTGATCATTAACTCAAAGATGGTGGACAAACTGCACCATATGTCTTTCTGTCAAACTGTCCTATGTCTTTCTCAGTCACAAGAATCACCTTGGAACAAGGGTGTTTTGGGGTCTGTATCTGTTGGAGAAGGAGCCTCATTTCTGGTGGAAGAAATTAGGGTGAGTGATGTGGCAATGTAAAATCTTGTGTGAGAGATTAAAAAATTCTAGTGGGTAAACTGTAACTCAGATGCTGCTGTGCAAACATACACATTTGAGGAGATTAGATTTACAAAGACCTTGGCTTGTCAGAGATATTCTGTTTCATGTAAGTGGAATGCTTGCCAGTAAAGGTTTCACAGAAGTATTCTCTAGATCTTTTTCCATATTCTCTCTTCCCCAAACTATACTGCCCCTTTCACCAGCTTATTATCTACTGTTTTTTTTTTTTTTTCAGTAATTTTTAGTAGCTTTCTTCTAGAGCTAAACATGCTGGGCTGGAGCCTTGAGAATCTCTGCTGTCACTGTAGGACCGGCTGCACACATCTGGAATGGATGAACTCTTCAAGCTGTTGAAGACATTGATTTGAATTCCAGCTCCAGACACATTTCATGTCTGGCTTGGATAAAAAAGGAATATGCCTTGCAGTTTGGATCAGTGATGGAAAAGTGCAAGTACTAGATAGTTTACTTTTTTTGGACTTTCTCCATTTTTAAAGTGGCTACCAAACTATTTGATACTGATTTTTTTTTTTTTTAATGGAAATAAATGGAAAAGGTTGACAGAAGAACTCTGCTGAAAACATATGTAGCACTTCCCAGTATCATATTCTACCTTACTGAACATCCAGAGCTAGTGACATCCAGAATTAGCTGCATGTAATAGAGCTTCTAAAACAAAAAAAGCTGATGGCTGAATTAATGATTCAGTTTTCTAGTGACAATCAGATTATTTTTCCATCAGTAAGAGGAACTCTCATTAAATTATTTTATTCAGAACAGGTTATGTTTTACTTGTATGTCTTTTGCTAAGATCACTCTAGCTGTCAATGTCTTTAGCGTTCAATTCAAAACACTCCTTATAGGTTCATATTTGAGAATTTGGCTTCAGTCTGATTATACACATATATGTGTACCTGTTATGTGACACTACTAGTAACAAGAGGGTTGCGTATGAGTATAGCTGAGGTGCTAGATAAGAGCTGGGCCTACTTGCTGCAGTCATGAGTCAGCAATCTGAAGGTAATGAAGTACAGTGCTTCCATGTATGAATTCATAAAGACTGGCATGTAAATAAATAGCTTTAAACTCACAGGTATGTAACCATTCAATTAAGTCTGACTTCTGCATCACTGATAAGGGTGTTGAAAATTGGAAATACTCATTGTCTTGTGAAATAAATGAGCTTGAAGTTTTCCTTATGTCAGTTCAGAATTGGGGAGTGGCCAAATTGTAAACAAATGAAGGGAACAAATTTTTCTTTCTTCCTGCTGTCAAATTTTTATTTCTTGTTTGTTTTGGATTGGCAGTTGTGGAACATTGTAACTAGAAAGAGGCTGAGAAATATGTTTGGCCACCTGTCTGTAATTGGAGCTGGAATCATTGTATTCTGAGCAGGTGAGTAGTAAAGTCTATTCCCAGAAAGAGCCTTGCTGCTTTTACTGAGGCAAATGTCCCATTCATTTTAGCTGATTTTCTTGGCTTTGTTCAAATGTGATTTACCTCTTCCCCCATCTCTCACCCATATCAGAAATCATTAGATTTATTGTATGACAGGAAAGCAGCCAAAGAGGATTTAACCTGTTTCTGCAGTCTCTGTTTCTTACTCTCCTTCCAAAAAACTGTCACCACTTGCAGAATTTCACTATGCCTTGGAGACTGTGACTCTGGTTTTGTGCAAAACCTGAGCTTGAAATAATTTTTTCTCTAGTGGGTCAGAATTTCAAATATCATGACCTGGCCTGTGCTGGGGAAACAGTATGTAATTTAGATGGCCCCTCCACTGATATCAAGACTCCATTTGTCTTTCCAAATGCACAGCAAAGCACAGCTGTTAAGAGCTGCACACCTCTCTAGCTGTGTATTCCTTGCTTTCTGCAAGGAAAAGCCAGCTCATTGCTATATACAGCCCAAGAAGGGATGGAGTGGTCGACCTTTGCATTGTCAAGGGTGTATTTTTTAGTAGTAGGTGAATATTTTGCATTTAGGTATCATTTCAGTATGTGGGCTCAGATGACAAAGATCAAAAAGTACTCTTGTGGTTTTTTTCATCCCACTTTCTGTTTCAGATCTTTGACTCACACATGAAGGGGCTGAGGAGAGACTTGTGCATGATGAATGCTTCTGTGATTTTAAAATCATATGTTAGTGTTCTGTTTTACTTAAATGGAAAGATAATAGCAAGGGTAGGCTGACTTTATTGTTAACTCACAATGAAACTGGTATCTCTTGACAAGAGCAGCAGTAGTAGATTTATTTTTGGCTTCACAAGATGCTCTGGTTGTTATTGTATGAGGTCTGCAAGGTGGAGGTACAACGAGGTACAGGCATACCAGATGAAAAAACAGTTAATAAAATGCAGTTGCAATTATACTGTGTGGGTTAGGTTACAAGGATGCAGGTGTAACATCCTGCCAGTGCCAAGTGGCATAACCTCACTGCAGTAAGAAATAGTTCACATTTCCTCTTGGCCAAAGCAGTGAAACAACAGGAACGTTGGAGCATAAATTAATGATAAAATTCAGTTTCAACCTGTGAACTACATTTGGTTGAGGTAACATTTATTTCTTTTTCTAGGTTTGAAATTAACCAGATAATTCTAGTATTAGGGCAGAGTTAAAATAACTGCACAAGGAGAAAAAAAAATACATGGAGTTAATATTAATTGTTACTAAAATTAGAGCAGCAATCTTACACTAAACTTCGCTGTGGAAGTTTCCAAAGTATCAATGGACTTTGGGATTACATTGTAATTGTTGTGGTTAAAAATAGTCCAACAGCACATCATCATGAATCCATAAATAAATTTCAGTACCATAAAGTCCATTACAGAATTACATAATGACATTTCTTGCAGTAAGTCAGGTTTGTGTGTGCATTTTTAGTGCTTCCAAATATCTCAGCTTATATCTGAAAAATCTTTAAGAGCTGTTGTGGGAAAGTCTCCAGTTACCAACCCTTATTAACATAATTAAAATCCTTAAATAAATCTATTGCAGTAATATGAGATACCTGTTTCTCAGATACCCAGAAGGATTGTATTTAACTTGCTGATTTTATTTCGTCATACTAGTTGTAAGTGTGAATTTCAGCACAAATCTCCTCTGATTTGTCATAGGATTAATGTAAGAAATATCCATAAAAAAAGGTAAAATACATTGTAAGGAATTTTCAGTATTTTCAGTTCAACTCTCATATTGATGTGCAAAAGTCATATCTAGGAGCTAAACTTTAACAGTAGCTGTGCTTCCAGACAGAGTATTCCTTCCTGCCTTTGGGAGACTGATGATACTGTTGAACAGTGAATCCAGTTCCTAACAAGCAACTGGTGCCACAGTGTCAAGCTGTGCAGATTTTCCTAAAGCTTGGAGTGGAAGGGAGAAACAGAGCAAGGGAAGGGACAGAACCAAAGAATACGTAGTAACTTGCCAGAAAGCCCTTTAGCAGTACAATGCAGTTTTACACTGACACTCTGTTGGTCGTGGAGTCATATCTGGCTTTGGCAAAAACTACCTTGTGAAAGGATTTTTCATGAAGAGCAGGAGATAGTTTACATTAAATGGCTCAGCAGATGAACAGAGTGTAGATTAGTGGCATAGACTGCTCATGGAAAAGAAACTTGAGAGACAGCAGGTATTCTGCCCAGCTGTAATGGTGTGGATGCTTGGCTCCTTCCTGTTGTCAGGGTGTGCTCTGATAGTTGTTTTGTGTTTCCTCTTACTGAAAAGTGACACATTTCACTCTGGTGTGGTTTGCTTCTGAAGAAACATTGGTGTGATGAAGTTGCTTTTAATGTTCCATTAACATTAAATGCATGCTGCCTTTTCTCATCTGCAGTGGTTCACTGTGAGGATTTGTCCATCACCATGAAGTTCAGGTTGCTCAGCACCATGTTGTCAAAACAAACAAAGCATTTGCAACCTGTAATTGTCACTAGCCAACCTGTTGCTGGCAATTTGGTCTAGAGGTGGTACATTGAATATGTGGCCTAACAACCCTGCGGTGAAATTGCAGTCACAGACACTGAAAACCATACTTCCTTTCTTAGCAGTTAAAGTATATGAAGAAGGCATATTGCTCAGGCAATTTTTCAAATTATCTTACTGTCTATTAGTTTCTTCTGTCTGTGATGCTACTAATTTTAAAACCAGTTCTCTTCATAGATAAGCTTACTAGGTCTTTGATACTAGATTAGTAGGCCTTTGTAAATGTATTTCCAAAGAGAAATAATGTTTATCACATTTTCTTCTATCTATGTACCTTCACAGAAAAGTGTGGTGGTGCAATACTTACAAGTCTGCAAAAGATATTTTGGTTTTTGGAGTTTTGGAAAACTACTTCTGCTAAAATTAATTTGATATATGAGGCACCTTTTGCCCTCCTGATCATATTTTCATGCCATTGTTGGTGACAAATAATCTGAAGAAGGAAGTTTTAAATGAAATTATTTAAGATTCTTCATGTAGTCCCTGTCTGTGTAGAAGATAGGTCAGGTAATAGTAATAAAAGGCAGGAAAGTCCAGTATTTACAAGCTGTTTGTTCTCCCAAAAGTATCTGAGGCTGGACTGTAGTGCTGGGGTTAAAGGGTCAGGGTAATGTATTGAAACTTGTGGAATTGAGTTCTGAGAAGCTTTTCTTCAGGTAGATTCTGGGCCTTAGATATATCCTGGAAATACCCCGGGAAAAACCAGGTCTCCTGTAAGCCTGTAGGCCACTTTGCTTAGACTTCTGTGATGGCTTGGCTCAGGCAGTAAGACTCTATCCTGCTCAGTTCTTCTGGTACTGATGTGTGAGTCCGTGGCCTCTGAAAGGCAAGCAGAGAAGCTGGAGTTTTATGAGAGTATGTGGGACAGTGTAGGCTATGGAACAAGGGCAAGGGAAGCAGCATTTGGAGTTTTGGGATCCTACACTGCCCTGAGTGTACATTCCTGGTGCTTGTTGTAGTTCATTTTAACAGCTAGACTCTAAGCTAAAATGTCTCTGTTCTTCCATCTGACCTCTTAATCTATTCTTGCATCTATTTTCTTTTATTTTTTAGGCTATGACCTGGTGTCCTTGGCAGTCAAAAGTCCTTGTTACAGAAGGTGGAATGAAAGATGGGATTTTGTGTGTCTGGCACATGGATTGTGAGAAAATCATCCAAAGTGCAATTACAGATTCGCAGGTGAAATGATGAAATGTCTGCATACTTAGGCTATGCTCTTTTTGTATAGCTGTGCTCATTTGGCAAACTCCCACTGACTTTGAGGGTGGTTCTGCAGTGAGAGGAACAGCAGGATTTTCTCTGGATGTGCAATTGTGCTGCATTCAGCACCACCATGTGCGATTGACTCAGAAGCAGTTTGTTGTTTCTTATTCACCACTTCTGTCTCCATGCAGAAGTGATTGAAGAGGAGATAATATAGAAGCCAGACACTTTTCATCATCTTTCCCTTTTTTCCCTTATTGCTGGCAATAACAGTTTTGGTCAAAACTCTAAGTGCGGAGAGAATGCTGAAGGGGAAGAAAAATTCCCAGAACATTGGGGTGAGGAGAGGTGTAAAAGTCAGAGAGAAAACATCTGTTTCTGGAGTTTGAATATTAGGAGACAGAGGAACAGGTCTGCTGTAGTAAAGCAGCATAACTTGTTTTGCTGGAGCTATTACAACCTAAATGAGGATGTGTTTTGAGGGCTTTTTTATACTAATAGGTTGTTACCATATTTAGATAGGACAATAAAGCAACTGTACTTTGAAGAATTGAAAATAATTAAATGACCTTTCTAAATAAATAAATACTCTGCTGGGACTATTTCTCAGTAGCTTGTTTAAACATTATAGATTAAATTTCAAATCTCTGAATGATGTATGTTAAGCCCTTCTGAAAACTAAAGCAGAATTTTAAATTGCATTTCTTCCTTGATCTGGTTACCCAGTGAACTGACGATGGGACAAGGCCTTCCTGGAAATCAGATGAAAATATAGAAGTATCACCTGCTTGTCAATTCATTAGAACTCAATGGCAAATACTTCCATTATTTATCTGTCAAATGAGTCTGGTTCTGCACATACATACCTTATGTAAAAAAACCAGTAAAGAGCAGTCACCTACACATTTGTGTTCATGTGCACAATCCTGATTTGTGGGATTGTAAAGACTGACTTAATAAGACTGTGGTATAAATTACTTCTGGGAAATTACTAGTTTTTAATGATGGGATTCTTTCCTATAATTCCTAAGGCCATGCCAGGTGCAGGATATGTATTTCCACTTCTTTCTAAGACTGACTAGGCCAGGGTTGAATGTGTTTATGTCAGGTGGCTTCCAGTGTGTTCTGGCTGATGACCTTCTAGGTAATAGAAACCAAATGTGATTGCTTTTGCATCTCATGATGTAAGGATACTGACCCAGCTTTCAAATGACGTCTGAACCAAATCTCCATGTGTTATTTTATCTCCATGTCTCTACTTTAACAAAGGATTTTGCTGTGAAGAAATGTGGTGCAGCATGTTTCCCTTGCACCCTGTCAGAGAAAGTGGAGTTTCCTTATAGCTCTGTATTGTTCTATGGTGCTGTAGGGCTACACCATATGCAGAAGCTGTTTCTTGCTATTATTAAGTCTCCTAAATATTGATAAAGACTCTGTACATTTCAATAACTTGAGAAGGAGCAAAGCTAGAAAACTGAACTCTGCTGAAACAATTTAGTGGTGAAATTAAAGTAAAAAACTTTAGCAGGAACTCATGTAGCTCAGCACCAGGACAGCAGGGATTTGCATTTAGTCATAGTGTTTCCAGAGAGCCACTCTACCAGCTTCACAAATTAAGGGCAGACTTTGCATTGGCAACAGTCCTGTGGGCTTTCATCATGTACCACTGTTTCAGAGGGCTTTACAGCTCCTCACAAGTTTATCCTTATAGTATCTTGAGTTAGAGGAGTGCCATTCTCTTGTGTTCATGGAGTACTCAGGTACAAGTGAGAGGACACAGGTCGCTCACATTCATTTTAGCTGGTCACACATGACTTCTTATTTTCATGCTTCCTTTTAGGATGTGGTTTATCTGATCTGCTTTAGAAACTATTACTCAAAAGATTTTTTTCTCTTGGGGGTTTAGCTTACCAGTGTGATTGTCAGTAATTCACCCAGCCAGAAAAGACAAAGTCCAGTAACTTCAAGGGAAAAGGCTTCAAATTTCTCTTGCTGCCATGTGCCTAAAAACCTCATGTGTTTTCCTGACATTGGCATAACTCTAGAAGATACAAGAAGTCTGTGGCAGAGCAATGAGGTAAATGCAACTCTCAGGAGTCTCAATTTAGTTCCAGACTCTTTCTACCTTCAGTTCAAATTCAGTGTCTGCTTGTGGGTGAGATTTTTGTACAACCACATTAATGAGTTTGATACATTCTTTGTGCTGCTGGACTGGGTAGCTTTCTGCTTTCTGCTTTCTGCATCTCCCAAGATGTACTACAACTGCAGACAAACTCAAAACACAATTCCACTAAATGGCTTAGTGGAGTCACTGTTAAAAGATCTCTTTAACAGTAATAAGTGAGCAGCTGGAGACAGTATCTCATTATTGTTGGAGCAGCTGCTGCAAACTGTCTGTAAGGCCTGTGCAGCCAGATGGGAAAGCTCAGCAGTGAAAGACATTACCAAACACAGATGAGACTGATGTTGTGAATGTATGGAGAACAATAGTTCAGGTTCAGTGTGTTCCTTTGACAGAAGTATCTCAACAAAGTGGTGCAGACAGTTAAAGCCTACTCCCTATTAAGAATATATTTCCTTCAGCTCCTTATTAATACAAAAACAGTCAATAGAGGATGATAGCTTCCCACATCCTATGCAGCATGTTTCTCTGCTGTAGTAAAGTGGAATAAGCCATAGTGTGGGTGGTGAAGATGACTGGCGTAATCAGTGTAGAATTCTGATGTATCTTTCCTTTTCTTTTGTACATGTTTTATTTTATAGGTCACAAAGGGAGAATCTTGCATATAACCCTGAGCTCAGATCAGAGTAGGTTAATTTTTGTTGCAGAGGATGGGATGTCTTGTCTGTGAAAATGAGACATGGTCTGGGGAGAGCATGCACAGCAATAAAGCTTTTTAATTACAGTTATTTGAGCTCATTCTTGTGACTTTTTTCTCTTGAAAACCAATGATTAATGTATTCAGCCCATTCAGTAATTCAAAATATGTGTCTTCCTTCCAATAGAAACATAGCAAAGGACAGTACAATTTATTTAAAAGAACAAAATTTTCTTATCAGTCTATTGTGTGAAATGTTAGTAGCTTGTCTTACCCTAAAGGAAAAACATCCTAACTCTAATGTATATTTTAATTATATTAGCAAACATGGAAGGAATCCAACCTGTGTAAAGCACCAGCATAAAGTGTTAGGTCCTGCTTTTATCTTTGGTTCTTGCAATAAGTTTTACATTACCTTAGGATCCCCACTGGTAATCACATACTAATTAATGTATATTGCCTTGAATCATTCAAAGACTATGATGAGCAGAGACCAATTCAGGGGTCTGCCTTGTTCTGTGTATCGCATAAATTGTTGTATGAAATCTGTCTAAATTCTCCTAGAGTTCTAGGTTAAATATATAATTAAATAGAAATGATTTACAGGGAATTGTTTATTGTTTTCATAATGGTAATGATAACTAGCATAATTAGGAAAATGTCTTAACTGGATTTTTAATAGTTTCCTTTCCTTAAACCCACCAACTATATTTGACAGTGGTTTAAAATACAAACAATTGCATAATAATTCTATTCTTATGCATAGTTATGTAATAAATGAATTCAGAATTCAGATGGACATTCAGATGAAGCATGCTATTTGGGCCAAACAGAACTGTTAGTTCATTTCTTAAGGGTACCAGTTCAATTCTGGTTGCCAGCAAACAGTGCAGCTGTCACCGTATTGTGAATTTTATTTAGTGCTCACAAGGAAAAAAAACCTTGGACTTTAACATATGTTTGCCTTGCCAGACTTGCCTTGCCAACAGCTAAGTAAGGCTGTCAGGATTGGGCCTCAGAAGCTATTCAGATACTGAAGCTATTCAGATCTGAGCTATTCAGATACTGATACAGATAGCACAGTGCTATTCACAGTGTTCTACCTACAAACACCTTTGGAGCTTTGCTTTCATTGTTAAGAATGATCAGAGGCAAGGGGTAAGGATTGCATTTTTATATTAAAAGCCCTCTGAGCTCAGAAGCTTGCATTGTTTGGATTCCTTTCTTTTATTTTCTTTTTACAACTGAAAATTTATTTAGAACGTTTCCTGTAGCTGGGAAAGATTAGGATATTAGGGGACTAGAACAGTCTGTGGAAAATTACACTGTGGTCAAATGCATGAAAAGAGATAGACAGGGGCACAAGTTATCTCTGTAAATTAATGTGAAGCCATCATGTCTTTGGGTCTCATGATTTTTAAAACCTCATCTTGTGCTGTTCACAAGTCATGTGGTTGCTAATTTTAGCTCTTGAAGGTTGAGACCACTCATCTGTTTTACCTAGTAAGAGATTGCAATAAACCTGCTACTCAGCTACTGGGTTCTCATGTCATCTCATGTGGTCTTCAAAGCAGATCAGAAAATGGCAATATTGGTTGTCAATTGGGAAACTGCTACCAAGAAGCTGATGTCTAAGTATGGGAAATAGCTTATTCTGTGCCTATTTTCTAATATGAACAAGTTTGTTTCTGGAGATTTTATCAAACTATTAGAATCTGATTTAAATACTCAAAATAATATTTTAAATAATTTAAAAGACTTTAGGAATACTAAATACATTTCCCCCACTTTGAATGTTAAAAAATGAGTAGAATAAGTCTCTTTCCTTATGCATTTTTTTTTATTTGCAGAAATTCTCTCTTTCCTTTGGCAGCACCTAAATGATGTTTATATCATTTACATCCAGTACAGAAGGAGGTGCATGGCACAAGATGGGAGGCTGTAGCATGGAAAGACCTGGCCAATACTGAAACCATGCACATTTTGTTGGATGCTGAAGTGTCAAAATAAGAAAGTTTCTCAGCCTAAGAACTTGTATCTTAGTTACTTACTGCTCATTGTTGACTAGTCAAGTTGGATTGCCCCAGATGTATTGAAGCATAATGTATAAAAGTGGGAGAAGCCACTGATTTCAAAAGGCCATAACTATGAGAGGACCTTGTTTGTGTGACCTGTAGATCCATTATGTGACAATGTCTGAGAAGACATCTCAGTGTGCATTCTGGACTGTAACTGATCTGAAGTGAAATTAAATGTATATTGTAGTGCTTTTTTTCTGAATGTGCGGAGTGTGAAGCTGCTGAAAGTTGACCATGTTCTTGCATTGCTTCCTAATTCTGCCAGTGCAGAAGTCTTAATATATGAAATCTTGGTCAAAATTTGAAATCCTGACTTCCTCCCTGTAGAATATGGCATTCTTTTAGCTCATTGCCAGTTACATGCCTGGTATGTTGGTCAGGCCCAGGATGAGACAGAAATCAGAATCCATTTCTAAGAAGTCAACTTCTTCTGCATCTGTGGTCTGTATGCACTGAAAGCTGAGTCTCCAGGGGTGGCACAGAGGTTTAAGAAAATTTAAGTTGACTGTTCCCACACTTAAAAACACTAAGTCTAGCAGACAGTGCCCTGTTCTGCCCCTATATGACCTGACTTGATGCTACCTACATATATGTTATGTGAGTTTGTGTAATGTAGTTTATACCTGTTACTTCCCTCCAATAATGTCATATAGCCAGACTGAGAAGAAAACAATGACATCAAATTATCATAGCATTTTTCTTAGCTAGTGTGGGTTCCATCCATAGTGGTGACACTCTATTGTGAATGGGCTCATACCATGCCTCTTGAGCAGAGAGCTCCCCATCTAGAGGATTCCCTCTTTTTTGCAATTCCCTCTTGCTTTTGCTTCTTCTTATTTCTACAGTAATGGCAGTAGTGACAGAGGCTCAAATTTTGTTTTTACATATAAGTCCAACTCTACAAATTTATTTTGCACAATTCACTAAAACATCCATGTTAAAAAAAATATTTTTAAAGTATTTTGGGGTAGTTCCTAAATTTCAAGGTAGAAGAGGAAGGCTGCACATCTTTCTGTTGCACATTTCTTAATAGGTTCTTGGTCAGAACCTGTCCTTCCTGATCTCTAAGGTTCTCCAACATCTAGTTCAGAACCATCACCTGAAAAATGGAGAAATACTGAATTACAGGATGTCTTGGTTTAGGGTAAATTTGGGAGAGAACCCCCAAAGGGGTTCCTCTAGGAAGTAGATTCAATCGGCTCTTCCCTTTAACTGGTTTGGGAAAAATACCTCCTTGGAGAAAAATGGGAAAAACCGTTTATTAAACAGGAAAACCTAAACAATATTATACAGGAAAACCTCTTGCCGCTCCAAAAGAGAGACAAACTCCCCTGCCCGGGCTGCAGCTCGGCTCACTCAGCCTCTCTTCAGTCCCTCCGGCGCTGGAAACGCCGCGGCCCAGGCCCGGCCCGCTGGGCCTCAGCTGCGAGCTGCCGCTGCTCCTCTGGGGTTCAGCCCAGAGCGGGCTTGAGCAGGTCCAAAGAAAAGGAAAAAAACAGCCCAGAGAACTTCTTCACCTCAGCTGGCTAAAACTGAAAGCAAAGGAGAGCTCTGTCTCGCTGTCTGTCCGTCCGCAGACAACACAGTCCAGGAGCAGGAATGTGGAGGAGTGAGTCCCGTTTCTGAAAACAACGTGAGCGCTTCTTCTCCCCCCCGCCCCTGCACCCCTGGAACAAGTCTTAAAGGTGCAAAACTTATTATTCAGCACAAACAGAACAGACGACTGGGGATACAAGCATCATATAGTCAACCCAGGACACGGGATTTGAGAGGGATTTTCCACTGACAAGGGTACTGTTTGTGACTTTTGCGGAAAAAGAAGAATCAGGTCGAAGACGAAGCAGAATGATAAAATAATGCAACAACAAGATGAAAGAAAGGCAGTGAAAATATGAGCAAATAAATGAAGTAAGACTAATGTATAGAAAGGGTGAAAGGGCTACAGGTTGATGAGGACATTTTTGTTTCCTGAAGGTTTTTAGAATTAGTTTTTTTGCCTAAGCAGGGGTTTGGTAGTTTGCAAGAATAAAAAAGGTCTGAAATTTCTTATTTCCTGTGTTTTTAAAGACAGAATCAAGTGACTGCTTTGGGTAATGGTAGCAGTCAGTGGGTCAAATTCTCCTCTCAGTTTCTCTGATGCAATCTTATTTGTCTGAGAATATTTTTCTCTGCTCCTGCTTTGCTTTTGTGTTTGTGTGTCCCTTTGTGTGTACATATTGTATGTTCATCCCAAGAGTGGGAAAAAAACCATTTATGAATAAGAATAAGAATGTGGAAAATTCTGACTGTGTAATGTTTTGTAACAAAGGGAAAAAATGATGTTTTTCATCACCAAAACTTGCAGTAGAGATCCCTGTAGTTTAGGCCTTCTTTATCTTCACCCTTCCTTACTTCTCTGTGAGAAAACTACTGTCTCTTCTTAATGACATCAGGTAAAGGGAGTTGTGTAAAAAAGTTTTAGTTTGTGCTTTCTCATTGCCTTTGTAAAGTAGTGCTTAATTGCTTAGGATGGACAGAGCAACAATTTTAAAATTAAAATCAATGCAAAATATCTCCACCCTTGAATGTTCCCTGCTTTCTCTTAGCTAATGCCTACCTCCAAGCAAAAACCTCTTGAAGCAACACAAAATAAAGCCAAGCCCTTTTTGAGATGCTCATGGCATTGAAAATGCCCAAGTCCATTAATACAGAAGCAGGCAGAAACATTTTTCACAAGAGGTCTATTTGCTACTTGACAAATGCTTGTTGAAGCACTTAAAATTTTCACTGCATGTCTGAAACAGCAGTACTGGCATCATAAAATTAAGAGTGTTTTATATTATCAACAGTACTGTATCATATTGATACAGTCATGTCATTTCTCTGAAGCATGGGTTTTCAGAAGATTTTTTAAACACAATGCTTCTTCTTTTGGTATGTTTTGCAAACATTTAACAAGTATGGAACATTACACAGATAGTAAACAGATTCTACAGATAGTACATAGACTTTCTATGCTGCAAGAGATAACTTTCCACATAAATTGACAGCTGAAATTTTTATTGCCATTGTTTTATTAAATGCAAAGTACATAAAGGGATAAAATCTAGAGGTTTCAAATACAAGACAGTTAGAAAATGAATACTTATGTCCCATAGTCGCTACCACTTAATTTTCTGAAGCTTAGCAATCTACTACACCTATAAAACCAGGAGCTTTGCTGCAGAGAAATGAAGTTTTTTTAGGTGTCTGTACCTAGTAAACCACTAACATTCAGGGTTTTTGCAGAAGTCCCAGTACAAAAGAGTGCTATATATACTTGACAAGGAGTGAGAACCAAAACAAGGATTAGATCCTTGATTTGAAATACCAGTCCATGTAGAGTGTGAACATGCACCACAGGGCTGTTGGAATCCTCAGTCCCAAATACCCCTAGTGACTCCATAGCTGACAGTAAAAGCTATAAATGCTGTTGTAGCAGAACTACATCAAGCTGCCAAAATTCAATGTGAGAATACCTCTTTTACCAGACTAATGAAGCTGTTTTTAAAAGCCCATTTCATTTACATGTGGCACAAACCTAATCTATTAGGCCCCCCCTATGGTTTTCCTTATCCACTCAAGGTGTCGCTTTGTGAGTCGAGTGTAGATACCGGGGCTACCAGCAGAGCCACATTTCTTCGGCTTCCCAAATGAAGTGATGCCTCTCATAATATTATTACATCTTAAAGGTCCACCAGAGTCCCCCTAGAAAAAATGGAAAATATAGTCATTCAAATCAACAAAAGCCAAAAATGTTTCCCTTATATAAATTTTTCACTAGTTAGATGGAGAAAATAAAGATGTAGCCAGTGTTATTAAGGATAATTTTTTCCTCCTTGGAAATTAGGATTTCCAACAGCCAAACAAATGAAAAAAAAAGGCGTCATAGAATTCAATCTAATCTTTCAAGTGTCTGTAATGGGGAATGAATCTAGCTCAGTGTTGAGGAAGAATTAATCTCTTTGAAAATGAAGAAAAAAAGCTGAAAACTTTCCTCATGGAAAGTGTAAGTCTTCAGAAATTGATATCTTTTAAAATGCAATATTTAAATCTTATAATATGTGGTAGTACTTACACAGTTGTGTACTTGACTTGGGACCCAGTCAAAATGCTTTTTATCAGCAAAACCTATTTCAATGTCTTCTGACATCAAATAAGTTGTTCCACTGAGATCAGCTACTTGTGACTGGGCCCATAAGCTGTTTTGTGGACATTTTAGTATTAAACTCATTTTACTGAAGATGAGGGTAGCTATCTGCTATGCCTGGATACAACTACAATATCAAAAGGCTGTGAAGGCAAATTTACTCATCTTAAGTTTTGATTTTAAGGCTTAGAAGAACAAGCCTTGGTAAATTCACTGATATTTGATAAAATTCTTCATTGATTTTAAGAGAGACAGAGATTGTAAATGTATACTGCTCGTACATTATATTTTATTTTTATTATATAATTTATGCAGTCATAGTAAATCTACTTACATTACATGAATCCTTTTTTCCATTCTTAGCCCCTGCACATATCATGTTCTCTGTTATGACAGGTTTGCCATTATAATGATTTTTATCATTGCATATTTCCCTCCTGATGACAGTGATATTGACTTCCATCAGGGCAGTAGAGAACTTGTCTCGAAGATTAGAAGTCAAACCCCATCCTGCTACTGTGCAAACTGTTCCTGGTTTGGGATCGTCATCTGAGGGAGGCAGGGGGATTGGTTGCACAGCTTTATTAAGTTTTGCTCTTCCCTGAAGCTGTAGAAGATATGGAAAACAGGTATTATGGCACAGAGTCTAACAGAGGCCCTTGCAACCATTATATCTTTCCCATTATGGTAATTAATGCAATCCCTTTCTGAGATTCCTCAATTCTTTGTCACAATATTTATGTCATCAATGTAAGAGTGAGGAAAATGAGTATTCTTTGTCTCATGAGAACCCACTTACCTTCTGCTGATCTATTAGCTCTAAAAAACATCTTATTTTACTTCTCTGGCTCCCAGACAATTTAGAAGACAAAATAACAGTAATTACTGATGCTGGCAAAATTGAGGTTCAGAAAAGTCAGACATTTTTAATTAGAACTCTTTTTCAGACAGAACGTTAGTGCTTTTAACCAAATGTTTTATCTGCATGAATTTTTATTCCTTTATGGAAAAGCCAGAAACTGAAATATCGTGATCAAGCTTCAGAATTTGTATACTAGCCGTGGCAACCATTACAGAAATTGTTGATTGCCTTAGTTACCAGTGCATCCCCAATTCCCCAGGCTGCTGGATTAGCAGACCAGACAATATCACCCCAGAAAAAAAGCCACCAGAAACTCTCTTGGCTCATCTCCCTAGGTGAGAAGAAGGAAGAAAATAGTTCAGTGTAGTGTGTATATTCCACAAATGATATATAAGTCAGTACCTGCAGCAGCATAATGTCATTTTCCTTGGTACTGGGGTCGTAGCATGGATATGGAATGTCTTCCGCAATCTGAAAAGCTTGCTGTTCTTTTTCTCTTTTTTTTGATGAATGGGCTCCAAGAATAACTTTGCTTTTTTTCCTGAGGAGAGGACTACATACATGTTATTTGGATTTACTTTGATGTAACCCTAAATCTTTTGCTGGTTAATGTGGTGCTATAATGTCCAACTGCTACAGTCTCTTTTCCTGTGCCTGAAAAGCAACAGTAATTTAGAAATATCTAAAAGATTACCCTATTCATGCAACAGCTAAAAAGAAAAATATGACTCAGTGAATCAAAATTCATAGTATCTTATTTTCTTCTTCCCAGGAGCATGGAAAGGTTTCAGGTACTTGACTCTGGATCTATCCCTATTGTTTCCTTTTGGGAACTGAATGAGTGGTGGATGCACCAGATTTGCTGTGGGTACTTGTCTCACCAACTGTGCCCTCTGTAATTTGTGCTGAAAATTTAGGAAAATAGGCCACAGCACTGTTAGTTCAGAGATATCCTGATCGTATCAAAATGTATCATTGCTTTACTCTAACAGATTTCAACACCATTTTCTGAATCTGTGTGAGACACAGCTCATTCCTCTTCTCTAGATTTTTCTGCAACTCCCTGTACTTACAAGATGCTCAAATGGCAGAGTTGTGCCTGCTGTGGCTCTCTGACAGAGACCAGAGACCAGAAACCAATCCTTGACCAAACAGGTCAAGCAGACATTACTAGATGACCATAGGTACAGCTGGTTTTGGGCAAACAATGCATTCTACAGTTGAATGGGAGAATATTCTAGGAGATGTGTATGTTGGTGCTCATTCACGTCTTATTGTGGAAAATGTAGCCCTGGGAAAGTGGTTGCTCCTTTTCTTCATCTATTGAGAGCTGTCTGTTGACTGAGCCATCATTAAGTTAATAATTAATTGTATTTTCTTTAAATGCAATCTCATTTGGAAACATTCTTTACCTTCTGTTAATACACAGCTTTTGGGCCCAGTGCTCTCTTTATAGTAGGTCCCACAGATCTCCCTGTCTGGACAAGGGCAGGAGAGATGGATGCATTTCTCTGATGTTAGCAGAGTCCAGTGGCTCACTGGTCTTGGTCAGGCTGTTGCAGAGCCTGAGTGAGGTCTGGCTCAGCAGCACCTTCTGTCCTCCCCACAAAAGCAAGTAGGGGTGGGATGTGTAATTCAAAACTCACTTCTTGCCTTGCTGAAGGACTCAGTAGAGCCAAATATCCATTTGCATCTTGATTTGGGCAGGAGAAGAAAGAATGGCTGGCAAGCCAACATACCAAGTAAGGCAGAGATCTCTCAGGGTCTCCTGTCATCTATTTGGAGGATTTTTGCTCCTGTGTTAACCACATGCTGTCTCTTTCTGCAGTTAACTGCATATGTCTTACAGAATAAAATTACAAAAAATTATTTTTGTTCTCAGAGCAGCAGTTTAGACTGGACACTCCTCTCATCTAGTGTACAGGTTGACTGAGAAAACAGGAATAAAACTTTCCCTCAAATTCTCTGCTTCAGTGTTGCTATTCTATGCTAATGTGCAGCTAGAAGTTTTTAAATATCTCTTCAGAAACAGTGGAGATCAGTATACTTTGTCATATTTTTTTATTCACTATAACAATTTTGCTGATAGAACCTATAAGGCACAGTAATCAGAACATGATTATGCTCATTATAAATGGATAAAATTACCAGAGATACTAACTCTCCTGCTTGAACAGAGGTATCAGAGACTCACTAAGGACAATCTCTGAATCAGAGTAAGAACTTACACTTTACAATGTGCAGCTGTTAACACCCAGTTTTCCTTAATTAAAGCTCCTCCACAAATAATTCCTTGTGATCCCTTGATTTGGGCCATGAATGGTCTCGAGTGTGGTTCTACTTCATTTCCTCCAATGATATCCACACACAAACCTAAAAAAGTAAGCCGCAAGACACACAGCTGAGCTAGCAAATACTTTAAGACACTCCAAGTGTCTTAGTAAACACGGCTGCTGTAATTCGAAAGCATACAGACACACAGGTATGCATATATGTCACAATGATGGTCTTCAGGGTAGAATTTTAAAATTGTTCAGCAGTATTACTTCATTACATTTCAATAATACTGAAATGAAATCAGTGGGATGAGCTTGGGCAAAAACCCCACACCAAAGTTTTGTTGCTTTTGCACAGATTTCTTTTCTTGAAGACTACTGATATGGTTAATTTCTTAGCTTTCATTGTGAATAACAACCTCAGATCTCCCATATCATAAATATTGTGCATGGAAACTGGACTATGTAGTGTAGACCACATTATGTGAATCTGTTTTCCAGACAAAGAGAAAATCAAGCAGTTAAGGTATGTGTATGGCTCTGGAGAGAAAGATGAGATAATCATTATGTTCTCTACTCAGAACTCCTCCAAACAGCTTGGACTTTGCAGCTTTACTTAAGACTGCCCATTCAGAAATTATTTTGTTTGTGTGAAAGATCAAACACATGCAGACAGTGGAGAGGAACTAATTATAAGAATTCAAATAATAATTGTGACCAATTCCTTTACATTAATACATGTTAGCTTAACTAGAATTCTGTACATCAGGACTTATCTTCAAAAGTATTAAACTGTGTACTTACCTCCATGAATTACCAGGAGAATGACAGCAGTGAAGGTGTACCAAGGGAGGAAAGCACCCATGATTTCTGTCTGATGTTCCTTCTTATTCAGTCTTTATTATATCACTACCTACCAATCTATCAATATATATACATAAATGAAGAGGATGTGGGTTTTGTTTTTCCTCTTAAGGGGGTAACCACGACAAAGACAGAAACCCTCCCCAACGATGTACCTTACAGCAGAAGTGTTACCGAGAATTTGCATCATCTGCTGTGGTGTGAAGACAGGCTCTACCCCATTTTGTGTTCTGTCTATAGCATTTGCAGAGAACTGATGTATGAGTATAGGGGTGAAACACAGTGGGACTCAGCTCACATAAATTTAGGCTAATTCAGTTGTCCATGTGAAGTTGTATAGTGTCATTCCAGACACCTCAGGTGTCTTCCAGGTCAGGCATGAGTTCCAGTCTACTCCCCTTTAATGAAATATTTTCTTTGCTCAGGAGACCCTCAGGGCCAAGGAATCTGATGTTTTCTCATTTCAGGATATGATCCTATCTCATTAGGTTTGCACTGGCTGAGTGGGGTTTCTTTCAACTCAGGATATTCTATGATTCTGTTAATAAGTCTTATCTAGAGCTTTGTAAAGGCACAATTTCTCCCTTGCAAATATATATCCAAATAATAAAAATAACTTGCATCAATATTAAATAATTTGGAGTATCAACTATTCTATAACCTATATATTCTATAACTAGTGAAATGTCACTGTCACACAGACTGGAAGGTTTCTTGAAGTCTTGAGCCTCACAACAGGCAACCTGCAGAAAGGAGTCCACAATGAAGAGCTTGCAGAAATCTTCTGGGTTCTTGCTGTATCATATCTTGAGCTCAGTTGGCCCAGCACTATGTGAGTTTCACATGTAGAAGACCTTGGGCAGACCTTGCTCAAATTTGCTGTTGCTCTCCCTTCTGGGACAGAGGATAACTTGGCAATTTTTCTGAAGAAGACAGGTGTAGATCTAATTTTATAGACTGTGGAGCTCTTTGTCACTGATGTGTCTTTGCTGAGACACAGTCATGTATGTGACAAGGTGACAGTTCCATGCACCACTAAAGCTCACCAAGATTTAATTTTCTTAAATTTTTCTCCTCATTGCTAGCACATCCCCTGTAATTATTATCACTTTGTAGCACTGATGTTCTTCTTTACACTGTTCTCCTGAACACAATATCACCAGGTATCATAGGTACAATTCTTTCTTTTATCAGTCACAATTATTTGACAAAGTCTGATTTTATGATATTTTAATTACCACTCTTACCATATTGAAGCTGTTTCATGCCTGGACTATGCAGAGACATGATCAGGATGAACACTTGTGAGCAAAAATCCTGTGTGCTCAGACATGCTCAAACTTGTAGTGCTACAATGATTCATCCTTGGATGGTCCTATCTGAGGTGCAATAGCCAGTAAAAAGAGGTTTAGTAGGTATCATCCTATGTTTGCCTGATCTGTTTTCAAGGAAAATCTCTTTGAAAGACATGGAATAAAACATTAGCAAATGTTCCTAGGTGTTTTCCAGGTAAATAGATACAGGTAAATCTATGCCTGCTATCTAAAACCTAACCCTCTATGGCCTGTTTATACTGTTTTTCAATTTCTAGGTGTATTTCTATTTACTTTTAAAGTTGTTTCTTCTGAAACTCCACAGGTACTAGCATATCCATGCTTCTTCAAAAATCCCCTCCAATTCTAAGAGATCCATTGACATTGATAATTAGAATTAGAAATACGGAGTCTAAACTATTGTTCAGTATAAATGGATGACTTTCTGTCCAAGCTCCTGAATGATCTCTCTGACAATCTGCAAAATTCCCGATGGTATGGGTATTAAATATCAGATTGATATGCACATAACCAGTACCAATTTTGTACCCAAATGCTTTGTCAGAGAGTTCTCTTCCCCTTGTAATTTACATTGTTGAGACTGAAAATTTGACATAAAATTTTAGGATGTGTAATTAGTTGGCTGGGCTCCTTTGGTTATGGAAATAAGTTAATTTATGGTAAAGTTTCGATTCTATTGGCCGTATGCATTTAAAGGGAAACCCCAAAGCAAAGCTTCCTTCTCAAGTCAAATTCTTTTATTAGCTCCTCTGTTTCTTACCCACTTGTTCTTCAAGAGAAGTGAGGCATTGTAAGCAAAACACTCCATCCCCCCTTTCTCCCTACAGCACTCACAAAGCAGAGCCACTCCCTCGGCAGAAGCCACTGCCTGAGTAAAAGAACAAGGTGTGTACGCAGATCTATGTCCAGCCTCTGCCTTTGGGGAGGTTTCCTATGGGCTTCAGGCCCATGGGTCAATGGATCACTTTCAGATCTGTGCATTACTGTGCTGAGGTCTTCTATCCGTTATCTTATACTCTGTCATTTTGACCATTTTCCTTCCACAGTGACTCTGTTCCTTCTTCCTTCATGCTGCTTTCTTTGGTGCTTGAGGTGAGCATCAGATGTGGTTTTAGGACACCAGTTCAGGAGACTAATTTAAACTGTTACTCTAAACCCTCCAGGTTTGCTGGTACTGAGTTCAGGCAGTCTTGGCTCAGCTGAAGGGCTGTTTTCTTGGGCTGGGAAGGGAGGGCAGGATAGAAGTGCAGAGCTGGCAGCTGCCAGGAGCACAGCAAGGCAGAGCTGCCACACTTTTCCTGTCTTCACCTTGGGCTGTCCCATCCCCAATCCCACCCCAGAGTGTCTGAACACATCTCTTAGTGGCTGGGAGATAGATTCCCAGGGACTTGCTGGGGAAAGGGCAGAATATATGCTGAGGCATACCTATTTTATTTTCTTCTCCGGTACCAGTGCCTCATAGTACTTACCTGGTTGTCTTTTCTGCCTCAGCTATTCACTCGGTGTCCCTGTTTCCATTTATTTGCTATGTGATATCAGTGGAAAATGTTGTAGCACAGAAATACAAGTAGATGTAGTAAACTCAAGGAGTCCTCAAAGCCATGCAGCAAATCAGCATACCTTCTATGATGTTGCTAGTACTTGGCAGAAAGAATCCAGCATTAGATATTATGATCTGGGAAAACAAACCTTCTGTTTGGCCAGAGCATGAATCTGTTTCCTATTTTGTCTCTTATGCTGCTTTTGAATCCAGCTACTTATTGGGAGGGCAAAGCCATAAGGGACAAACATAATTATGCCTTTAGGACTCTCTTCGCAGAGATTACCTGTGGATAGTCTCCAGTGGGTGAATAATTCTGAGATTAGATGGAGAATGGAGAATGACTTTGGGGGAACTGGAGCTGGCTGTTTTAAGAGCTGATGAATTCTAATAGTAATTTGTTTTCTTTTAAAAGAGCTTTGGTAGAGTCTTCTGAAACATGAATTGTGCTGCACCGTATGCATGTTTTCAAACTGGGTTCTAACTAATAAGGTTTTGTAACACAGAAATAAACATTTCTATGTTACAATCTCATTCAACAGTGAGACTGAGACTGAGACCTGCCATTCTGTAATTCTTGAATAAAAATGAGACCTAATTATATTGAGCAAGTTATATATCAGATTATTTCTAAAGTTAATGAATATGGTAGCAAGTTTTGTAACTTCTTCACACAAGGGCAGTCTGGGTTTTTTTGTAGTGGTTTACCAGCAAGGTTTGCAAGACATGCATGCAGACACAGAGGTCTACAATACAGAAATGTCTTTCTCACCAATCTATCTTTTTTGTGTTACCACGGATTAGATTTTGTTTTGCATTTGGCAGTTTCAGAGTCCAGGGTTTTCTATATCTGAAAGCTGCACCTCCCAAAATTATTTTTAACAAAATACAAATTGCTTTGTCTTACATGTGTATCGCTGGTCTTGGCTTGTGTTTTATAGCCTATATTCCTTAGTTTATAAAATAACAGATGTTTGGCAATTCTCAATGGCTCTTGTTAATTTACATATGAATATTTTTCAGTCTTTCAACTGAAGATGTTACCTGGGCAGTGGAGTTCTGTGGAGCAATTGCTGGCTACTGATGTACCTTGGTCCACAGGAGTGACTTTTGTACTTCATGTGCCCCAAGTTTACTCAATCTGGGTCCACAGATTATGAGCAACTTTTGAACTCTACATGTCATAATTATTCCTTCACACTGGTGTTCTCTGAAGCCTTTTCAGGTTGCCCTTACATTCATTCTCCCATTTTTTTCCCACCAGCTTAAAGATGGCCAGTTTAATTCTTCTCACTTTTTTCTTTCTTTTTTTTTTTTTTTTTTAATTTGAAGCCAAAAGGTGCATTGAATATCCTGAGACATCTAGGTGTTATTCAGGGATTAGACTTTATTTGGGTTTTATTAGGAGTTTCAAGAATCAGGCAGGTTTTAAAGAAACTGGAAGAGAGACTCTAGAGAAATCAATCTTCAGTTAAATAACACATTATTAATGACGTAAAGGGAAATTTCAAGAGAGGGAGCTATTAGTAAAAACTTTCAAACACATTTCCTATAGGGGACATTTGAATACAAATGAGTGCATGGCAATTTACAGTGCTCCTGCAAATAGCAGCAGCTATGACACCTGAAAACTCTTCTGCTCTCCTATTCTCTTTAATTGCTGTTACCCTACTAACAAGATGCAAGTACTCACCTAAGAGTAAAAACATCCAAATTCCTAGCTCTTCTGGATAACACATAATATAATTCCACTTCAGGTTGCTGCAGGGACATTGTTGGACGACATGAAGTGCATCCTCATTCCTGGCCTTATATGGCTGCTATCCGCGACAAGAGTTTAGGTGTTTTTCTGTGGAGGAACTCTTGTGGAAAAACAATGGGTTTTCACAACAGCACCTTGTGAGTAAGTATCTTAAAATGGGGCAATTTTAATTCTTCATTGAAGTGAGGCGTGGTATGCAAGCCTCTAAATGAGGAAAGGTGAGTACTGATTTTTTTGATAGGTTGTTAAAAACTGCAGTTCTCTCACTGGAATGATCCTAGAACTTGCCATTGTTTTTAGTTGCTATAAACTACTAAACTGCATTGCAGAGTTACCTTTGTTAGTGAGATCCTGCCAAAGTTACAGTATAAATACTATGCTGTTAAAAGACCAAATTAATTCTTTATGCATGTGAGAAAACAATGTCTTAGAGAAGGGAATATGTCCCAAGGATTTTCAACAAATCTTATGTGTGTGCCTGGAACTAAGCTTCAAAATACCCTGAGAGATGAATTTGAATTAGATGTGGACACTATTCCTCTCATTTTGAGTGACCTAGGCTCACAAACCCAGAATGTCACTCATGACTATGACAAGGAACCTTGTCCTTTTGACAAGTTAAATGTGAGCAGAAGCACCTCTTTCCCAGGTGGGATGCTCTGCTGTTGAATAGCTGACTCAAGGTAAGGGAGACATCTACTGTTCACATTAAGAAGTAAAATGCCCTATTTTTCTTAAAATGTTCCCCGAATTGTATTTTGGTTCTGCAATTTTTCCTTCTTATTTTGACTATCTAAAAGGAAAACAGCTACAATAAACCTGTGCAAACTTGACCTCCTTAAACACAGTGTGGGCAGGTTGGCCAGCCTCTTCTGTGACTCAGTCTGAAACAGAGGACTCAGTTCCTTCTAAGTGAATTTGAGTTTCACTATTTTTCAGCTGAATCAGATTTGGTTGTAAGGGTAGAAATATTCATTCCTAGCATTCTCTGTTTAGCAAATTTACAAAACGTAACCAAGTATTCCTTTTTGAAATTAAAGGACTTTTTAATGGGATCTGGAGTCTCTTATTCTTCAGTCAATATGTCAGAGATAGCCAGTCAGATACATTTATAAAAATTCAGATTTGCTAGCTGTTCAGTAGAAAGGGCATTGTCTGTCTCTGATCCTGTGGAGAACGTGCTCTGGTATCTGATCTGGGTTTCTTACAGCACATTATTTTGGTCTGACTTTAAGTCTTTGCCGTTGGGGCAAGCTGAACCAGCTTGGTTTCCTTCTCCTAAGCTGTTAGACAATGCTCACACAAAACCCACCAACACCTGTTCTATGCCTGGTGCAATTGCAGTGCATGTAAAACTTCCTAACTGGTGGATCTCATGTCTTAATGATGACTGAAATAATTTTTTTCTTAGGCAAAACAGCATGAATTCAACAACATGAATCTGTGTGTAGCCTGTGAACCACCTGTTAGAGTCACAAAGTTTTGAGAGACATATCATTCTCTCTGAGGAAGTGTGCTTTGTAGATAAAAAGAGAAATTTCTGGACTACAGCACTGTCTTTGCAGTTATTTTCACAAACAAACTTCCATGTATAAATAAATGAATTATGTCTTTCAGTGACACATGCATCTTGAATGAAGAAAACTGTTCTTTTATAGTTTGTATTGATAAAGTCTTTGTTTGGGCTTGAATAAATTTTCCTATTTTTAGTGAGATTATGTTCTGAAAATGAAGCACAGAAAACTGGTGGTATGTATTCTGCAATGTCAAATTATTTGGCTGCATTAAGTTTAGCAGGGCAAAATGAAAAAAGACAATTGTTATAAATACATTTCTGATGATACTTATAGAGCTTGGACATAGCGGAATTTATTGGTTGCTTAACTCTTAATGTTTATTAGCAGGAAGTGAATGCATAACTCTTTGAATTTTAACATTCTCCCTTTTTTTTTTTAATATTCACTACTGGAATGTCTTGGGTTAGGCAACACACATCCTTCTTCTTTAATGTGCTGAATCTGTGTTTAGATAATTAAGGACAAAAAGTTTATTAATATTAAAGATACTCACTTTAGCAGAGCATTTACCTGTACGCATAATGCTCAGAATAAGCATTGAGTATTGATGTGTGTTCTGACGTGCTACTGATGTCAGCAAAGTTTCAGTCCTTTGCAGGATTAGGTCATAAATCCAAGACCTTTGGATTTATTGATGAAAGGAATCAGTAGCAGCTGTCCTGGTGCAAGCAACTCCCCTTATAAAGATGGGAGTCTCTTTCACAAAATTAATTCCAAACTCTGAAAATCTCTGGAAGTCAGTCCCACAATTATTTCACTAAACTATATTTGCAGTAAAGGAACATTATTTTATAGAAGCAAAAAGAAGCTTATGTCAAAACATTGAAATGAATGATTTCCTGCTCTGTTTTAATCATGTTGTTGTAAAATGAAATGGTATTGTGTTTCATGTCTTTTGATTATCCTCAGAGATGTTGCTCAGTTCCTGTAGTGACTTTCTCTTCCTATATTTTCTATAAGTTACAGAATAGATGAATTGGAAAATAGTTTTCTTGGAGCTCATCAGACATCCATTCCTGAAGAAGAACAGCAGATATTTGAGATTATGGATTATTTCCTCATTGTCAGTTTGACTGGCCTCCCTTTGATAATGACATAATGCCCCTCAAGGTATTGTTTTAATTACTGCTATATTTTTATGAAAGGAATTTTGCTGATGATTATTTTGACTACTCTTTGATATTGAAGAGTACATTGTTTAGATAACAATATCACAGAACAGTCTACTTTTGGTTGTATTAATCTAGATGACTTAGAGGACCACTGGCTCTGCCAGCAGATATGATATTTCAAGCCCATTCTGTACTCAGAAAAAATTCTCTTTTTAATCCATTCACTGCAGCAATCCCCTCCAAACCACAACCATTCTTCAATAATTTTTCAAAGGCAATGCTGAAGGGATGTATGCAATGGAGTCTGGCTCACATCTCTATCCCAGAGTTAGATCTTGTGCTGGACTAAGTAAAAATGGAGATGAAACTTGCTGTTAATTTTCTGGTGTAAGCCGGTAAAGTGAAAGTGTTGATAATACAGGATATACAGACTCAGCTCTAGGAGCACAGAGTGGTCACAATGTGGAGGAGACTCAGGACACTGCAGAATGAAGCATAGAAATTGTCCTTTCCAACATTATCGTCTGATGCCAAAGTGAGACAGAGCTGCAAGAATTTATAGGGAGGTGCCCCTGCCCATGGCAGGGGGGTTGGGACTAGCTGGTCCCTTCAAGCTGTAACATTCTATGATTCTAGTATTCTGTGACTGGAACCTGGTTTTTAGTATTTAGATGGCATCACTAGATGGTTTGACATGATGATGACACGGGGAGGAAGGTAACCATGTCCCTCTCTGTGCTAGCTTGAACACCTACAGGCATCTGTGGCTCAAGCACCTGATCACGGTTCATCTCTGAGGAGCTCCTTCCCCGAGATGTTAGAGAGCAATCTACTTCTGCTTCATTGTCAATGTAGACCAGGCTCATCTCACTCATCTCCTGTGGCCACTTGTCAGGAGCACTGGGGTATCTGTGAACACAAAACCAAAATGGATCACTAGGAAGTAATATTTCTAGAGCTGAAAATCACAAGTCTGTTCCAGAATGATACAGATATCTCAAAATCCTTTGTATTTGACACAGAATCAGGAATAGTACTAGTACCAGAGCTTACCTCCCATCTCTACACTTCTGCATTAATGGAGTATTATATGGCTTGGAATAAGCTTTCCATCTTTGGAACTTTCCAGCAGCACTGGCAACAATAACTGCAAAGATTTTTTTAAAATATTTTTTTTTATTTGTTGGAGTGCATTTTTTGAAAGGTATAAAGTCAGAATTGTTTAGCTGAGAACCATGCAGCACCCTGTGAAATGAATCATGGTGCAGTGATCATAAGACTGAAAATGTCTGTTCAGGAGCTATGAGCCCCTAAAGCACACTGAGGATATATGTTAGCATTTGGCTGTGTTTTTGTGTACTGACCTCTGATGAAGGATGGATCTGTCAGGCAAAGACCAACAAAACACAGTCTGAATCATTTAACCCCTTTAGAATGTCTCAGGGCAAAAACTGGCAGTCTGAGTAGACTGAGGTCTGATTTTTCCTCATTTATATTGCTGCTTTTGTGTCTAATTGCTTATAGCTTTTGATTTCATCTTTGTTTGTGGGCACATCGCACTGTGCTTTGAGACTTTTCTGTTAGTCAAGCACCAGAATCTGATTTCAACTCCGAAGTTGAGTGGCAAGTTAGGTTTGTGAGCAGGAATAGATCCAGCAACCTGACTCCCATGCAGGTTTTACATTTCCCACTGTATCCAATGGAAAGCTGGACTTGAACTCACTACTGCTGCTGTAAATGGGAAATTGCTCTACTGCTACTATGGAAACTCTTGTGAATTTTCAAAGGGGCAATTAAATTAAGCTCAGGATCAGTTCCTAAGTAGTGAAAAGTGATTTTTAAGGGAAGTGTTGGTAAAATGAGACTAAATTACAATTGAAACTATATGATACTTCCTTTCTGAATAAGAAATCTAGTTTTTCCTTGTTTTTCCTTCTTTTTTCTTTTTCCTTTTTAGCTGAATGATGCTGCTGAGCTGAATAAATATGTGCAACTTTTGCTTCTGCCTGATTTTTTTGAAGATGTTGAACCTGGCACACTCTGCCAGGTGGCTGGCCGGGAAGACACATCACCAGGTAAGCCACTGAAATATCTCCAGAAGGCAACTCTTAAAATTGTCAATAGAAAAAGCTGTGACAAATGTTATGCCAGTGACCCCAAAATAACTAACAACACGTTGTGTGCTACAGGGAAAAGTAAATTATATCTGAGGGATACTTGTGAGGTAAGAAGCAAAGTTACAAAGTGGGGGGACATATATTTAACAATGATTCCCTTTTCACTGGGTACAAAGCAATGTTAGACGTCTTAGTAGGCTGACCATATTTTAAGTGATTTTAACTGCATTTGTGAAAGACTATTGCTGTGAAAAAGACGTTTTAAACTTTGTTTAGTTTAGGTCAGTGTACCAATCAGGATCAAGAGTATGGGAATTTGAGCTGGGATTATCCATTAATTTTAGGTATATTTCACTAGCTATGGTGCTTTCCTTAGACACCATCTGTAGTTATGGGAGAAAAAGCAGAGCTATCAGGTTCTCAATCATCTGATCCTTTCCAGAAGTCAGTATCCGAATAGTACAGAATTAGCTGTATACCCAAAAGGGCTGTTTGGATCTTGCTTTTGACGCTCTCTGTGCTGAATCTAGAAGAGACAATTGATAAAGGAGTGAGAATCAATTTATACAGTTTATACCAACAATAAAAAATGTATTTTGAAACAGAATTATGATAGCATTCTGCTGCTCCAGAGCATTTGCATCAAAGGCTCCCTCAGGTTTGAAAAGCAACCTCTCCTTATTCCTCACCCAACTTCCATTAAAGATGTAAGCCAACTGCTCCATTTCATAGGCTGGAAAAGGCTAGAGGCAACGTTTCCAAACATGCTTGTGCACTGCAGGTGGCACTGCATGCTCCTTTGGTGAGAAATGGACACATTGACAGCTACTTCTGATTTGTCTTCCAGGGAGATTCAGGTGGGCCATTAATCTGTGCTGGTCAGTTCCGTGGGATTGTTTCTTTTAGAGAAGAATGTGAAAATACAAGAATACCTGGAGTTTATACGTGGCTGACTGAAGATTATATTGACTGGATAAAAAGAACGACTTCTAGTTGCACAGATCCATGAAACAAGAGCATTTTAATAAATATTGTGCTGTGCATTACAGCTGGATGCTGCTGCTTTACAGCACCACCTTTGAAATTCATCTCCCAGCTTTACAGCTTTGCTGACACCACCACAGTTTTTTGTGAACAGTTCAAAGTATCCACATTTGTACAGATAAACACCTTTACTAAGCTTTAGCAGGAAACTGCCACATAGAAAACTTAATTTGTAATGGATTCCACTCTACTTCTTACTAGGATAGGAAAGTATTCATTGCACCTGGGATAAAGCAACATTTGTTACCATGTACTTGCACAAAAATTCAGTTTCAGAATGATAGTGAATGAGAGGTCTGCTGAATGAGAAAAAATAGAACAAAAGCTTAAAATCTTCGAATATTTATCTGTGATGTTATTAAACCCCAAATACTCAATTTTACCATTATTCAATATTTATGTAAATTCAATTTCAAAAAGTTAAAATATTAAACAGAGAGAAACAGTTTTCCAATTAGTCTTCATTACAAAGATACAAATATAGAGATAAAAATAACATCTGTCTTTTTTTCCCTAGATGTTTTCCTTCCTTTTTAATTTTTTTTTTTATTTGTGCATGGGTTTTGTTTTTTTTTTTTTTTTTTTGGTGTTTTTTTTTTTTTTTTTTTTTTTTTTTTGGTTTTTTTTTTTTTTTGGAGGGGGGTGGGTGTTGGGTCTGTTATTGTTTTTTTGTTTGTTTGTTGATCAAATCAAAATCTCCCATTGGTTCATAATCTCACTCTTTCAGTTAATAGTTTACTCAAAAAGTATAAATACTGATTGTAATAGATGTAATTATAGTTCTTTAACATAGCTCCTAACATCTGTCAAAACAAACAGGACTCTAGCTATGTATTTCCACAGACTTCTAGTAACAGAAGGACCTGGTGTGTTTCTGAAGAAATCTGTGGTTAGCTTGCTGTACTTCCAAATATTTTCTAGATCTTTTGTAACAAAACTTTCAGTTTTGAAGTGACCATCTAGAGGGTTTCTCTGCATCTGTGCTTATTGCACTAACATGTACCAAATATGGTAAATTTTGAGATGTTGCAGAGGCACGAAAAAACAGCTCCAGCACAATAACCCACTGGCCTTGATTATTGACCAGGAGCCGTGTCACAATTTTGAGCAGAGCAGAACAAGGATATATCCTTTATATCATAAAGGATATATATGTAGGAAAGAAGCAACTGGACACCACAAAACTGGGTCAGTCATTGCCTGTAGTGCAATAAAACCTGCCATGGTTGTGTGTGTGGGCTTAGACCCAGTTCTTGTTCAAGGCTGTGGGAAGTAAGATCTTAGGAGATGTCAGTGGGATTTGGCTCAGTACTGGAATATGGAGAAAACTGGGAAAAACTGAGGGGGAAAAAGCAAATGATATATAAAAGTGAAAAGAATAATGTACCATTGTTCTCACTTTCCAGCTAGGGGTCTCAGAGGATGTTGCAACACAAATTTGTCCCTTTAAACTTGGTGAGGTAAATGACAGGAGACTTTTCACAACATGGAGCCTGATGGCCACAAATTGGTGTTCAACTTGGCGAGGGCAAGACCTTCACTTCCTCTCTCATGTGAACAGTGGCTGATACTGATGAAAAAGAGTGAGTGATAAAATCTGGAAGCCATAACCCAGCAGGTTCATTGCAGTACAGGAAGCTGCGCTTCCTGTGTGTGATCTCCTGCAATTACTTCATTCACATAATCTTTTTTCTGTTTATGGGTGATGGAGCATGTGGAAGGGTGTTACTGCTAGGCCTGACTGCTCCTGCCAAGCCCCTGTGACTCTCCCCAACTTTTACCAGAACCTATCTCAGACCCCAGGGCTCTCCCCCAGCAACAGTTATCAAGCAGCAGCCTTGACTCAATTTCTGTCCACCTTAAGACTTTATTCCCTTCCCGTGTAATAGAAGGGAAGTGCCTGCCCTCCCACCTCTCTGTGTGAGGAGGGGCACTTTGGGCCAGGGGGAGTGGTAGGAGTCCTGCAAAGTGTCTCACAATTCTGGATTTTGTTAGCACCTCTGAAAACACATGGTGCAAGGATAACTGTTTTTGCAGCCAGAGATGGGCAGAAGAAAGGTCCAGGAAAAGGAGGTGACCACCGGTGTCATTCACTGTTAAAAGCACTGCTGGGCTTATTCTCAGAACTGAGATCAAAACAAGAAAGCCACAGAGAATAGCTCCATGTATGTTACAGTTTTGCAATGACAGACACCAACGAAGCTTGAAAAAATTAAGCTGGAAACACATTCTTTACCAGATTGAGAAGAGCTAATTTTGAGCAGCTCATGGCAATTTACCAAACATACTAACACAGCATTTGCAATTCCACTTTCACTCAGTGGCAGAAATTTAGTCTAGTCTCTTTTAACTCAACATACCTTAACAGTAATCTCTAGGTGCCTGTGAGGTGTCCCCTTGTACGTCCCAGTTCCTAAACACTGGTTTCTTCTACCAGACAAACTCTCCTGGACTATTTTTATCTTAACTGGAAATTTATTAGTAGATTAAGGGATCCTCCCAGTTCCTAAACATTGGCTTCTTCTACCAGACAAACTCTTAACTGGAAATTTATGAGTGGATTAAAGGATCCTGCCTCAGGAATCCTTCTGCCCTTGGCCAGGCATATGCTCCTGTCTATGCTCACACTTCTCAGCTTTGTCTGTGCAGAGCTGACTTCCCTGTCACAGTTTTGCCTCTGTATCTGTTTTTACTGAGGTATTCCAGGTAAGCAATATTTCATAAGGATTATTTTCTGAGAGGTCTGACTTGCTTGTTGCCTGTCACATAGTCATGACTGGGCACAAAGAGCAGCCCCTAAGGCTGACCAAGCTGTGCACTTGACAAAAGAGCTGACAAATGTCACTGACATGTGGTGTAGGGCACTGAGCAGAGCACACAGTGCTGAAACACAGCCCTTGCCTCTATCCATGAGAGGGGATTGATGGCTCATACACATCACATTGGGGTGCAGATGCCAGTCAGGTTTGGTCCTCAGGTTCATACTGCTCTTGTGCTGGGCAGTAGTGCCTGATGTTTTCTACTAGTTTTGGCTGTACATCTAATGCACTGCATGTTCAATTTTTTGTTGATTATTTTTTTAAACAAGCTTCTATTTCTCAGTACAGAGGGTATCATTATCAATTATCAACAACTGTTGTTTCCTGAAGCTGTGGTGGTATGTTTGAAGCATGGATGCCTACACAGCTTCTAGTCAAAGCCTGTGTTTTATCTACTGACTACAGAGCTGCCTGCTATCTAGCAAGCTGTAAAAGTAACCTTCCTTTTGGGCAATACAATCTGGCATCAGGAAGAAGCATTTTGAAAATAGAATTAAAACAAAACAAGCCATCAGATTTTCAAGATAATTTTCTTGAATACTTGCCAGAAGAATCAGTTCATTGTAGTCAGATAAATTACAGCAAGTCATTTTCATATGACTGCTATATCTTTTAATTACAGATTGCTAATTTTAAAAAATGTATCCTAATCTTATTAGTGACCTGGCAGCTGGTTCAGGCACTTCTACCCCAGTATGCTTATAATCCCACAATCATCTGAATGAGCTTCTTTTGGATTGACTTATGCACTTCATAATTAATGCCTAACAGATTACAAGTAGGTGTAATGTAATCGCAATTAAATTCAAGGTGGTACAGTTTTTTTTAAAGCAAGGAACCACAGAAAGATAAGCAAAAAAGCCTTTATTAAAAAAAAAGCCCTTATATAATAATACAATAGGAACTTACATACCTTAGATACTTACAAAGACATGTATTACATTTAATATATAAACAATAGAGTTTCAGAGACTTCATGCTTATGAATTATTAATACATTTTTTGGTAAAAAGCAAGAAACTGCCCTATTAACACATTCTTACAACACCTTTATTTCAATAAATAAACAAGTCTCTCTGCAACCACATAGAATATCAAGATAGGAATAATTAGAATAGAAGCAATATCAATAAATGAAAAAATTAAATATTACTTTAATCATTCTAAATCACTCCTCTACTAAAAAGTAATAGTTATGAGTATTTCATTAACTATTAATTAACAAGTCCAGAGAAGAGCCATGAAGATGATTAGAGGGATGGAGCACTTCTCCTGTGAAGAAAACTGAGAGAATTGGGATTATTCATCCTGGAGAAGGCTTTGGGGTCAGCTATTTGCTGCCTTCCAGTACCTGAAGGAAGCCTATAAGAAAGATGGGGAGGTGTGGATATTCTCAGTTCAGTCAGAGGGAAAAAGAGAAAGATTTCTGCCAGGCTAAGCCTGGGAGAAGAGAGATTCTCCTGTTTCCTGTTTTTCAGACTGAAGAGAATTTCCCTAAGATTGAACACTTCCCCATCTTTCGTGGAACAAGTCCCTCCCTCTGGATATTCTCAGTTCAGTCAGTGGGAAAAAGAGAAAGATTTCTGCCAGGCTAAGCCTCAACTCTCAAATTGAGAGAGCAATGTGACCAGTGGAGAGTGAGCCTGGTGAAATATTTCCCTCGTTTGCTGGAATATTTTACTCATTGCTGGTGTGTGTGTAACACGCAGGGTGGGAAGGAAGCAAGATTTGCTCTTGCTTAACGTTAGGCAAGAAAGCAGTAAAACTGGCTGGGTTTTGTTATATCTGGGACCTAAGTATTAAAACAAACGTGAAGGCCATTAGTGCGATTAGTGGAAAAGTAATTCTGTTTGTGTTAGTATTTTAGAGGAATCCCAGAGTTTTGAGATGAAAATCTAGCTTCTTCAAGGGAGCTGGAAGAGAGACATAGAAATTCTTCATTAATGTTTGCTACAGAAATGCTGGTGGGTTGTCCCTGTGTGTGTGTGTCACCATGAGTTCCCCTGAAAAACATCCTGTTTCTCCAAGTTTCAAGGAAGGAGTGTTGAAGTAAGAGAGGGAAAATACTCAATTGGGCACCAGCCAGTTGAGAAAAGGGGGCAGGATGAATGCCTCAACTTTGAGAGGAAGCTTTGGAGTTGGTTCTCCACTGAGTTGGTTCAGAGAAGTTCTTCTCTTCTCTGAACTTGCAACCTCTTGCTCCTGTCGGAGCCGGAGGAGAGCCTTCTGGTTCAGAGCCAGCAAGAGTCCTTCTGGTTCTCCAGTGCAGGCAATATGGTATGGGCCCTTTGACAGAGCCAGGCTCCTGTGCATGTTCAGCTGGAGGCACCTTACAGAGAAGCACGAAGAAGACCCAGAGCTGTCTCTGCACTGCTTTTCCCCGCCGAGAGGACTCATGAGAAATGCCCCAATGAGAAGGTCCTCAGAGCAAACTTGCACCAGAAGAAGTAACAGAGGCAAATGTGGCCTATCCCTGTTTCTGTCCTCTGGGTCCCCTGGGGTTCTGCATGGAATGTTGGGCTGTGCCTGTAGCAACTGTCGTTGTCTCCTACTCCTGCGGCCGTTGGTGGAACACTGGTGGAGCAGCGGTGGAGCAGCAGCTGCAGGATCTGCTCCTGGGCTGCCCATGACCAGCCGCCTTATGGCCTCAGCACCAGATCTGGCCTCTGGATCGACATCCTCATCTCCTTGTCTGCTGCCAGGCATCCCCACGGCACTTTGGGACTGCCAAAGGTAAGAAAATTCCTGTTTGCCCTCAAACCACTAACAGAATGGCAGGAGGCTCCAGCTGGCTGTCCCACCAACCATGACAGATGTGGTTTGTGGTCACTTTCCCCAGTATGACAGAATTTTCTGGGTTGGACAGGACTCCCGAAGATCATTGAGCCCAGCTCATGGGCCTGCCCATGACAGCCTCAAAAATCATAGCCTGTACCCAAGAGCAGTGTCCAAACACTTTTTGAGCTCTGTCAGGCTTGGTGCTGTGACCCCTTCCCTGGGGAGGCTGTTCCAATGCCCAACCATCCTCTGGGTGAGGAACCTTTTCCTTATATACACTGGCACATCTACCATGCCATTCTCTTGGGTCTTCTCACTGGCCCCAAGACTGAAGGGAGTAGTGCATGGCCTTCTGCTTCCCCTCTTGGGGAAGCTGCAGACTGCTAGATGGTCCCGCCTCGGAAATTCCAAGTGAAAAAGGCAGCAATTACACCAAAACTGAGGGGAGCTGGGATGGAGGAGCTTATGGTTTGTAATGATGAGGATGAGAAGGAAGGCTACAGACACATTTTGGCAGAATGATTTTTATCTGGAGAATTGTTTTGATCTCTTTCAGGTGGAAAGGAGAGGCACAATGAAAAGGACAGGAGGAGCCAACATTCAGCTGTGAGTTTTGGCGCAGGGGTTAAAGGATAGCAAACTTGAGGAATGGCAAGGAGGAGAACTGCTATTTCAGAGTCAGGGTGGGATTGGTTCAAGCCTGTGGGTCCATGGGAGGTGTCTCTTGACCATTTGCCTTTCTTACGTTCACCTCCTTCTTCCTTTAGGCACATCAATGTTGGCAGTGACTTTCAGGCCGAACTCCCTGAGCTGCAGATCGGACTGCCAAGTGAGGATGAAGAGCCTGCAACCCTGGTCTGGAAGCCCTGGGGGGAAGATGACTCTGACATGGAAAAAACAGACAGAGGTAGTTGTCAAGCTTTTTTTCCACCCCTGAGATACTCGAGTGTGTAAAACTCTCTTTTTTGGGTGAAAAGTCTGGTTTTTGCAGGCTCTGCTTCTCTCCTTGTCTCGCCCATCTTCCCACGTGCGAGTGTTAGAGGCAAGGAGGATGCTCTGCTTTTGCAGCAGAGCAGGAAAAAGAACAACTGTCCTGCTCTCCAAATTGGTCAGAGGCATTTGCCACTGGAAGAGGGGAGATTGGCCCCCACTTCTTATTACAAAAGCTGCTTTGAAGGGAGAGCCAGCACTATGTGGGCCCTTGGTTCAGCTGCCCCTTTCTTTGCTCTCCTTTTCATGCTCTCCAACCTGCTGTCTTAAGCTCTTGTGCTTTCTTTCTGCCTTGTATGGCAACCTTTTCCCTTCCTTGGCTCAAGCCTGACTTTCGGTGGGATTTGTTGTGCTTGCAGTAAGAGAACTGTTGGACATGGCCAGCTCCCATGGCATTTCCGGGGCAGCAGCTAACCTGGAGCTTGCCCTGCACTGCCTGCACCAGGCACGCGGCAGCATTCCGGTAAGAAGCGGCTGTTTGGGTGCAGAGAAGAGTGGACAGGGAATTAATAATGCCCGGGCACTGGGACAGCCTTTACTGGCTGCTCTTTGAAGAAGGGAGTTAACAAGAAGCAGAGCACTTGCTGCCTGCCATGTCTCCTCCAGCTGCATCAGGAGTGAGCCCAAATGGCTCGAACAGGGAGAATATCTCTCCTGGAGGCACTGGTGGAGGGTCCTGCAGCCTGCTCCCTTGTAAATCTCCTGGAGATCCGTGTTCTCTAAGACATTTTGAGGTGCATAGAGGGGAAATTCCAAAAGCCTCAGTGGGCTGAGGCAATTCTGGGTGCAGGAGGAGCAAAATCATTGAGTTGGTCAGCAAAATGCCACCCTTGGGCACCAGGATCAAAGGGATGGGCAGCAAAAATGAGGAACTAGGAGCAAACCACAATGTTTGACCCATATGAGCTGCAGTGGCTGGAATCTCTGAAGAGGCAAAGTAGCTGAAAGGCAGCACTTCTATTTTTTGGCTCCTTTTTTTGTTCCGGAGCAGCTAAAACCTTTTTCTGTTTGATCCTACAGGAGGCTCTGGAGATGTTGCTCTCGGGGGGGCCTCCAACACCTCAAGGCCATCCCTTGGCTGATTATCATTACGCAGGTAACCAAAGCACAGCTTGTTCCTTCACTGACAGGTGCTGCCGTCCTCTTAATTGCCCTATCAAGCATTTCTGCTTAAACAAGTAACACCGGCACAAGGTCTCATCTTCTCTGGGGGCTGGGAAAGCACCAGCATCTACTCCTTCATCTTGTTGTCCATTATTTTTTCCCTGGGGAATGCCTGCTCTTGACTTCATTACCTTCTGAGGGAGCAGACATGTACACATGTGAATAATGGATGGCGCTGATTTTGTTTCTACTCCAAGTGGAGAGAGGGATCAATTTACCTGCTGCTTTTTATTGCCAGACTCTGATACATGGACACCTGAGGAGAAGGAGTCCTTCCAAAAGGCTTTCCACACCTCTGGCAAGGATTTTCATCTCATCCAGAAGCAGGTAAAGCCATAGGACATTCTTTACTTTAGTAGATCATCAGAAGGAATTGTTGCTTATTTCTGGTACCAAATACTGGAATTCAGTCTCTCACTTCTCAAGTACCAAAATGTTAAAGTAGTAACGAAATGGGACATTGAAGGCCTACGTGAAAATGATGATCCTGCCTCTCCAGCCCTTTTCTTCAAGCTGTTTTGGAAAACGAGGATTTATTCTGTCAGACTTCTCTTATAGGTATGCTGGTGCTTCCACAACACATTATGTTGGGACAACTGCAGTGAACGGGGGAAAGAAGAACTGTGCTAGATGGATTTCTTTTTGATCTGTGCATTACATCTGTTACCATGTAGCTTAATACAAGGTTTACTACATTGCATAATGCCTCTCTCACTCCATGTTGATCTCATTTTACACCCTACTCAGTTTACTCCATGATTTTAATTCCTAGTTTATTCCATATTCTACTTTTTCTCCAATGCACCTTACAGGATGGCCATTTTAGATTCCTTCTTTTTTTCTTCACAACAGATTCAGAGTAAGACTGTGGCACAGTGTGTGGAGTACTACTACTCCTGGAAAAAAGAGCATAAACTTGCCAGCGCTCTTGCTCAGGTGAGCAGGAAGGAGATCCGGACATGCCAGGAGGGTCAAGAAACTGGGAGAAGGGGACAAAACCTGCTGGCGAGCTATGCGAGACGCTCCTTTGCCAGGATCACATTGTCTTATGCACTGGGAAAGGCACAGCAGATGCTGCCCAGGGCTTCATTGTGCTGCTGCCCTGAAATCCTAGAGCATAACTTTGACCCAACAAAGCAGCACCATCACCAAAATGGGTTTTGACTCTCTATAGACTGATTTCTCAAGGGCTGGCACCCTTGCTGATTGCAGTCAGATCCTTAATTCCCCACTGCTTGCTAACATCAGTAATCTGGGCTGCATTCATGGAGATGCTGCAGATTTTCAGGGATCTTTTTGTAGCATCCCAGTGTACTCCTGAAGAAGGAGCTGCCAATGCTGTGGCTCTGTTAAAACTTTCCTTACCGACAAACAACAATTTGGTTCAGAGAAAGAGAGAGAGAGAGAGAGAGAGAGATATTATTTTAGTATTTTAGTAGAAAATGGGTAACCATGTGTCTTCATTAATTTGACTGAATTTAATTTGACCCATTCCCTAGACATTTGTGGAGGAAAAAAAGAGATAAATAGATGTTAGGCAGAGAGGTATAAATAAGAAATGTAGAACTATGGATACCCATGTATTTATGCCACCCCTTCGGGCTGTAGAAAAGAGGAGTACTTTCCTGCAAGTGCTGTGTTGGCAGCCTGCTGCAGCTCGCTGCCAAATCCAGCCATTTTCTCAGCTCTTCAGGATTTGAAGGAATTTGCTTAGGCCAATAGATTTTTGTGCTGGGCACTCTGAGTTCCAGCTTTCTGAGAGGAAGGAAACATTGATAAGGATTCTTTGATTTCCAGACTGTGGGCGAAGCAAAGAGGAACAACAGCCCTCCCAGAAAGGAAAACGGGGAGACAGGGAAGAGGAGCCGCAAGAGGGCCCGCAGCGCGGAGTGTCCCTGCTGCCAACCGCACCAGCCACCCCATTCGGCGGGAGGCCCCTTTCCATGCAGGCAGTGCAAACGGTGCGGAAGTTCCTCCTCTTTCTGCTCAAAGCTGTGCCTTTGGACTAAAACAGGCTGACCATTTTCAAAGGCACCACTGGGGAAGCTGAGGGCTCTTGGAGGATCGCCCCTCACAGCCGTGGTCAAGGTTACAACCCACTTTAAACCCAAACAGCTTAGTTAAAACCCAGCATTCAGAATGAAACCTTGCCGTAGCCCAACAAGACACAATTCATACAGGTAGGAGTAGATACATCAAAGCTTGGTTTGATGGGGCTGATCAAATTAAAAATAGGATGAAGCAAAAGGAGGAAGAAATTTGAAGGAACTGAAACAAGATAGATCAGACTCATGGTGCTGATCATTTTACAAGTGTGTCACAGCCTGAAAAGACAGAAAGTCATACAAAAACTGAGATCGCGGTGCTTGGTTTAATGGCGTGTCTTAAATTAACAATAGATGGTTTGTCTCCTATCTTCCAGGGTATTTGAAACCATGAAGGAAAGGAATAAACACAGGAGAAGGCATTGCCCACGGAAGGAAGCAGAGCCTCTCCCCAAGAAAAAAAGACCAAATTAGCCCTGCAGCTGTCCAGGGCTAGCAAGAGTTAGCTAACAAGAGGACTAGACAGAAATAAGATTGTTTGTTAAATTTTTAGGGTTGTTTATTCTTCTGCTTAGTTTACTAGATAGGAATCTCTCCATTTATTAGTTAAGATTCATTAGTATTATTAAAGATGTATTAGTATTATTAGATTTATCAGTAAATGTAAGAGGTTTGGTGTTTGCTATCTTTTGTCATTTTGTCTTTGTTGAGACACAATATGTCTTTATCATTAAACCAAAGTTTGCTCCACATTGTCTTTTTGTCTGTATGAAATCACTCAAGCAACGTTTGTTACATTTGCTGGGTGTTGCAAACACAGCGTTTACCCTGAGAGAAAAATCTGGGCACGTGAGTCCCTCATAAGCCCAGCCCTTTACTGCCATTGAAATAATTACTGCCAATGAAATAATGGTGGGGTTTCATTCTTTGATTCCTAAAAATCTCGGCTGCGAGTCAACTCAGAATCTCAGGGCTCTTACTTTATAACAGACTATACTGTCTTATGAACAATGATGTTATTGAGCGGTCTTTGCCTCATTGAGCAGAAATATTGGGAGTACCTGAACAAGGTGAGAGCACTGCTGGTGGAAAGAAAACACAAAAGCTAGATTGAATTCTAAAGAAATATTTAAATTGCTTTTCTTTCCGACCTCTTTCCTTCCCCTTGTTTTTCCTGCACCCAGTTACTTAAGTCAGGGTCACAGTAAAGGTTACCCATTTTGATACTCATATTTGGGCGGCAATTTCCAGAAGGATTTGTTATTCCACCAACAGTGCTGGGTTGGGGTTTTCCCTCCTCATGGTACTTGGTTGCAGCTTAGCCATCCTGGGAAGTGTCTGCCCAGACAAACACTTCCAGTGACTTTGAAAGGGTTTCCAGCTGCACAATCAGTGATTTCCAAGTCCTGTTTCAGGCACTTATCTTAGGCAATAGACAAACAAAAACCCCCTTTCCCTTTACGGTGATTGTTGAAAATTGACTTTTTATTTTTACATCCAGTGCTTTGTAAATGAAAAAAACAAATATTTATCATTTTATAAAACAGAAAAAAGCCACTATAGCCACCACTGAAGGTAGTCTGCCCAGCTCAAGTGGTCTCATAGGACCCACAAGAGAACATATTGTACACCATAGCTTTGGGGGCTGTTTCCTACTGTCAACTATCTGCAGCTGACCTTCCTCTTTGTTCACTTTGCAGCTTCTTTACAGTCTGGGTGAGATACCTACCCAGCACCCAGACAGTGTTCATAGTCTAAAACATTATAGCACAGGAAGAGGATTCATAATACAATGCAGGGCACAATTAAAACATGGGATTGAGTAGCAGCTATCAGGTTTTAAATAAATGATCTAAGAAAGTGCATCTGATAGTGAACTACCTCAGAAATGTTTCTGGCTTAAAAACCTTATTCTATCAGGGTCTTCCTTGTAGTAATGGAAGGGAGCATCTAAAATAGCTCATGCTCAGTCTGTGACAATTCAGAAGAGAAAGTAAAAGAGAAGAATAATGTGCCATTATGGAGAAATCACACATTCAGTCTGTCAGATCCACAGCTTGGAAAGATAGCTCCAGCTTTGCAGATTTCACTCATATTTTTTTTTCCAGGTAGTTTTCTTAAAATATAAGTCTTCTGGGCATTTGATTAAATGACTGAAAATTACCATCAAGCTTTGATCAAATAACTAACATTGATCAATGAATAAAATGACAAAAAAAAGACTACTTGTGTATTATATTGTACTCTCTCATATATGTTGAGTGTATAAAGGTGCATATAAATTACCACATTTCTGAGTAAAAACACAAGGTTGTGTTCTGCACTTGTAATATTGCTAGCTATTACACTTCTTTCATCAATACATTAAGAAAGCTGAAAATAATGATATGCAAGCCAAAATAGATTTGGAAGTGCTCTTTGTTGGTTTATAGCTTATAATTTTAAGCTTTCTAGCAGTTTTATTTCTTAATGAGACCAGATTTGTCACAGGCAATATGCAGCTGTTACTCCTCATTGCTTTCTGTTTAGAGCTTGTTTGCAAACATTCCTTTCCATATTTTGAGTAAAAAAACACACAGCAGAGATCATAAAGAATTGAAAGCATCATGTGAAATCCTGACTCTGCTGAAATGAGTGACACAGCACTTAAGTCACTCAGGTCAGCATTCACCCACAATATATGTGTTCCAGGGAAAGAAAAAAAAATATATTTGTAAACACAGCCATATGATTTATGGGACAAAGGAAAAAGGATGTAGGAAGCATGTGCATGAAAATCCTTTTGCCACACTGGGGAAACAAATGGTCCTGTATTAGGTCCCTCCAACTGTATTGTTCTTGGAGATCCTGACTGGTGTCTCTTTCCATGGAAGCCAAGATATTAATTCAGTTTGTTTCCAAACCTGTTCCCTGAAGTAGATACCAATTAATGTAGCACAGAAATGCCTGAGGACCAGCCGCTAAAAGTCTCCTTTAACAAGGCTTTGCTCCAGTTAATCCAAAGCCTCAGAGGCTTCAGCTGGGATAGACAAGATGGACGGAGTATGAGAAAACAATAAAGATGGAATAAAGGAATATAGTCTGCTGAGCTCTTATTTTTAGGGTGATTTTTGTGCGTGGCATAAGTAAACATGCACATAGATCAGAGAGAAAGTACAGTGTAATAAAGCAGAAAAACAGTATAATGAGGTCTAAGGCTGAACCAGAGAGATTGAGTGGCAGAGAGAAGAAGAATGATACAGCCACTTATCCCAAAGAAAGAAAGTATCTGTAACACTGGAAAAAAGTCTGAAAAAAAGTTCCCATTGGTGTCCTTACTCCTTTCCGACCTCCTCTGGCTCTTCCCTGAAGTTGTGTTACTTAGGAAATGCAGAAGTTCTCCTCTGGCCTTTCTGGGATCACCTAATTATTCTGGAAAACCTCTATATTTTAGAGATGAACACTTATGGAAGGGAGAGTTTTCTCATACAAGAAAAATGATGATTGATATAAATTCGATATACTTGCTTATCTAAGCCAATTTCTTCAAATTGACTTTTCTCTGCCAATGGAAATCATCCTGGCTATATTGCAAAGAATACATGGAAGCATTAGCTCGTGAAGACACCTAACCCTAACTTAAACAACTCAAAACTTCACATATATGACTACAGATTTGCTTGTTAGGAGCACATGGAGCACAAGAAGATAATAAGCTTTTAATAGGTTTGTAATTCATTACAGGAAATAGCTACTTAGTCAAGTCCAAACTATATATAAAGCATAGCTAAAACATTTGCAGAAATGTTGCAAGACAATAGCACTACTTAACTGCAACAAAGTTTCAAAAGACATGTTTTAGTACAGAAAAGTAATACTTAAGATATGATCCTATTCCCATAAGGGTCCATAGAGTTATCAATTTTAATCTAAAAAACAGAGATCAAAATCAACTTGAGTAGCAAGAAAAAGTATACTTCCCACCAATCCTAAGCTATCAGATTCTAATATCTATACCTAAGAATTGAAAACCAAACAGTGCACTTTCAGATTCTGCACAGAATGACAAGGTACCAAGAAAAAATATTTATTCAATGGGAATTTGGCTTAGTTATCAGGCACTGGTAGAATCGGAGTATAATTACCATTTGGATTGTGTAGAGAAAATATAAAATCCATATGGCATTTGTAATTTTACTGACTGTTGTGTTATTGTTTATGTCTGGAAAAAACTGATGAAAATGTTTTTTTCAATCTAATATATTTCATTCTAGTTCTGCAGAGAATTACTGCAAGCAGAAGCTTCATTACAGCAGAGAAATGAGTGCGTGTTTCTACATCAGTTAACTATGTCAAACAGTAAAGGAAGAAATGGCCACATTATCTCAGCATTAAAGCTGTTTACCATATGGACACCTCACCCTCTAAGCAGAACATGCAAAGAACCATCATTCACATCTTGGGGCTTTTTATTGATAAAGAAACAGAATATTTGAAGATCAGTCCTGAAAACATGTTTTTCTATATGGACAGGGTTTATTTCTCCCTAGGTGTACATATGATTATCTGGGGTGATTTAGATTTCTAGAACCAAGAAGTGTCACAAAAGATGCAGCTCCTGACAAGGGTATTGATAAGATGTGTGTGTGTGTGAAGGCAGTGTTTTGGGCTGTGAGTGACTAACCATTGTATTCAGAGAAGCAAATTTCCTGAAGGCTAGAAAAGGTATGTGACTTTCTTGTACTGTCCTGAAATTCCTTGGTATAGATCTTGGAGGTCTTGGGCACTGAAACACCTTTCTTCCTCTGGAAAGGTCTTGAAAGTATTAAAAAAAAAATTCAGCATAACAGAATCACAACATATTTTTTCATCATGTTTCCCTGTTTAAATAAACTATTTATTTATTGTGTGTGACAAATCCAGACTTGCCCACCATGGAAAAAATTGACCCTTGCTGAACTTTTACACCACTTTTTTTGCCTCTTGAACACCTATTCCAAGAATAGAACTGTTTCACTTGATTTGTAACTGAATTGAGAGAAAGCCAGAGATTTCTGCTATGCAGATTATTATGGTGATTGTAAAATCACTGGGAATACCTGTTCTGTGAAGAGGCCACACAGGGCAGAGGTTTGGCAATCAGAGCCAGCCATGACTGGAGCCCATGGAAGAACAGGACTGTGCCACATGGGCTCAGTAAGCGGCCCAGACGTGACAGGGTCCAGCTCCATTTCAATGGAAAACTCAGGGCATAAATCATATGCAGTAGGTTTGGCTAGCAGCTCCCAGGCTGAACATGCCACATATTTGCACGTGGACATATGGGCAAGTATATTTTTGCTGTGCTCCAAAGAAGCTGAGGGTTTCTGCAGGTAACCCAGCATATCCAGTAATTTCTATGGTAATTCCTGAATTTGTGCCTACCCAGCTCTCTGCATAGCACCTGGTCTGCCTGGAGAAAGCATGTAAACATCTCTTGCCTTCAGCAAGTAGGAAATGTCCCAAAGTACCTATTTTTACCAGAGTGGAGTTGCTATGCTACAGCTGAAACAAAGAGTAATTAGCAATTCATTGAAAAGATACAAGAAAAGAAATCATACAAAGGGGAGTCCTTGCTGCTATCTCACTTTCCTGATTCTTATCTCTTACTTCCTATTTCTGGCTTTTCATTTTGGACTTAGCAGCTCAGCTTCCTTTCGGTGTTTCCCTTTGAATCTTTGCTTCTCATATAGCATTGTGCTTATGGCTTTATGAAAAGGAAGCCTGGGAAAAAGTTGGCTTGTTCAGGAATGTTTGGTAACATATTTTTAGTTTAGGGACTGTCTTTTAGAAAAGAGCAACAAGGGTCATGTATTAAACATTTTCCTATGTTTAAAGAGATATTAGTGCTTCCTGCTTATCCCAACTTTATAATTCAAAAGACTGGATAGTAACAGTAGCCAGAATGCTTAAATTGAGAAGACTGAAGGTGAATGTTTCTCTGTCTAAAGAGTAAAATTAACAAAACCTATAAGCTATTGACGAGACTGTGCCCATATACCAGCACAGACTAATCATGCATGTATCATGAAGATTGCCGTTTCGCCGGGATTTTTGACAGGCGGGAGTCACACTTTTCAGAGGCCATAAATGTAACCTCAATATCGTCCCACGGGCTGGTTTTGCTTGGGAAATAGATTATTTACAAAAGAAATGCAAAAATGGTTCTCAGAAATATTCTGCTGGAAACACAACTCACTGATATTAGATTGTTGGTTCCCTGTAAAGCATGGAACCCAAGGGTTGAAACCTTTTCTTCTGCTTCTAGAAGGAGTGACAAACATTATATATGGTGATGTAATTATGATGTAAGCTGGCAAAAAGACAATTTATGCTGTAAATTTAGGAAAAAAAATTAGCTCTGATCTGAGCCAGAAGGTCTTCAACCTTTGAAATATATTTATATCACAAGTTAAATAATGGTGGCAAATTTTCTGCTGTTGATATCTGGGGAAGCTCATTAATTCCCATTGCATCAATTTTCATGGAAGAACATAGTTCAGGGTTTTACAGGATTAAACTCCTCACTGGAAAGGAAAGCTTAATGGATTCCACAGATAAAACAACAGAGAAACATTAAAACCAAAGAGAGTGACACTGGATTTATTTTACTATTTGATCAACAGACAGTGTGGAAGATCATAATAGCCTTATTTCTTCCATGATACTCATGTATAATTCAGATATTTATCTGTTCATATTATTTTCTTCCATTACATGTATTTTTAAATCTATTGTAATAATTTACTTTGGCCTCTAGCTCCAAGCATAGGATACAGTTTCCATCTTATTCCAAATAATATTGGCTAGTTGCTAGGAGAATGTGCTGATTCCTTTTATGATTTCTTTTCCTCACCACATCTGTGTGTAATTTTTTTATTTATCATCTCTCTAGGACATTTTTCCTGTGAGAAACCCAAACGTGAAATGTAGCTCTTTCAGATCTCATTTAGTATTTTAGACAAGGAGCATTTCCTATAAATATTTACTGAATAGGATTTTACCAGCTGGTAGTTAATACCAGGCATAAATGTCTAAGTATATGTGTGGATGGGTCTGCACTCTACACATCATCTGTTATCTCCTCTGAGTGAGCAAGCAGGTGAGTTTGAAGTGCAGGTGTGGATTAATTTAAGGGTGAGCCTTCCTGCTCCTTACTGCTGCAGACCTATGATGCACCAAGTGTGAAAAGCTCTTTTTTTGGTTATTTCACTCTTAGGAGCAGATCTGACCTGAGTATTGAGTTACTGGCCTTAGCTGTATTCCCTGGTTCTCTGATTGAACTTAGCATCTCTCCCACATGAGGGACTGCCCAGTGGGGTTTACACTGGTTCTTCAGCCCCACAGCTTACAGCCTGACCTATAAACATAAACCAATGTCAGTTTTAGTCAATTCTATGCCAGCAGACATGGGTAGTGGTTTATATTATTCTGCTGACCTGAGAACTATGGAAGAAATATTGGGCAGTTTTTTTTTTTTTCTAAACAGACCTTTTTTTTTTTTTAAACAGGACATAAATTTCTAATTGATCTCCTCATTATAACTTAAACTTGTGTTCCTCCTCTGGTTTTGGCTGCAATTTTATTTCCATCTTAGGAGTACTCCTTTCACTTCTTAGAGGATAGATGCTTCGTAGTTTGAAGATAAAGCTGTCTACTATTAATTGAGCTAATTGGTGTCAGCTCATCCTTACTAATAGTACTTCCTTGGTTTATATGAGACCTCAACCTAACTCTTTTATTTTTTACCTTTTTTTTTTAACATTGACTTCTGACAAGTGTTAAACACACCAGCCCCTCCCCTCCCCTCCCCTCCCCTCCCCTCCCCTTCCCTCCTCTCCCCTCCCCTCCCCTCCTCTCCCCTCCCCTCCCCTCCCCTTCCCTCCCGGATGTTTTTTTTCTGACCAGCTTTTAGTTCTGGCAGTAATCTTTGAATGAAATGTTTAATTCACCTCCACTTAAATACTGATTAAAAAGTACTGTTTCAATGTAGGCAGAAAAAAACTACCAAAAAATCTGAACTTGGCTATTAAATGACATTATCTCATTTAATTCCCCAAAATAACCATCCACAGTCCCTAAAAGAGTATGGCAAAGATTTATTCTATTAAAGGTTATTCTTTCAGCAGTAAGATGATTCAGTGTGATTTTCTTCTGGCCATACATGCTGTGATAGCAAGGCAGAGCTCTCCTGTCAGCAGTGCACCCAGCGTCAGAGCAATCCCTGTCCTGCAGGAAGGTATGCAACCTCCTTGGGGTTGATTGTTTTGTTTTGTTTTTTTTTTTACTCTTGGCAGACGTCCTTGAGCATTTGAAACCGATGTGAGAGAGTTTTTAGTCCTCATGCAAAACAACCAACTAAACATAACACATTACATCAGCGCAGGCTTTTCAATTCCTGGATGGCAGCAGAGTGCTAATCCAACCTTCATCCTGGATTTCATAAACTGAAACAAGGGAGGCTGGCAGGAGCAGCGCTGCCGGATTGAGGAAGCTGACGACGGTGCAACATGTGGGCAACACACTTTATAAAGCTCATAAACTTGTAGGCTGATGTGTGCAGCTACTACTTTGGATTCTGTACCGCTGCTTCCCTCGGCAAGAGGCACCAGCAGGCTGAGCACTGAGACCTGCTCTCTGGGATGGAGCATTTACCCCTGCAAGACATGAAGGGCTTTCTGTTCCTCACACTCCTCCTGATGCCCGTGCTTGCTGGAGCTGCTTGGAATGCGAAATACGCAGTAGATTGCCCTGATCCCTGTGACAGTAATGCATGCAAAAGTACCGCACGCTGTAAGCGAACGGTGCTGGATGACTGTGGCTGCTGCAGAGTGTGTGCAGCTGCTCTGGGGGAGACTTGCTATCGTACTGTCTCGGGTATGGATGGTGTCAAGTGTGGTCCTGGGCTGAAGTGCCAGTTTTACACTGAGGAGGATGACTTTGGTGATGAATTTGGTATCTGCAAAGGTAATGATGTTCACTTTGTATGCACCCACTGTGGCAATTTGACAGCAACATACATGCAGAGTTTGCCACTTGCTTGAAAGGAGTTAAATGGGATTTTTACAGCTCATCCCTTAGCCAAGAAAAAAGGGAAAAAATACCTGCTGTCATTAGAAGGCATTACATGTACTGGGGCATGTTTATTAATGGGTGTTATTGTTTACACCTGGGGACATGTGTGAGGAAATACAGACAGGCTGTGCTTGAAGATGAGATTTTTGACTGGGGCTTTAGATGCCCAGGCACTAGTCCTGTTCTTTCTGTAGATTTGGTGGGTGGCTTTCTATAAATTATAAAGACTTTAATCCTGAAATCCAATGTTGTCACAGGTCCCTGTCACAGCTGCAAGTTCCTGGGGGTGATGCTTCCTCTGGCACTGCCAGCTGCCTGCCCAGGGACCAGGTGCTCATGCAGGGGTCTGGGGGATGGAGAAAATAGCACTGCCTGAGTGCCTGAAGATTTTGCCCTGTTTAATTTAGTCCTGCCTTTGAGGTGCTCAGTCATCCTAGGGATGTGGTCAGGGGAGGCAAACAGAAGCCCTCCTACCTGAAGGATGGCAATAACAGAACAGAAGCTGACTGTGAGATGAGCAGCCAGGCACTGCATACAGTTTATTCTATGTGTGTTGCATGCTGATTTCTTTAGGCAGAGGCTGTAATCACATTTTTCATTTAGGAGCTATTCTCACTCAATTTAAACAGGGGAATCTTTAAAGCGTGGCAAGGTATTATATTCGTAAGAAGTAGGGTGAATTTTTAAAATAATAAACTATTTAAAAAAAAGAGTTTGCAAAGCATGAATGCAGTGGGTTTTGCTGTGCTTGTATACCACTTCAGTAAGTAGATACAGATAAGCCTTAGAATAACTTCCTTAAAAGTGGGAATATCTTGGCAGTTAAATATCAGAAGTATTAATAGACTCAGTTAAAGTTATGACTTAGGACCTGATGCTGCAAAAATCACTTAGGCTGATTCACATACAGCACACACATATTTACCTTATTTAAAATAAACTCATGTGCATGGTTGAGTGTGAAACCCAAGATAGTACTTTATTGCAAACAAGTAGAACTTACACATACTTTCCTGGTGCACTCACCAGGAAAGTATTTTACTGAGATAATTGACTGATCTTCAGTTTATTAAAAAACATCGCAGTGCAAGATACTGCCTATAAATCCATTAACAATTGTTTTGAATTAGTGTGTATTTTTCATTTTCCTCATAGGAGTTTCTTTGCAATAGCACCCTTTGAATGGAAGAAAAGAAATATTATGGGACTTGAGATATGAATCCCCATGGCTAAATCTTCAGTGCTCTGTAGAAAATGTGAAGTAAAATGTTTGGGTTTTTTTCCCAATTGGTCAGTAGAAAAACTCATTAATTTCAGTAAAGCCGTATCTTGATTTAAAATTTAGATTGGTGTTTAAAGCTTCTATTCCCCATATATTTATTTCCACTAAATATAATAGATGTAATTTTGAATTATTTTTCTTTTTTCATCTCAGCTCTGAGATAGCACAATCTCTCCCTCGGGCCATACGTTATTTTATATATTCATTTGTAGCTATAGTACCAGGCCACTCACTCATTTTAATAACTTCCATGTTTGTAATAGCTGTTTTTAATAACTTCCATGTTTGTAATAACTTTGTAATAAGACGCAGGATGGCTAAATTCTCTCTGGCTTCCTGTTGACAATTTACTCTGAGGTTCTGGCAAAATGATCTGAACTCTCTGTTTTTCAATTTCTTATTTCTAAAATGGGCAGTATATATTCCAGAACAATTTTTGGGATACTTTTATTATTATGAGAGTGCATTGTACTATTATCAATAGCAATGTCATTATGGCTCGAAGCAAAGTACATTTTGGTGCCCTTGCTTCCATTAAACCACTAAAAGCTATCTGCAATTTATTTAGGAGCAGGACCATGTTAAACAAAAACCTTCTAAAAGACAAATTTGCTCAGATCTCAGTTTCATGAAATCTAAAAAGTTTCATCAATGCCAGGATTATTCCACACAGAGCCAAGTGCTTTGGGCTCAGACTTGTGTCTATGCTGCTGTGCACATCTTTGCATCCCACCTCCTCAGGCTGAACACCTGTAGCAGGCAGATTGATGCTCCATGTAGTGTGTGCTCTTTGCTTGTCTCCTAGGAGGATATGCACACAAGAACAGTTCTACTTGGGCAGGATTTTGTTTTTGTTTTATGTGGACAAGCAGCAGATCAAGGAGTCATTATTGGGAAGGGGAGTGTGCTGAGGCCTAGTAAGATTCTCCATGCTGGAGTGACTCACTGTGCAGCCCATTTCTGGGAACTGGTTGATCTTCTAGGGCTTTTCATTTATAAGAATAAATCCATATATACATTTGAAACACAGAGAATTGTAAAATGTTGGCTGAACTATAACTATAAAACTATAGTGCCTTATTTTGGTATTACCTAGGCTGTATGGCAAAGCTAAAATTTGCATTCACTCAAGAGTAGACTGAACAAACTGAAAAGGGTAATTTTATTGTGGGGTGTTATATGCAAAGAAACTATGTTTGGATCAAGAAGTCTTGTAGCTGAAAAGGAGAGACAAAATGAGGAGAGAGGCATCATTTGTACTTACTATGTCACCTTTCTTAAGTGTTTTGTGGAGGCCTGGGCTAGATGGTTCCTTGGTCCAGCCCTGAATAGTCATTCATCTGCCCTTAGGAGGTGAATCAGAAACTCTCCAGACCTTGCCATTTAAGGTGCCCATGTACATTGGGCTGACAAGGACAGTGAACATAAAGGCCTTTCTCCTGGGATATGTCAAGCCTCTCCTGGGAATGATCACCTGTTGGTGGGTTTGGAAAGGATGTGTTAGACATGGATTTTCCCAGTCTCTGCCTCTTTAGCAATGGTTTTGAGAAGGTATCCTATTCAACAGCAAGGCAGAGGAAGACAAGGCTGTAACTCTTAGTTTAAGCCCTCTGAGAAGTTATAATGACCCAGCATGTGATATGTGTCAGCTATGGGATAGGGTAAATCTACTGTACCTGACTTAATATTCTTTGGAAAACATTTGCTCCCATCCTAGCAACTGCTTTGTAGTGTTCCTCCTCAAGCTTGCTCAGGGATGTGAGGTTTGAATTAGGGCATTATGTGACCAGATGCAGCATAACCAGGGTGTTGCCTTAGTGCCAGAGATCCCTTCAGGGCATGCTCACTCTTTAGGCTAGAGCTGCAGCCTAAAGAGTGATCTCTCTGCCATGGGAAGGTAGAATCTGGCTGTCTGAGAAGGTGTTGGGTGGGAAGCTACTCCCCAGGACCCAGTAGCATCTCCAGGTGGATGGTGAGTTTGCTGGATAGCTCCTCAGGGTCAGGCTGCATCCTCCACCCAGACTGCTGGCCCAGGCCACAACAGCCCTGCACCAGCATCAGACTGCAGCTCTAAATATCAATGTTCATGAAAGTTAGATAATATCGTAGTGAATCACATAGTGAGTTCAGGGAACTTCTGGAGTCATCTTCCTTTCTAAATTCAATGCTACTCCTTTAACTAAATCCCCTATAATTGTATACCTACATATTCATATTCCTTTAACTAAGGCAATTTAATGTAAGAATGCGCTTAAATCTAGGAGTGTTTCTGAGAAGGATTACCAGTAGAACATTATAAGTAAGTTACAAGAAATGAAATTATGTATGTAAAGTGTGTCAAGGTTTGATAATACTGGAAAATACTTGTAAAAAAGCAGTCAGCATGCTGAAATCCTGTAGCTGAGGTCTAGCTGACCTCCACTCAAAGGTTTTCCACTTTCAAGCAGACCAGCTATTGAGACAGCAGATGACTTGGATCACTGAGAACAGCTTTGTTATATTTTTTTTCCAGAGTGTCCCTATGGTAGCTATGGAATGGAATGCAGGAAAGCCTGCAACTGTCCCTCTGGCATCTGTGACAGAGTAACAGGGAAGTGTCTGAAGTTCCCGTTTTTTCAACTGTCTGCTTCAAAGCCTCCAAATCGACGAAAAATATCTTCACACACAGGTAAGACTTTGTGGGACAGTTGATTTTAGCAGAAAACACCTTGCACATCATCTACTACCACTCTATGTGTGAGTGCTGGGTACTTTGGTGGAGCTGTGCAAACCATTAACAACACAAGCTAGGTTTATTTTTCTTATTGTCAGCTAACTTAACATGTGGCAATGAATTAGGCGAGCTGCGACACATGCTAGAAACATTTTGAAATACTTTGCAACTGTTTCATGTTCTAGCAGTACATCACCTCTGCAGCGGCAGGCTGTGCTAGGGTTTACGTCAGTCAGTTCAGGATTTCACTACATTGCATTTACTAGTGTTAGGTAATACATAGTAAAAACAATGTTTATTTTTCTCCATGAGGACAGAGCTTTATATATTTTCAGTTGTCAGTGAATGGTTTTATTAAATGTTATATTGTAGTCATTTGTCACAGTATCACTGGATTAAATTGTTTCCTTTACATTTATGTCTGAAGCTTGTAGTAGATCTGTCCAGAATTAAAATAAAAATTTAAAAAAAAGGAGTGTCACAAGCTGGAGTGTTTTTGATACACCAAGGGAAGATCACTGAAATTTTTAGAGGTGGGATAAAAATTTTCCCCTTTTTTTCACACCTGATGATACTGAAGTATGTTTGACTGAATGAAGTTTACTCTAAATATAAACACAAACCAAAATAAATGCAAATGTGTAGAAGAAAAAAAATCCAAAAATGTCCAGAGATTTAAATCTAGGTCTACTGAGATCTTTTATAGGATTTCACCTAAAGGTCTTTCGATTTAATTTCTTCTTGAACTGCAATATCTGTGCAATTCTGAATTTTCGTCTGTTATATTAAGCTGTGTAGACTTTGCTGTCTTAATGCAAGATTTATCTTTCTTCCTTTTTCTGCTTAGAGAAAGTTAGATTGAAGCAAACTTCTGCAGCTTATATCACATTTAAAATAATCTCCAAAAAAACCTCTTACAAGATCAATCAGTCCTGATATTTTTGTATTTTTCTACATGATTGTGCTCTTTTGCTTTTCCTTCTATTTATTACTGAGGGTACCAAAATAACGAGGGTGCCTGCTTTTTTCTGTATCTGTATTTTATCTGTATCCACACCTTCCTGGTCTATTTGCATCAGTTCCTCCTCCACTTTTCTCTTCCCCACTTGCCTATGGTCCCAAACTTTCTCTGCCTCAATGTTTAACTGCTTGACTTATCCCAGCCAGGATGAGATATCCACTGCTTGGAAACAAACAGTGCTTTTTACCTTTGCAAAGGTTTCCCAATTACTTCTGTCGTCAAAGGTCTGTCACTGTTAGCAGCTGAGGGACACAACGAGCAGTACTCCATGGGGTGGTCACACAGGGTTTCATTTAAAAGTGGTCTTCAGAAGTAACTATAGCATTTAAGTGATCTTCAGTGAATTAAAACAGCTGTAAATGCTTCTGCGTTTTAAACAGACAAGTTTCTGACCCATATGTTTTATAAAGACCACTATGTCTACACATGCCTAGCAAACTTAAAGGTGTCAGAGGTCCTGTACATTGCAATTTTACTCCTTTCACAGTCAAACAGTAGGGCAGTGGACAGCGCAGTCCGTCCCAGGCCAGCTAGTTGTGCCAAACAGCCTCAGTCACAGGTCAGGAATCAGCCTCAGCCAGGGACTGTTTCCAGTTGACAAACTGAGTATCTTTTACCTATTTTTGGAGAGTAAGAGAGTTTAGTGGCACAGACCAGGCTATTCTATGCCAGCTGGCCTCAGTCAGAGAATAGCTGTAGGGGAGTTTAATTTACTGCTGTAGTTATTGAGGATGTGTTGCTTGGTCCTGTGTCACACTGGAGTGAATGTTACAGTCAGAACTGGAAACTGAAGTCAACTCATCAGCCTTATGCTTAAACTATTAGAAAATAGATATGACATATGCCTTAATTTGGTAGAAATTTTGTAGCTAGGTAATTGGACGTAATTTACTGAGTTTTCTGCAAATATGTCAGTTAAGGATTTTCCAAAGTATTTGTAAAACCAGGGACATTGCTGCAGGATAATATTTTAAAGAGCTCACATTCATGAAATCCACTTTTATTTTTGTGTTTTTTTTCAGACAATGACATGGCATCAGGGGATGGAAATTCTGTAAAAGAGGAATTTGTTAAAGAGAAAGTTATTCGCTCTCCAGTAATGAAATGGCTAAATCCTCGCTGATATTTACTTACACTTGTAAGACTTTCAAGTGAATGCATTTCTCACAGATTATTGAATATGCAACAACACACTTTAAGAGCAAAGTAGATCTATAATGTATGAATATGTAATCTCTGAAGCTCAAATGTGACCTGTTTTTAATGAGAAAAATGTTTACTTAAAAATAGACTGTACAGTGTATATGACTTTTGATATTTGTTTTGATAAGTATTTGAACAGAGAAATGTATTGTGGCTTTTTGAATGTATAGTAATGCTGAAAACCCAACATGATCATTTAAATAGTGCCAGAGGCTGACTCTTGCCGACCTGGTGCTGGAAAAGCTCTCACTGAATGAAGGGAACAGTTTGGGTGAGTGATACTATTTCTGTGGAACCACCGTGAAAGAAACACATATAAACAACACCTCAGATGGAAGGAACACCCCTGTTTAGTAACAATAATAACAACAAAAGCGCAATAGTGTATATTAAATAAACCAATATTAGTTGTTAAAAATTTTCTAGTTTTTGGAAATTTGGTGACAATTCCTTGGAGACAAATATGCCTTTGTTCAGAGAGAAAACATCCAGCATTTCAGTTTATACATTGTGAATAACTTAGGCAAGACACTGCAGATATATATTGTATTTAGTTGAATTTCTAAAGTTAAATTTTGTACAGAGAAACAGCAGATTGGTAAATTCTACCGATTTGTAGAAGGGGATCTGAAACAAAAAAAGCTGCTTATCATTATTTAAATATATATGTTTTTATAAACCAGCTAGTTGGTGTCATTAAGGCGATATCTGCATTTCTTCTGGAAGAGTAGTGAGAGGCCAGCAAAAGGACCTTCATGCTTTCTATTTTCACTGCTGGCTATGGCCCAGATGTGACTCACAGGGAGTTTATTTGAACCAGGAAAGTCTTGGACCCTCAGCAAGTGATAATGCAGCACAGATTACAGTATTTTGGTACCCAGTCCTTTGTTTCTCAATTGCATGAGCAAGTGGTCCCATTTCAGCCAGAAGAAAAACTTAAATGTGTTAGAGTGTTGCAGGAGTGGGCAGCCCCTCATTCAGTCTAAGCTGGATGATACACATGGAAGTCAAAAATCACCATTGAGAAGGGCTTGCTAACATGTCTGAAAACAAACAGATCCACAGATAAAAACTGACGTTGCTATGTTAGGGTGAACCTAAATGCCATGAGTTTAGGAGCAACCTTGTAACACAGAGCACTCTCATCGGAAGTGTGGCTTGATTTTAACATTTCCTTTGAAATCAACCTTTGACAATGACTGCAGTTAAAGAAGGAACATACAGTACAACAGCCAGAGTTTAGTTCAGGATCTGAAAGCATGCTTTTAAAACTATGAACAACAGAAGCACTGATGCCTTTAAAGAGATCCAAAGTCAACATCTGTGAAAGCAGGATGTTTTCACCTGGGAAAGCAGGCATGAATCATGCTGATTTGGAACAAGAGGATGATGATAGTAGTAGACATCCAAATGTCATGCTGAAAGTGCAGGTTCTCTTGCAATGATAATTGGAGACATACAAACATAAATCTCAAACTAGCATAATACCACATTTTAACCAGTATTGAATGTTAGGTTCTGAGAGGGAATAATGTTATCTTGGGCTATTTACTAGCAAGTGAATTGATTCTAATCTACTGATATCAAAAGTAATTTTTTTTCTCAATTTCAGTGAGAGCAGGATCAAACTCATGTCTTCCAGCAGACTGATGAGGAATATTTAAAGAATGTAGTAAATACTGCATACATTATTAATATTTTGCAACAGTGTCATAAATGACATTACGAGTTCTTGAATGTAAATCTAATAAGTCAGTTGGTTTTAAAAAGTGTAATATTATTATTGTTCAATAAAAAACCCCAACAACTGAAAGCATCACTGTCTATTGTGTCCATCTATTAAGACAGAGTAAGCCTGCTGGTGATGGTACAGCCATGGTTCATGTAGGCTAGGTATGCTTTTGCTCTCAAACCCACAGAAACAGTTTCACGATGTCTGCATCTATTTCAGCAAATTTCTGGGACCTTTCATGATTGCAGAAAATGAGTGGTGTCCCATGTACAGAAAGATTTGTGTCTACACCATTTCAACCACCTTCATCTTCAAAATAAGGTGGCTGGACCCTAGCTGCCTACTTGGAACAGTCACTCTTTGGTCAATCCAGTAGAGGAAGGATTTGGAAATTGTCTTTTCTTGTTTGCCTGGCCATTATCATGCCTGGAGCACAGCCTGTAACTTCTTGATACTCTTTCATTTGTCATACAGGAATAACCTATGAATCCACAACTAACAAGTCAGGAGAAAGGAGGAGATGGAGAGACATGCCTTGAAAACATTTTTGGATGATTTTTACTCTTTTCCATCAAATTTATAAAATTCTTTTGCATCTCTTCAGTGCTTCAGTGCAGCTGCTTCAGTGATAGTTCATTGCAAACAGAATAGATTTAATAATGAGATTACAGTGTTTCATCCTGTTTTTTTATCCTTTATCCATTGAAATATTTATCGGTTGCTACCAGTGACAATGGGACTACACCAGGATAATAAATAATGGAAATGATCATAGAGCCATAGAATAGTAGAAGTGTTTAGGTTGGAAAAGATCGTTTAGGATCGTTTGAGTCCAACTGTTAACCTGACACTGCCAAATCCACTACTATTCCTGAAGTAAAAGCTGTGAAATGGTTCATCACAGAATGTGGTCTTGTCATCTAGTATTTAATTTGATTTTAGTGGGGTCATATGTTACTTACAGTATGAACATGTTTGGCAAATAGGCCTCATTTCTGGAAGGCAGCTGTTACTTTATGAGCTACTGGACTGTAAGCTATGTAATATATGCAATGACTCTTATATTTTATTTAATGTGTGATGACACTGATAAGAACTGTGCTTTAATGCAGTTTGTACTACAGTCTGTATTATAGGGTGTTGCAGATACTATTACAGTTCAAACAATATATAATCAAATGTTTTAGAGCATTGTCTGAAATACACAGAATAGAGAAGCCTGACATATATTCAGATGTATTTCACCCACAATTCAACTAATATATAAGAAATATATTTCCAGTGTAGATAAGCCTTTAATGAAAAACAGTCTTATCAATATCAACTGTGAGAAACATCTTTAATGTACTCTGATGTATGATTTCATTATATAAAGCATTCATAATTGTATTGTGAGATTTATCACTGCCTAATCATTATAGTGTGATTAACAATATGAATTTGCTACTCTAACCTGCTAGGACACAGATATTGGAGCAGACACATCAAAGTATATATTTTTAATTAACATATATGTATTATCACCTTTGTACATGCTTGCTATCTATTTAAATGGACTGTCAGGTCACAGCAGCATTTTGAAAATATTCCCTGACAACTGTAAAATTGGTAAATTTTTCCTGTTCTTGTTGTGTGTGCCAAAAATAGGAATTTCACAAATTGGACCAAAAACTTCACAAACATCATGATTTTCACTTTGGCCCATCTTAGCGTGGTATTCACAAGGGTTTGTCACTGTCCAGGAAACTGTGGCTGACAAACTGGTGTGTCCAGGCTTTTTTTGTCTTCCAGAAGTGGCACCATCTATCTTGTGGGTGGCCAGAAACCATGCATAACTCAACTACTTGGCTTAATTATTTCAGGATGGGTGAGTTTAGCAAACAAATAGGTGTTAAAATAGCAAGACATCCAAATGGTGAAGTATTCCTTCCCCTCTCCTTTGCAGCAGCTGCCAGTGACCCCTGTACACATGCTGAGTACCTCAGTCATGGCTGGGTGGTTGTGTGGCACCTACACCTGGAGAGACTGGCTTTTCTACAGGTGCTGGCAGGGATCCAGCTACAGTCCTGGCAGCCCCACATCCCTTAGCTGCCTTCTTTGATATGCTCTGTGTAAACAAACAAAATGCTCTGTGTAAACAAACACAAGTGTGTTTGGATGAAGAGAAAGACAGAGATTTCCTTAACTTTATTAGTACATGGTGCTACTGATCCTCCCTGATCATTCACTATGCTTCCAAAGTGGTTGCACCTCAGATTCATTTGTTTGCTCCCTTCCTACTTTTGAAAGCTATTAAGTAAAAGCTCAACTGAAATTAAGGGCAACAGTTGATTATGCATGAGCTTATCTTCACTATTCTAAGGAGACAGATTAATTTTTAAAAAAATATATAATCAATGTAGTTTTTCTGTTCTGCAAACACTGAGATTGAATAAAGCATTTTTTTGATAAACTGAAACAACTGAAATCCTATGAACATTACTTGAAAATATCTTTCTTCACAAGAGAAACATCTATTTTTGAAATACAAATAATGGTTTGGAATGCCATTGAAATCCAAACACACTATTAGTATGTTCCTGAAAAAAAAAGGTACAATGCTGGGGGAGAATGCACCAGAGCCCTTGCAGCTGTGTCACACTTTCCTGTTTGATATTTTTAGTTTTCTATTCCTGCTCTTTATTTTGGGCTTTGCTTTGCTTCCTATGTTGCTTCCCCTTAACTCCTGTATTGCTCTGTCTTATATATTTCAGGCATTTGGCTTGCTCTCCTTTTTTTTTCCTCCTTTTCTTTTTTTTTTTTTTTTTTTTTTTTTTTTTTTTCTTCAAAGGAAACCTGAGCAATGCTGTCCAGTTTCAGGAAGTCATGTTTCTCTTGGCAGTGACTGAGTTCTTGGTTTTCTAAAGGCGTTTAGGAAAGTTACATTGTTGGTTTTCAGCTTTTAACATACTCAGGCTTCATAAGCATAAGAAAAGAACAGCACACAAAGAAAACTCAAGCCTGTTCTGTATGGCAAGTATGTCCTGCTCTTTCCATCTGGGAAGCTGCCAGCATCCAGTCTCACCTTAACTTCCCAGCCTGGCATTTAATAAAAAAAGGAACATAAATGAACTCTGGTGAAACATTGCATCATAAAGAAGTTTTGTGTCTTTCCCCACTTCTTTGTTAATGTATTGAAGTACTTGTAATCTTGTAGGGCTAAGTAACTTATCTACAGAACAGAGAATGTTTACACCTGTTAAAAATCACACAAATTTTGTGTAATGACTGAATGCTTTGCTAGCAGCCTAGGACCTATTTGCAAAGAATTAGTTAGGAACCTCATCTGATGTTTAAAAACATACAGAGATGTTTGGGAAAAATTTTTGTTTACCCTGCAATGAACTTCTCTACAGGGGAATGCATTTCCTTGCATGTGTGCACTCACAGATTCAGAAATCAGCAGCCATGTGCTCAGTCTAAGAGATAGTGTTAAAAAGCCCAGACTAAATCCTTTAATACGTTGAAACTGATGTAATGATTTCTTGGGACTTGGCTCCCAAAAGAGGCTGTGAGCTTGGGGCTGGCAATATTGACACTGTCCAACACAAAGTACAAAACCAATCACAATGAACAGCAGAGTATCTCTTTCCCTTCCCTAATCCTCTCACTCCTCTACTTTACAAAGTCTCTTCAAACTGCAGTGGCCATGACAAGCATCAGCCTCTGGCTTCACCTGGCCAGTGTAAGGGCTGATATCCACAATACTTTGCCACAACCACCACAACTGGCTTAAAGCAAGCAATAAAGCAATGTTTGATGAAAACTATGCACAAATGCCCTGGGCATTAATTAAGTTAATAAGGTTTGCATAAATGATCTTAAATAATTATCAAGGCTTTACCAATAATTACTGGGATACCAGGTGCCCACCAAAGATTGTCTTTGTTGATCCCTTCCACAACTGGACAGTGGAGAGAAAATAAAACAAAAGACTGAATACTGAATTACTACCAATAAAAAATCAGATCAGGGTAATGAAATATAAAACAAATCTTAAAAAAAAACCTTGTCCCCACCTCTCTCTCCTTCCTGGCTGCTGCCTCCTCTCTGCAGTGGTGCAGGGAGATAGGGAATGGAGGTTATGCTCAGTTCATCACACATTGTTCCTGCTGCTGCTCAAGGAGAGGAGTCCTTTCCCTGCTCCAGTGTGGGGTCTCTCACATGGGAGACAGTTCTCCATGAACTTCTTCAACCCAAGTCCTTCCCATGAGTTACAGTACTTCAGGAAATACTCTAGTTTGGGTCCCTTTCCACAGTGTGCAGTCCTTCAAGCACAGCCTGCTCCAATGTGTGCTCCCTGCAGGGTCACAAGTCCTACCATGAAACCTGCTCCAGCATGGGCTCCTCTCTCCATGGGTGGGCAGGTCCCTGCCAGCACCTGCTCCAACATGGGCCTCCCATAGGGTCACAGCCTCCTCTCAGGCATCCACCTGCTCCAGTGTGGGTGTCCTCCAGGGGCTGCAGGTGGATCTCTGCATCCCCAGGGACCTCCATGGGCTGCAGGGGCACAGCTGTCTCATCATAGTCTGCACCATGGGCTGCAGGGGAACCTCAGCTCTGGAGCCTGGAACACTTCCTGTCGCTCCTTCTGCACTGACCTAGGTGTCTGCAGGGCTGGTCCTCTCACATATATTCACTCTGCTCTTCTGTGAGTACAATTATATCTGCACAATATATTTTTTTCCTTCTTAAATAAGTTATTTTTCCATTATGTCAATGAGGTCTTATTATCTTCTCTGATGTGCTTAGTCTTGGTCAGTTGTGAGTCCAATCTGTTCCCATTGGCTCTGTCAGATGGAAGCTTCTGTCAGCTTCTCATAGAAGCCATTCTTATAGTCCCCTCACTCTACCATAACCTGGCCACACAAAAGCAATACAGCAACATGGACTATACCTGGATCCAGATCTCTCCCTGGTACTTGAAGTTGTTCAAGTCTGTAGGTAGCTTTGCTTTGTCTTGAATAAATAGCTAAGTAGATAATCATAGTGTGGTGGCTGTTTTCTATTGATCTCAAGGATGGGTAAAAAGTAGATGAAGGTGAGATCAACCTCAGCTGATTCAAGTGTGTAAATACTGGGACACCTGGAACTTGATGATTTCACATAGGAAGTACATGGTAGCTGAGCTCTACCCTTACACATGATAAGATCGTGTCATCTAGTGCTGCAGTAAAAATGTAACCTAAGGAGGGAGAAAAGCCATATTGGTTCAGGCTGAAAATTCTTCTAGCCCAATATGTTCCTCATAATGACCCTTAGCTCCCTATCAGCCATCAGACTAGACAGTCTTTTTCTCAGGACTTCCTTGGCATCTGGCAGCTCTTTCTAGTGACCAGGTCTGTAATAACAATAAGACTGTTCTTCTGTACTTCAAACTGTGCTGGCAGCAGAGATACTTGTGCTATGCTGAAAGACTCATTTGTGAACAGAGCTGTTGGGCAGATCTCAGTTTAATCACTTCTTGAACTTACTGTCCACCTGCACCATCCAGTTTCTTGTAGTCTGAAATAAGACGAATTTTTTGAAACTCATGGTTTTCTATTATATCAGGCAATTTTTAAAGAAACACCATCCAGCCTTAAGTTCCACAGAGTTCATTATCTGACTTGAGCCATGAGAGCCTCCATATTCACAGCACATTAACAAATTCAGCTGTGGAATTTGCATCTTTTCCTTACATAGAATCATATAATGGTTTGAAGTGAAAGGAAACATAAAGCCACCCAGTTCCAACCTCCCTGCCACGGGCAGGGACACTTTATGCTAGACCACATTGCTCAGAGCCCCATCCAACCTGGCTTTGAATACTTCCAGGGATGGGACATCTACAGCTTCTCAGAGCAACTTGTCCCCATGCCTAACCACTGTCATAGTAAAAATTTCTTCCTAATATCCAATCTAAACCTACCTTATTTCAGTTTAAAGCAGCTCACCTTTGTCCTGTCACTACATGCCCTTTAAAAAGCCTGTCCCCATCTTTCTTGTAGGTTTCCTTCAGGTACTGGAAGGCTTTCATGCTCCCTTCATGTACTGGAGGGAGTTGCTATGTGCCTGGTCAGACCTCAGCCATAGAGTACCTACTCTGCTCCAACTCCAATTCCCTGGATGCCTTCACAGCATGAAACAGCCCTTTCCAATCACTAAAATTTAAACAAAATTTTAAAAAACTTTTTTTCCTGTTCCTTATGCTCTTAACTTTTCAGTAGTCTCAGCAATGGAAGGAGGAGATCAGATTTAAAGATCTATTGAAAGGTTGCATTTCAGGGGCAGGCTGTACTGCTGCAACTACATGTGACATGGCAGTGGCTGGAATTAGCAGGAGAGGAGAGGCTGAAGACCTTATTTCTCCAATTAAGCCTGAGCCTATAATCAGCTCACTGGCCATACACTGTCCTCTTTTACCATACACTGGATAAGATTTCTCTCTCAGGACACCCGATTTCCTAACTGCCAAAAATAGGTCTCTTTGCTTATTGATGTGAATTACCTGGGTCCACGTGTAAGTTTCTGCCTGTTCCATGTGCTTTTATGCTGCAAAGGACTGGTCTATAAAAGTACTAGAATGGCTCATTTCTTTATTTATGTTTTTAAGCGTTTGAATGGAGAGACCAGTTCATATCTTTGTGACATTTTCCCCCGTGTTATATTGAGACAAGGAGAAGATGAAGAACTAAAAAGCAGTGAAGAAAGGTGAGAACCTTTCTTACATCATGTTTGGGGACTTGTTTTTTTCACCAGGACATGAAGTACTTCTGTATTACATGTGAAACCTGGAGAAAAAAAAAATATATATACAATATATAGCATATCTAAAACAACATTTTACTTTTATGCAATATATGTCATTTTCCTTTTCTGTTTGGGTTAGTAGAGCCCAAAAACTTTTGAGCAAATCCTGCTTCCAATGAAGGAAATAGTAAAGAATTCTGTGACTGGCAAATAAATAATGGGAGCCATAGCATGCTTGCAGAATATAAAAGTGTGCAAGAAAGTATGAAACTTCATATGCTGTTTAGTAGCAGAGCAGGAGTTACTGCAAGAAAAACAAACATAAAACCAGGGTTAAACATTCAGTGGACAGAAATGTCATTGCATTCATCTGTATTTATTTGTGTTTATTAGTTGGATGTTCTTTACTTTCCTGCATGCATGTGAAAGCCCTTACTGAACGTTCCCAATTTTTCATCCATCTCTGCTCTCTGGAATGCTTTGGATTTGCAGCCAGGTCTTTGTTGTGAGTAAGGAGTAAGGTCTGTCTATTATCTTCTGCAGGGAAAAGAGTTGGTGCTCTTTTTAATGAATCAAAATATGTGTTCTCTATTTAAAAAACACAATATAACCTTACTCCCTGTAAACAATCTGACCTTTAGGTGGAATGCAGCCAGAGGGGCTATAAATAGCACCCTTAGTAAGAGAGGAGACAGAAGCATTGAGAATTCAGCTGGCAGTGCTCACAGGGAGAAATAGCAGATGAGCTACCTATAGATTTTGTGCTCTGAAAAGCTCAGATGCAATGTCTGTAGGACCCTGGCTGAATTTGTGCTAGCCAGGTAGGAATATTTTTCTGTAGCAAACAACAACAGGGAATCCTGTGTATTATACAAACATTTGCCCCTCTGTGTTGCTTCCTCCACCATTTCACAAGTATCCTGCAGTCCTTAATGTGTTCCTATGGCCACACTCACAGACAGAAAGGCACTACAGGCACTGAAGGCAGCAAGTAGAGGGAAGAGGAGGCCAAGGTTCCCACACAGGACCCCACTGGTACTCTGTGCTAAAGCAAGGGCTCTCACCAGCTGTTGTGGGTACCAGACCAGTGACCTACCTACTGCATCATCCTCTTTCATGAAGTGCTTTCTAAATATTTGCAAGGCACACATTCAGGTATCCTGTGGTTCAATATGAAGAGGAATGTCAATTAGCTTTATTTCTCTTTGTTATAATTTGGTATGGGAAAACTTGACTATGGTGCAAGGTGTGTACTTTTTCTATATCCTAGAGCCTAACAATTTTAATGAAGAAGATCTGAGCATAAGACTGCTACTGCTCATCAGAGCTCTGCAAATTTGTTTAAGAATCATGAATGTTTTCTCTGTCTCTGGACAGATGTTTACTTCCAGAAGGCTTGTGCATCTTTGCAACCATTTCTCCAGAAAGACTAATGTGAAAATATTTTTATTCACCCAGGTATTTTGGGAACTAGCATTTTTTCACACAAATATGTTTGTATGTAATACAGATGATGCACATAAATTATACTGACTGACTGTCATTTGCAATTAAATTTTATTAATTTCTCAAGGAATATAAATCAAATAATAGGAAGATCCTCTCCATAGCCCCCACTCACATATCTCTCTGAACCTGCTGGGACTGTAGAAGCATTGAAGTTCAGAAGGACAGATAACTCCAATATCAGTTCTGTTATAGTTCTCAGACATGCTGTAAAAACACTGTATGTCCTAGGTTTTATTTTATTTCCCAAAGTCATTTCAGTGGCATGTAAATGTGGAAGTCCTGCTTCCCTCCTCAAAACTAGGCCTTCTTCTCTTACAATGGAAACAACATCCTTCACATCAGAATAAAACTGAATAGACAGACCATCAAAGCTGTGTAAAAGCACCAGCTGCCCGGACACATACTAGGACAGCAAAACTATTTACCCCAGGAGCCTTTCAGAGGATTCAGGTCAATTCCATTGTATGTGGAGTTGACTCACGTAACTTTGAGACCTCATTGTCCCTTTCCCTCTCTGTTTCCCTCCTTTTGTTTCATGCCATTGTTTCTAGGTAGAAATTAAAATGCTCTGGGACAAAGACCATGTCTTCCTGTGAATTTACACAGAGTAAAGTACAAAGAAGTCCCAGTACCATGTGGGACTGTGCAGTCCCACACTGCTTTGAGAAAACCACACACATCTAGAGCCAGGTAGCTAAGTATGCACATGTGCAAACACCTCAACTTCAAATGCTGGCTATGGTTAACATGCGTGGTGATGTATCACACCTGTAACTCACAACATAAGTTCAATATCCCTGTTATTTCCTCTATGACTCTAAGGTTTAAGTCACACAGAAGGAGAGTCAGACAAGCGGTATAAATTTGTATGTGGACAACATGCAGGTCACCCAGAGAAGCTGTGGATGCTGCACCGCTGGAAGTGCCCAAGTCCAGGTTGTATGGGGCTTTGAAAGACATGATCCTTAGGTTGCCTTCAAACAAAACCATTCCGTGATTCTATCATGTGCTATATAACACTGCTGTCTCTATTAAAGTAGTTCTTTGAGCTCCTATTTAGCGTTCTCTTCTTGAGTCTTGCTAGGCTGAAGCATATTCAGCCTCACTACTATGCTAGTTGGTTTCATCCTGACTGCATTTTTTTCTAATTCTTATTATAAAACATTATTCTTTATATTTTTATCACCACAGACATTATTACAGGCTGCAGTTAAAACTTATTTCTCAAATAAAGCACGTTTCATTCTCCTCCAACTCTGTAAGACAAAATGACTTCTCATTCTAAAACCTATTATCTATTCCCTTTCCCACACAACTCTTTATGCTTGAGAATTTTATTTATTACTTTTTTTACTAAAATGAGGCATCACTTTCAGAAAAGAACTTTCTTTGTGCCTTGCAAGTTGGAATTTTAAATTCCAAATACTGTAGAGTATTTCTGAGTTTGGGAGAAGGGGCCTTGCCATTGAATTCACACAGACACTCAAACTTCTACGGAGAAATAAAAGCAAGAAAGTATAAATCAAAAGGAAAGAGAAACCCATAAACCTACACCCATCAATGCTTACTGTAAAGCTGTGGCTTGTCTTGCCTACCAGGTTGTGCCCTACTCAGATCCTATATGTCTCATTACTTCTCTCCACCTTGCTTTCCTTGTTTTCTTTCATTCCCCAAGGTGTGACTTCTCTTCTAGTGCTTTGGTCCTCTCCCAGGCTGTGTCTCCCTTGTCTCAGGCACACTTCTTGCTGAGTGCTACATACTTCCTATGCCATTTCCAGGCATTTCATTCACAGCCCTCCTGAAAATGCTTTGGGTAGAGCCATATGGGCAGTGTGGAGGTTACCCTTGAGACCTGGCAATAAGCCTGCAGTCATGGTCTTTCCTCAGCTGGAGATGCCACCTCTGAGGGCCAACATGAGCATAACCAGTAATACTCTTGCATGTATGGACTAGGGGATCCATGGAAGCAGCCTGGCAGCTGGCTGGCAAGTCCTTCTGAAGTCTGTTCCTCTTGCTGCCAATCTGAATCCATTTCTTTAGACAAAGCAGGTGCTGGGGGACAAGCAGGGCTCACCCATCACCTTGGCAGCTGTGCAGCACCAGCAGTGCATGGTGCACCCACAATGTTGGGCTGCCTGCATGCAAAAGACTTCCTGTTCCAGCAACGCTGGCAACATTTTTTCACCTGAGCAAGAGAGTACTTTTGTTGGCGCTGCCTAAACCAGTTCAGAGTGGAAGAAACCCCACTGACAGGAGACTCTTTTACCAGAATAAATTCATAGCCACTAAGGCTTTTCTTGGCAATTTTCTTCAGACTCACAGCCAACACTACCATGATGCACCAGCCTGCTGGTGGAGTGACTATTTGCTCAAATCATAATGTCAAAGAACCCTGATTCCGAGGAAAAAAGCCATGTGCTCTGTTCACTTCTTGTTAAGGAAGAAATAATTTCTCTACCTCTGTAAACTTAACTGTGATTGTGCTTGTAGTCAATCTTCTGAAAATTTCAGCATTAGCTGAAAAAATGTTGCTTAGCTCTTGCTGATCTAAATCTCTTAATTAAATATGATTTTACTGGATGGAATCTGAGGAGTTAAAAGTGAAAGAAACCAGGTGGAATCAAATAAAGAATTGACAAATGATGTAACCTGGACATTTGTAAGAATTAATGTGTTTGGGTTTTTTTCCTTAAAGCAGTATCAAAGTGCTTTGTGAATGTTGCAGGTTTGGATATTGGTGATTATATGTTTTAAATTGTAGCTTAGTACATTTTATGTAAAATCCAGATTAAAAATAATGAAAAATATACATCTTAGCATCATGCCATAATCCACTATAATTGTAAGTAAGCACTTTGTACTTTAAAATGAAGTTCTCTAAGTAAAATCATTACTTATTACCCATCAAATATTATGGGTAAAATAGGTAAGTAAAATTGTTATGATAACATATTATGTTGTTGGTATTTGTTTTAACTAAGAACTATCAAGTGTCATCTATATTATACTTCATTTGTTCCAGAATGTTGTTGGTAACATTAATGAGTGATTTTTGGTTATCATAACAATGGATACCTATTTAATTCTGGTGAAAAAAAAGAGACAACAGATAAAGGCTTTTCTGTTTCTATTTTCATTGTTTGTTTTGTGTGGAGAGGAAGAGTTTAATATATTGTATTCTGAGCCAAATATTGTTGTAAAATGATATTGGCATAAATATCTGAAAAATGTCAGAGATAAACATAGCTTCAGAAAAGAAAGAATAAATATTTTTCAAGAGCATGATAGTGGGGTTTTATGTTTTAAAAATGCACTCTCGGTGCTAGACCTCACTGACTGTGAGCTCAGTTCTCACATGAGATCAGCTTTCTGACTGGTGTATTTAAATTTTGGAATATAAGTAATACTGTAAACTCTATTCCATCATGCAGCTTTTAAAACACTTGGAAATTTCCCTACATGAGATGCAAATGAGATTCATGGGATTCTGTAGCTACCTCTGGGATAAATGGAGAGGCTGTCTGCACACAATTACTCCCATTTCTTGTCAGTCTCCTGATTGCTGTGACTCAGGTCTCCTTAGCCAAATATATCATGAGAGGACATCATCTCAGCTGAAGGGACTTCAGGACTTAGACTCTACTATGACTGTGTTACATTTTCTTAGCTAAAACGTAGATCAAAACTGTTTGGAAATGCTATTTGGGGACTCAAGACAACTAGATCTCCTGCAGATATTTCTGGGGACTTGTGACTCTGTCACTGGAATTCCCCTTTCCCGCTTTATGTATTGGGTTTGAGCAGTGTCTCAGTGAGACCAGACTGCCTCCAAGGTGATGTCAGACAAAATCTTAGACTTCCTTGGCCAGTAAGATGGTAACTCAAGTATTTACACTTGTCCCAGCCTAAATTTATCTTCAAATCAATCAGATTTTCATATTAAGGGATGCTGCTCTCTGTTTGCAAACAAAACAGCAGGTAAGAGATGTGCACAATTCATCCATAGGCATTTGCATAACTAAAATCGCACCTGTGTAATTGATCTCGCAGGTAAAAAATACATGTTTTAGCTGCAAAACTGGTATCTTGTTTAGAAATCTAGGACAGTGTTAGGCCTACCTAGGGTTGTCTTGTGTTTGCATCCTGCCTCTTCAAACGCAGAATGTGTCTGCCATTCCTTGTAACAGTGGCTGAGCCCTCAGACCATTCATTGCACAGCTTGGTGACAATCTGTGTACCCACTGTGTGCTGGGTGCCTCTGTAAGTTTGAGTTTGCTGGTAAATCACACCTAGAAAATGAACAGTGCTAACCCCCCAAAAAAGAAAAAAAAAGCTGACAAGGTGAGAAGGGGATGCACATGCAGTACAAGGGTTCGGAGCAGGGCTTACCACATCAAAAGGAGATGTGCTGCAAACACCACCAGTTTGGACTAAGAGAGCTTAATGGTGTGGCCAGGTAGTGTGTGCTAGTGCCAAGGTGACATAGGGCTGTCTTGTCAGCCACAAAGCTGTGGCTGACCTCATGCAACCTTGCCTGGAGGGGCAAGTTGGACTCCAGCCCTCCATTCATTGTCCCCTCTAACTACCACCTACACAATTCTTATTTAAAGCGCTCATACAGCTGTAGAGTAATTTGCTTTCCTTCTAAACCTCTACAGTTGTAAACCCATTCATTCAAGATCATTCACAAAAACTGTACACACTCCTCTGACCCACTCTTGATGTTTAGAGGGTGAGAGGAATTGTCTCAAAAAACTTACCATTCTCTATAAATTATGTAGGGAATCTAGGGAGAACAGATTACAGAGCCACAGAATCACAGAATATTCTGAGTTGGAAGGGAACCACATAGAAACAGTAGTTTTCTGTACAGCACTTGTGAGTTAATTGAGGTGAACACTACCTCAATCTTTCTTTGTGAGATAAATATCACAGCATTCTTCTGGACCCTCTGTTAAAATAGTACTTATAGCTATATACATGTTAGATATAGCAAACTATAACACAGCACCAAGAATGTACATTATCTGCATTTGGTGAGTGGAAGTTGGAATGGAATGGAATGGGTTGTTTCAGTTGGAAGGGACCTACAAAAACCATCTCACCCAATGCAGTGGCAGGGAAATCACGGACCTTTTTATTGTTATTTGACCAGTAGGAAATAATAAGAAGAAAATAGAGTTGTCACGAGGGAAGTAGGGGAATATGTAAAATTGTGGCTGATTGAATAGATAAGCGCACATTCTGTGTGAAAATAAAATTTTCCAATAAGACATTGAACTATGGAAATAGAAGAGACCTATGACTTTTTGAGGAAGTTTAGTTTTCCAGAACTTGGGTATTTATGGAAGCAGGGCAGGGTTTGTGAATAAGCTTTTCTAGCTAACATTGGCCTTTGAATATCTAGTTTTGACTGTTACCTTGAACATTTGTCCTCCTAATTGTGACAAATATGAAAGCAATCTGTTAGTCAAACATAAAACAAATCAAAGTGGCCAAAGCATCCATGCAGAGGAAAAGGCATTCTGATTTGGTGTTGTAATTCTGTAATGATTGTGACAGACATCTCTGTTTTCAAAAATCACTTAACAGCAACAGAAAGAACTTTTTCCTGTGGAATGAAAGAATAATAATAGAAATATCTTGAGAGAGATGTTAAACATATCAAGATCACTTACTGAGGTTTCAGAGACATATAACAAAGTACAAGCATCTCACCATTTTGTTGGAAATGGCTCTTGAGGTAGTTACCAGAAAGCAAGAACTACAGAGAAACAACAGCAACAAAATATTCAATGACTCAGAAAAATGACAGAACCTTTCTCTTCCTCTTTCCTGAGGAGTGATCCCAAACATCAAACCAGTAGGAGTAAAGAATCTGAAATATTTTGGATAAAATGTAATTCTGACTACTTTCCATCCTGTGTGGTACTTAAATAGAAGACCCAGACTTGTATCTTAAACCCTTACCGAGGAAGGAAGAACTGTGTTAAAACTGTGCATTCACAGTGTATCTGTGGATATGACTAGGGAATTAGGCATTTCCTAAATTTCCAAAACATTTTATCTGAGTTCATCTTCACCAGGTCAGCTGGGTCTGGCAGTAGGTTAAAGAATACATCAGCAGTATGAGTGAAATATTAAGCCATGGCTTAATTCAGGCCAGACAATTGCTGAGGCACAGCCAGGGCACAGCTTGCACAACTTGAAGTTGACACCCCAACAGGTGATGCTAAAAAGGCAATGTGTGGAAAAAAAACTGAAGGGACTTCTGGACTTTATGGATTCTAGAGGACTATGCACTGGGAGAGAACTCAGCACCAAAGGTCTTGAAGGGTGATAACAGAGAGAGGGAGGTGAGCTTGCTGTTGTGCTGGGGACTTCATCAGTTAGTCCTGAGCTTTGCTTGGAATGGAAAAAATTTGACTTTACTTGGGGGCATGGCCCACTTTTATGATTTGACAGATACTTGCACTTATTGAACAACATGAGATAGAAAACCTTGTTATAGCCTGTTTAATAAATAATTTGTGGGTTTTGTAATTTTTTTTACCCACAAAGAGAAAGGTATTTTGTCTACTTTATGAATTTGGCCTACTAATGAATTCTTAAACTGATAGCTTTGGGAAGAAATACATCTGGCTCAGTAATGGAACCAGCAATTTGCTTTCAAGGGGTGGAAAGTCCGGAGGATAAAATGAAGAACCTAGAACTACCTAATAACCTGAGATTTCTTAGCATTTCCTCATCTGAAAAGCAGACAGATCTCATTTGGCTGAGCTTACAGATGAGGACAAATTCACGGAAATCCAGTGGGAGCAGGATTGAAAACCTTTTTATGGAGCCATTTAGATTACATGGCCTGCCTGGAAAGGAACAATTGAGTATTTTAAGAAATCATGTAACATCTACATGTTACCCAGAAGTTAAACACTTCAGGAGGAGAAGGTAGTTAAAAACCTCAGTATGAAGTTATATGACATGGAGAGAGACTTATAAGAGCATGTGGTGACAGAATAAGGGGGAATGAATTCAAACGGAAAGAAATTTTAGATTAGATATTAGGAAGAAATTCTTTATTGTGAGACATTGGAATAGGTTGCCCAAAGAAGTTGTGGATGCCCCATCCTTGGAATTGTTCAGGGCCAGGCTGGATGGAGCTCTGAGCAACCTGGGACAGTGGAAGGTGTCTCTTTAGAACTGGATGACCTCTAAGGCTCCTCCCACCTGAAGCCATTCTATGATCCTATGATTTTTATTAATATTATATCACATACAGCTTTTGTGACTTTATTCTTAATCCCTAATACTGGCAGCAGAAATGAAGAAAAACAGTTTCACACACTCAGTGCAGCACTGAAGTACTAAGTACTGAATACAATAAATCTGCAGCCGCAAATAGGTTGTGGACATGTAGGTTCAACTCAGAGATTTTTCTCTAAATCTTATAGCACAGATGCTAAGAAAGATGCTATTTTACAATGATGAAACAAAAGTATTAAACTCTGAGAATTTGGTAACGAATCTGAATAGCTACTACATTACTTATGAGTTACTTTAGTGGTAGTTTACTTTAGCCAACAGATCTATTGCTCAGTGGCCTTCGTGGTGTGAGTTCTCTAGGACACAATGCCATTTTGCCTATAACCACAATATTTCTACAATGCTTTGGAAGAAAAAAATATCTAGACCTCCCAAAGTTTGTTTTGTTACTAACTTTCTTGGTTCTTCTACTGCAATTCCTTATTGCAAAATCAAGATATTTTGCAAAGATTTTTGGCTAGGAGTGTACCACTTATCCATGAAGACAGACATAAAAGTAGGATAGCCAAAACCACTGAAAAATATTTAGGAGCTACATCTTAGACACACTGGTAAATACGATTTTTATAATAATATTTTTTTTCAGAAAGAATATAGGCTGAATGTATTCTTAAAGAAAAAAAAACTTGGCAAACTATCTTAAAGAAAACATTTTTGGCCATGTTTGACAGTATTTGCTGAAAGCACTCTGGATTTTTGAATTACCTCTGTGTCTCTTACATGATCTGTATTTTCTCTCAAATGAAAACAGCCCAATTATGCAAATCTACACACACAGATGCAAACCATTCAAGGTTGTCTTCATAAACTTTTGAACCCTTCTGGCACCTAAAAAGGAACACAATCACAAAAGAATTTTAAAGAATTATTGGAATAATTTATCAGAATACAGGAGCAAGTGCTAGCAAACAATAAGCTGTCATTGGTGTTTTCCAAGGATGGAAACCTAGTTCACAATTCCACATTGAAAGTATTTGTGAGACTTCCAATACGATACTCAAGGACTGTGATTAATGTCGTGTGCCTGTTTATTTTTCCCCTGAGAACCTGAAAGAGTAAAAAAAAGACCACAACTAAACAAAAGCATATCAATAACAGGAAACTGTTGGTGAGAAATACCCTGATCTTCCTGTAAATTCACGTCACCACATTCCCCAGGGACAAAGGTGCGTGAACAGCACGGTAAATAATTATGATTTAATATGAGGCCTTGCTATGCTGTTTACAGTTTAACAACAAAAAGGAATTGTTTCTCAAGGCGCAAAATAAGCAAATAATAGAAACACATATCAATATAATCAGGAAATGATGATGTTATGTCTGGGTCAGCTGCTGAAAACAGATTGCAATCTATCAAAGTATCAACCTGATATCCCTGTGCAGTCCAGAGAAACATCAGTGATGGAAGAGAGTCTTTCCCTGGTTTACATGCCAGTTATCTAATTTTGATTGTTTTATGAAAGTGCTGGGGTTTTGCAGAAGATTTTCTACAGCTATTTTTGCTTTCTGATGTTTAGGGAATTTGGCACTTTTATTTGCTGAAAGCATCCAGAGGAATTACTTGCATTTTGCATAATAAAAACTGAAAATAAAACAGAAGAAGGATCGAATGGAAGGAGTAATAGCTGGTCTCTTCTGAGGACATTATGTTGTTGAATCTAGCCAGCAATAATGAGAAAAAAATAACATTGGAAAAGCAAACGCCACTTTCAGCAGACACCAATGAAGATTCTTAGATCCTTTTTAAAAATATATTTTACTAAGAAATAAAAAAAACCATAGAATATCAGATTTCAGTAATTTTTTCCTTTGGAAATATTTTTTAGGGCTGCCAAGACAAAATCAGCTGTATGAAAGTGAAATAGAACAATTTACCTTTGATTAGAGGACCAATATTGATAGTAGAGGTCTCAAGCATTTAAATATGCATTCAACTCTTAGTTACAGAAAAAATAATTTCAGACCCTGCTGGTCAGATTTTAAAGTTAAGCAGGGTCAGGTCAGGTCAAAGCTTGAACTATAAAACATCAAGAATTTTCTTAGTGTTGCCTGAAATAGCACTAATGACTGGAGAGACTTTCCTCTATCACTCAGGGCTGAAATAAAGCATCAAGACTTGAAGTCTGTCAGGTACCAGCTTCTAGGATTGCAAACATTCCTTAAAGCTTCCAAGAACAATTAATATTTGAAGAACTCTGGGTTTTTTTGCCTTATTCAGACGATTTTCCTTAAAAGTATGCTGGAGCTTAGCATCTACATAAATGGCAGCTCCTGCTGAAGCAATCAGTGTGTGCAGGCCTGTCATGAATAGGAAGCCTAACAGGCTTTGCACAGCTGTTTTAATTATCCTGAAATTAAAGCATATGTTTTATCAAAGCCACTGCAGAATGAAGCTACAGTCAATTTTGTTTGGCTGTGCCTGCCTGCCTTCCCAAGCAGATGATTTCTACACTGTTGTCAGAATAATGCCAGTCATCTTAACAGATATTTGCACTTTTATCAGTACTCTGCATCACATTCCTTGAAGAGACGGCTGCCAGAAACAAATAAGTTTTCTGAGAGTAAATAAGGGAACAATGGACAATAGGAGCTTTTTTATACTGCTGGGTGTAAACAAGGACAACCTAGTTCACATGAAATTAAAAACACTGTTTGTCAAGACATATGTCAGTGGCTGGCAGGTGGCAAATGATATTTGGGATCTGACAATGCATTAGAGCAGGCTACAGGCATTGAGTTTGTTTAAAAAAGGCAGTTCTGGGCTTGGATGGAGAGAAGAGCACAAATTAGGTTGGTTCCGTAAACCAGAGTAAGAAAAAGAAGACCAGATTTATTTCTCAAAACTGAAGACATGTAATTCTAAAGTTTCCAAATAGACTATTTCAAATGTTCTTTTGAAATGACACTTCGGGACTATCAATTGTCATTACTGTTTTCCAAAGACCAGATTAGGAAAAGCATATCACTTTAAAAGACATTAAGCTAGCTGTCAGATAGGGTGTCATTTCCCTATAAGTAGACAGGATACTTAGAAAGTATATAAGGAACAAGAGAAAACATCTCTGTCCTCTCCAAGCTTTTTTCTCTTCTCTCCCCAGTTGCCTTCCTGTATACTTTCAGATCCCAGTCTCTGGTTCTGTTGGGTGACATGGCTGGGTAAGAAGAGAAAGAGAGGAAGGGAAACATTTGCCAGAGTTGCATGGGAATGGGAGGTGGTGTTGGCAATAAAGCTGCTATTTTTGGCTGACAACTTCTTAAATATATTCTTTCAATTGATTACTAGGATTAAAGACCAAGGTTAAAAGATGTGTTTAAGATAAAGCTCAGCTGAATGCAAGTAAAAAAGTTGTAAGGATGCTTCTTTCCCTTGCTATCCCTTGACAAAGAAGAAATCAGTTCTGTTGTGATAAAATGGGCAAACTCATTTGTACTTGCCTATGTGCAAGCAAACTGTTTCACTGTGCTTGCTTTTCAGCACTGCTGAAAATGAAATAAACATTATGTTAATGGATCTAATAAAATACTTAATTTCACCACATTTTCAGCACTTTTCTTTCCCAAAGTACATCCAAGATATTCCACATGAGTTTGCTCCCTAATTGAAAGAAAAAATAATTCTCACCATCCTACAAGAATATAACTAAGACTCAGACACTTCAGAGTTAACTGCTTCTTTGACTATCCTTGATGTGTCCAGAAAAATGATAACAAACAAAGGTGCCATAACTTTAATCCAAACATTATTCTCCATTGTTGCAAGAACAGTGTGGCTGCCTTGCATGCTTCCTAAGAATGTCTTAATGTCTTCCTATGAATGTTTTAAGTGAGTTTTACCTACGTACCAAAACAGGTCTGAGAATTAGACAGAGGCTGCATATATTTTCCCATTTACATTTGAAGAAGACAAGGTAAAAACAGGGGATGAGTCATCAGAAACATCAGGAATTAATCACATTCACACTGGAAAATGAGTCTAAGATTTTCATCTCTTGACAAGAAGAGTGGGTAATATTTCCAAATTTAACAAAATATTTGCAGACAAATAAACTTAACTTACTGTGTCCCTATATCAGCAAGTGAAGTTTGTAAAAGCCACTTACAAAATATTGTATCTGAATTTTTGTATATTTTTAATATACTTTTATATTTTTATATTTTTAATATTACTTTTTATTTTTAATATTACTTTTAATATTTTTATATATTTTTATATATTACTTTTTATATATATTTTATATTTTTAATATTACTTTTTCTGTTGCTTGTAACATTAATAAGACAGAGAGAAAGTGAGGAACGAGAAACAGAAAAATAATTAAACTCCAGAATGCCATGTTACTCAGCTCACTGGAATATACCCTTCTCACCATGGTTACAAACAGCAACATGAACTCAAATGCTCAGATGGTATCATCATTGCTACAATCACTGAAGCAAAACTGAGGCAATTTCTATCTCATCTGGACTTGGGATCCAGTTAGTCTGTTGTAAGTTTTCACAAGTTCTCTGTGGAAAAACAAATTACTGTAATGTTCAAATTCCAGTGATTAAGTAATGGACATCTATTTCTAAGTCTCAATGATCTCCAAGGCATCTCTTTTCACAAGTCAGAAGTTTTTGTCTGCCTGATACTGCAGAGGTGACTGCCACATTGGTGCTAGCATGTGCCTATCCTCACTAGCTGGCATAGGCAAGATTATATGGCTACTCTGTGATTTCACAGACAGAAATAACTGGTGACTTTGTGGTTTCTTTGGCAACACTGACATTTAATTGCAAGCCTTTCCACTGAAAATGAACACAATGAAGGAAGTGTTAAACATTTAATTTGATCATCCAAAACAAGAGTAACTGGGGAATATTAAGTTTCGAGACAGGGACAAGATGTTAACATGATTGGTTAAGATGTGTACAAATCCTAACTCCATTTTCTAGACAGGTGAACAAGATGTCGGCTTTTTGAAAACAGCTGGCCATGAAGCAGTTTGTTTTGGAACTGGAAGGAGGTGCTGAATGCTCAACACTTTCAGGTAAGAGGAAGCACAGAGGAAATTCTTTCTGCTGCAGGATCGAGGGCTCAGCCATGCACTCTCTGTATTGTGATTCTGTAAAAGGAGGAGAATAACAGAAGAAGTAAATTTCTCCCTTTGTTATTACTTCCCTTTTGATTACTGCTACACAGATGGGGGAATATTCTATACTGAAGATTAAATATCAGGGAAAGTAGTGCTCTCAATAGGTCTATTTCTGAAGTCATGCTGCATTCAAAGAAGTCTGAGCAGCTGCGAAATATAGTTCCTAGGCTACCCATACCAGAAAAATTCCTGTTTGACTGTCAGACAGAGGATTAAAGCTACCTCCTCAAGCAAACCCGAATGTTAAGGACATTTTTACAATCGATAGATTTTGATTGTCAGAGCAACAGGTAGCATTGTGTTTAAGGGAAAAAGACTGCAACATAACATGACTCAAATGTCAGCTATCAAATGACTAATCCTGTTTTTTCTATATGAAAAATGGTATTCATACAAAGGAAGGCAACTGACTGCTTTCTTTCAAAACTCCAAATTCTTTAATAACAACAACAACAAAAAATCTATCTAGACCTATCAAGAATTATACTTTATGAGCATCAGCAGTACACATCTGAAAACAAAGTTAGGAGTGGGATGGAAAAAATTACAGACAGATGTAAAATATACACAGGTGAGTCTGATGCTGCTCTCATTGTCAGCAATGTTTTCAAACATTGGCGTTCAACTGGATTCAGTGGTGTCACATCACTAGGACTGAAGATGGAGCAGGAGTCCTTGCAGGCAGTCCGCTCTTCAGAAAACAGCTATGTAAGTGCTTAGGCCTGAGATTTTATTGCAAGAATTGAATTAGATTTGGCTCTGCCATTCTTAATGAGAAAATTGGGATAATACTGGGAAAATAAAGCTTTTGTAGTTTTAAAGTGTTTCGGTCAATGTCTGCCACAAAGGGTTCTCAATAACCACACAAGATCAACAGTAGCAGAATATGCAAAATGGCACAGATCAGTGTGCTGTGAATACAGAGTGCAATGGAGATACATGTCTGTTTTTCTAATATGTTGGGTAAAAAGAGAAAGGAAGCCAAAATAAACCAGGCATGCTGTGTTTAAAAGCTGAAGTGTTTGCAGAAGAAGCATGGCCAGAGTATGTAACAATAAAAGTATTGTTCTGTGCAAAGAATACAAATAGAGAACCTCAGAAAATCACACTACATTTTGAGCATAAAAGAGAGGGGAGAGAATCTCTCTTTTGAAGGGGAACAGGAATCGGCAATTTGCAATTGGCAGCTTGGGGATATGCTTATGAATTAATTTTAAGGTCTCTGGATTACTCTAGCTTTAGGAGAAACATTGACAGACTGTAAAAATAAATGGTCAATGAAATCTCTCCTGTAATTCGTTATAACATTCTTCTTTCTAGTATCTCTATCCCAGTCACACACCTACCACCTGCAGAGCAGACAGAAAGGGAGACACTCTTTCCCTTCTCTTTCCTTTCCACATTTTTCCTTTTCTGTCAACATTCCTTCCTCTGTCTTCTTTATCCACATCCCACAATCCTTTCTAAGTCTCCCAGATAGAAGTTGGACTGACCACCAGAATCGAGGCTACCTCTGTTTTGAAGCAACTAATCTCTGATTCCTTTTCACTCCAGTGGTGCTGCAGTGAAGAATTTCTACTTTGAAACTCCATTTGGAGTGGACATATCTTTAAAGAAGCCTGAGGCAGCCTGGATGTAACTTGGAAAACAATACTGCCACCCCACATACCTCGCCCTATTTTTGCTCTCAGAACCAACTCAGACACACTCGTATGATGCCATGGTTCAGCGAAGCTGCCATAATCTCCAAGCCCGCTACTGCTTTAAACCACCATATCACTAGACCCACTCTTCAACAAGAGCACAAGTTTTGCTAGTGCTGATAGTACACCGGAGGCAGTGGGAAAGCATGGAGGTAGCCTGCCTTGATGAGATGAGCCATTTTTAAACTGTTGAAGAGAAAAATAATTCCCATTCCAGCCTGAAGTGCTAGTGAAGAACAATAGCACTACACAGATCTGAGATGACCAGCAAAGCTTCTCTGGAAGGAGAAACTAACTCTCACAACATTTCCTTTTAAAATATTGCACTGAAAGACATTGCAGATGAACCCCGCTGACACTTGTGATTCCTCAGGGCCTAAATGCATATTTCTTGTTCTACAAGCAGTCCTTGGTAAACACAAGCCATCAAGATCTTTAAATGATTGTTGCCATCTGTGTCTTTTGTACTGAGTCTTCCTACCTAAGTAACACCAAGAAAACAACTTTCATCAGTGATCAGTCTAAAAGAGGTATACAGGATTAGCACAAGGCCTGACAGCTGGAAAAAAAACACATTGCTGACTGGATTACCAATACTGGAGACCCTGTCTGAAGGGGTGTCTGGGTACATGCGCAATAAACTGTGGGACTATTTCCAGTGCCAGCGGGTGGGCAATGGTCAATTTTATGGACAAGTTATACACTAGGTAGGGAAGAGAGTAGAAGTCCAGTATCTCCTATAGAGTAGTCTACAGGTATATGACATGGAGTAGTGAAAACACTTGATAAAATGGAGTAGGTACCATAGATACCATTTACAGCTAGGGAGGTCTGTGGCTGGTTTCAGAGTACATCTTTCTCTCTCCCAGCTACCCAAACCCCTGAAACATTCTTTGGTAGTAACAGCACAGTGTGAACTGGCTCCAGTTCAGTTGGTCTGGACAATGGAGTGGGATACAGGACTGCTTCCAACATGTAATCTCAGAGTTGAAATACCACACACCAGGACAAAGTGTTCACACCAGATTTGTTATGGCAGTGAGAGATCCGTCAGACAGGATGAGTCAAACATGTCCAAAGTGTTAAGACATTGCTTTTCAAATCCACACTGTCTTTCTTAAGGAAATTAATAGATTAAAAATGAAAACAATCTTCCTCTTCTTTGTATAAGAAATTGTCATGGCTGGGAGACACTAGGAAACTTGGCTGCATGACAAGTTAGCCACAGAGCAACAAAAAACTGAAGATATATCAGAACTTTTTCCTGCTGCCTGCAAAAATTACAGCCATTAAGAATCCACTTCTACTGGTGACCAAGACACCTTGAGACCTCCCATGTCTCCATGCTTCTATAAGTACTAAATGAAAAAAATTTTATTAAATCCCAGCCCTGTGAAGCTCAATGCAAATGTTTTTGATAGTGCAAGCAGCCCTTTAGGTCAGTAATATTATTTGTTTTTCTATCCAAGACCACACATCACTGAATTTGTGTCATCTGCTTCATCAAGGACAGTAGCTTTGATGGTCTTTTTGATATTTTCTTCACTCAAAAACTCTCATGGACTTTTTCAGATACTATTATCTGATGCAATGCTCCCAAGCACCAGAGCACCAAGCCAACAGCCCAGCCTTCAAATTCTATTCTTCCAAACTCCGTGGCAAAATTTACACTATATATAAAATATTAACCCTATTAATCATTACAGTAACATTATAACAAAGTATTATAAACCTACAGGCTGCCTTTGCAGTCCTGGTCATCACATCACACCTAGGCCCACCATTTCACTCTTTTCTCATTATTTATCAGACCCATTTCTGAAACTATTGGGCTGTGACTGTTTTTAAGCTGTCTGTGAAGGGAGGAGTACAGCACTTGTATTACCCCAGACAAATAAACGACAATGATGCAACAAAAGAGAACTGGCAAAGAATTCTCAAGAAAAGTTGCAATGAGGCAACTTCTTTATATATGAGAAAACCAAAAGAACACAAGTTCTAAAAGGTGCATGAAATTAATAACATAATTATAGAGGTTAAAGAGCAACAATAGTGACTCTAATACAACGTGTACACAGGCTCTTGGTTGGGATAAATGTGGTAAACCCTGCTGAGACACAAGGCCAATGCCAATGCCAGCTGCGCTCCTCACATGGGGCATGGGGAGCATAGTTAATAATCCAATGTTTCCATTGGTCTGATCCATCACTGAGAGGTTGCTATCAGAAAGACAAATCAGAGAAATCTGGAGCCTCTGGACAGCAGCATAGTGGCAGCCATCTCCCGTGCCAGATGTTGTAGTTGTCCCCTCCTTTCCCAGGTTTGAGGTGAAGGATTTCTCTTGGATTTGAGAGTCTGGTCCACTGTCTAAGGCAGCGCCAGACCATCTGAAGCAATGAAAGTGTGAGACAAAGCCTTTCTGTGACCAAGTCTGAGTGGCTGTACATTATTCTGTTCACCTCTGTTACAGAAAGGTGGTTTCAAACCAGCAAAGGAGGAGGAGAAGGCTGAAAACAACAGTGAGGGTACTGAGAACTTAATTTGCGAGAAGAGGCTAGATAGACAAAGCAGGCTTGTTCAGCTAGGGCTTTTGGGAAAATGAGTGCCAGCTACAAGTACATTGAGGAAAATGTCAGCACACAAAGTTTGCTAACTATTTCGATTCAAAAGTAATGTTGGCAAAAATTAGATATCAATTGCCCATAAAGATCTTCAGCTGAAAACCAGTAGTTTCCAATCTTATTCAGGGCAGCTTTCCAAAAATTGCATTAGGTAAAGGACAGGGATGAGTCCAAGCCATTTGAATGCTTTTAAGATAGAGTTCAATAAATGAGTAACAGTGATTATTATATGAGATAATGTTTGCAGTAGCTGGAAGGTCTCATTTAATGATACAGGTGGTTCCTTTGATCCTATGTTATTATTCACCCACAGCCAACATTGTTCTGTAACCATGGCTAACACAAAAAAAAGGCAAGATCACATTACTCCTAATGTGAGTGCTTTAGTAAGAACAAAACAGTCAAAATCATGAAGGCTGTAAAAATAGCTAGCATGAGCCAGAGGTTGCTTAGCCAGTACAGCAGCATCTCTGTAAGATTGATGCAAGACAGGAATCCCATCCAGATATCAACAGAGGATATTGATTAAGACAAAGAGATAGTTTTCTGCATAACAATGGTATGAACTTACTACAGCTTCAATTTAATAAGTAATCCAAAAAGAAAAGTCATACAAAATACATTTGCAAAATACATTTTTAATACAGGCAGCAGGAATGAGAGTCATGTGAGTATCAGAGCAGGAGGCACCACTTACTTATAGTGATGCTAAAGACAGCATATGAAAAAGTACGAGATCCTCCACCAGAACAATAATATTGGCACTGTGGACAGTTCTCACTGATCCAGGATGAGTTACTTCTGTTGGAAGAATCCAAACCATTTGCACAGGGAAATGAGAAAAACAGATTGGTGTGGAGGAATATAAGTGGTTTTTCTAAAGAAAATGTGTCTAACCAAAGGAGATTGGGTACAAACAACACTCATGAAGGTTCCGATTGGCAGAAGTGTCATAAAAATCTGCTAAAGCCAAAAAGTATTAGTGAACTGCACAAATCAGTGCAGCAAAAAAGCCCCCAAACTCAAAACTGTAGGAAAGTATTTTTTTTTTAATTTATTTAACTACTTTTACTTAGCATTCTGACATACTGCTTGTAATTGAGCTGCTTCACTCTCTGATCCCTACACAGTCTCTAACTCAGCCATTTAATGGAATTAGATGATATTTTTCACTAAAACCTAAGAATCTGAATTCTTCAAATATCTTGAGAAAGACCATACACAACTTCCCTGGAAGTGAAGCTCTCTCCAGGGAGTTGCTTTATCTCTTTCAGTGTACTGAAGCCAGGGGCATGAAAGCATTTTCTTTAGCAGTATCCCTTTGAGTTCCTCTGCCTCCTTTGACCTGTACAAAAGTTGCATTCTAGTCTCCTCCCTGTGCAAAGATAACTTGCATAGTTTTGCTGTAGCTGCTGTTTTTTCTTTGCTGGACTTTTAGCTGTTGATTTGCTTTGGCAAATAGGACTGAAGGTCTGTTTCAAGACTCCCAATTCTGAAAGACTATCTCTGAGGAAAGATTATCACTTTTGGAGTTGGATGTTTTAAATAGGTACCAAAGAAAGAAATGACCTGAGACTTTTGTACAGATTTTCAGAAGAGAGGACACTAAACTGCAACACTTAACACTGAACTTGGGGCAAAGGGAGGTTCCTTTTAAGGCCAGTGTGAAAATTCAGACTCTTTCATATATGTAAATCAGTAAACACCTGGAATAAAGAACAACATTTTTCACATAGTGAAGCAGAACAAGCAAGCAAAAATAATACAAGCTAAGACTTCTGCATGATTTCCTGCATTTCCCTAATTTGTTTTAAAAATAATAGATTGATTTAAATAATAATATGCAAGCTATTATACTAGTTATTATATTCTGTAAATTAGGTAAATGTGTTGCTAGAAAATAACAACAATTTGATCTGTAACTAGGAGGGATCACAGGGTGAGTGTCCTGTGTTTGCTAGCATTTACCCTACAGGGGATAAGGGAGACTCTATGCCATGGCATCATAATATACACGCACGCTTTTTTGTCTCTTCTAAAGCTCTATTGCTTTAGCAGCCTTTATTTGCAGAATTGAGCAGCCATGACAATTCAAGCATGAATGTGAGGACAGTAAGTGAGAACAGCAGATCCTCCACTGCACAGCCTGAAGACGTACACAGCTGCAAACTGATGTAATTGAGCCTTACCACCCACAGAGGAAAAAGGAGGATGAGCAAACCTTTACCTCATGAACAGCTTAAGGGAGAAAAGTCTGCTATATGGCCTGCTTACATGGCTGTGATTTTTCTCTTGCCCTGGTAACATTACTACAGTGGGGATCTCCACTGGGCTGGCTTCTTAATAGCTTGATCTCAAAGGCACACTACTGCCGTGCAAGTAAAGGGCACCACTACCCACCAGAGTATTTCCTCCAATTTCTTCTCTGGGTTCTCCAAACCTCTTCCTCCCAGTAATATCTCCAGCCTCATGCACTGACTGCTGTGTTGAGTTTCTCAGACTATGCCATTGTAGCAGAAAAAGATAATTTTATTTTCCTGGATGACCTATGCCCAAGTCAATCTCAGAGCTTCCCAGTATTGCTCACTCAACATCAGGAGAGGAGCAAGAGGTGAGCACTCATTCTGTGAGATCCTGGAGGGGATGAGAATATGGTGAATACCTGAAGCAGGCTAATAGGTATTGGTTTGATGCATGGGGAAGAAAGGAAGCATTTTGATCCCTAGTGAATACCTATGTCTTCCTCCTGCTTAATTCAGAGCATAGAGCTTTGCCTTGCTTTAAGCTTACAATTTAGGATCTGCCTCACAATAAATATTCCCAGTCCCAGTGGCACAGGAAAAACTGTAATTGTGAGCTACTGAGGACTTCCAGTCCTGCATGCGTATGAATTTCTCTTTCAGATTCCTACAGTTTTCAAAAGTTTTAATGTGGTTTAGGAACATGCATGGACCAGTACAGCATAGTAACTTGTGGAATGCACCAAGGCACTTTTAGCCAACCTATTTTTATTGCAAATGTGATGCTGACAGCTGACAACTTCCATTGACTTCAGTAAAAGTCTTTAGTCTAACTTGAAAACTTAGAGCCTATCAATCTTAAGTCTTCAGTTATGTATCACGAGAACAGCATAGCTTTGTAGAACAGGTACCTTGTAATGTAAATTACCAGAACAGTAATGTGAGAGATTAATTTTGAATGATGACTCTAAATACATTCTTTACTGGAAAAAAAAGCTCTTACTTTAAAAATGCCCTTTAAAAAATTCACTTGTATTAATGAATCATTGCAAGCTAAGAATTTAGAAGTTAAATCCCATCTAAATTAACAGTTTGATCCCATCTAAATTAACAGCTCCTTCATTTTTCCCAGAAGCTCTATTTCAACATTTTCATTTATAAGGTAGTATTTACTTAAGGAGCTGTTACAAGAAAAAAGGACTCCCTCTAGTGTCTTTCCAGTCAACATCTTTGGGGATCTGTATGGACCACTGAAAGTTTGTGTTGCTTTTGACGAGACAACAGAGCATACATACACAACTACTTTGTATCTGTGATATTAAGAAGCTTTGGTCCACTACTCTGCACCGCCATTTAGGAAATTAAACTTCAGTATTTTCCACCTGACACAGTGTAGCCAATGTTCAATCTTTCCCATTATATTTTTCCAGGCATGTCTGCTAAGTGTTTGTTACTCACCCACAACTGCAATTTCAGCATAATTTAACCAAATTCAAAGAAATAGGAAAGAAGTTGTTTCAAAACATGTTGAGACCTTTTGTGGGGGATTTTTGTTTGTTTGTTCTTGGTTTTGTATTTTTCCCCCCAGCTGTCTGAAAGCCTATGGGAACCTGAAGAAAATCTTGTCTGCAGCAATTTCCAAAGAGTACTATTAACTGAAAATCAAATAGGAACTAACCTTTAAAGTGGTTTCCAGTACCACAAGAAAATCCTGTCTTCTCAATGGAACCTTTTCCCAACCAAATAAAATAAAAATAAACTGTTATACTGATAGGTTGTCAGATGCAAACAAGCAGATCTCCATTATTATTAGGAAAGAATCTGTCAACTAGTTGAATGATTTTACACATTCGCACAGAACTATTCAGCACTGAGATCAACTACTAGATATACAGCTGGCATACAGGAACCATTCCATGACTAGAATTTTTTGTAGGCAACAAATCCTGCTGTGCTTTTCAGACATAATAAATCCTTAAATAATATATGCTAAATAATATAAAAAGGAAAAAAAATTAACCCCCCCCCCCCCAAAATCACAGACATATGGGAAAAGCAGAAATAAATAAGGAAGTATTATGAAGTATGTTTTAACAGGAATAGTGTTTATCCAAATCTTTAACGTATTTCTTTAGAAACATCATACGTTCCACTAAAAGCAAGTAGGACCCATGGTTGGAAAATCCTAAATGACTTAACAAAATGTGCCTTAAAGCTATAGCCATGTAGGCATTGCTCAAGATATGGCCTTTCTCTTTTCAGAAGTCCAAATGTTTGTTTTAAATGTCCATGAAGATTTCTGAGTCACAGCACCACAAAACACCTGAGGTGGTAAGGCACCTCTGGAGACTGTCCAGACCAACCCCTCTGTTCAAAGTAGGGCCACTGCCAGCTGGTTGCTCAGGGCTGTGCCCTCTCAAGTTTTGAGTATGAATAAAGATGGAGACCCTGTCTGAGCAACCTGTTCTAGTGCTTTATCCCAAGCATGAGGAGGATTTTTTTGTATTTAAATGCAATTTCCTTTATTGCAATTTGGATTTAATTGTGCTTGAACTTTCCCTGGACACCTGTAATAAGTCCTACTCCCTCTTTTCACATTCTCCCATCACCTGTTCATAAACATTGATAGAATAATTGATTAGATTCCCCTGAACCTCTCCTCTTCTCTGGGCTGAACAATCTCAGCTCTGACAGTCCCTTCAATTGACCTCAGAGTCAATTGCCTTTCTTTGGACAAAAGGCAAATTTTAAATGAGCATATTAAAAAAAAATTGTTTAAGGAAAGCATTAGTTCAGTGATTCTTGCCATTACTCACTAGAGACTGATTACATTTTTGTGATTGTAAGTGAAACAGGTTGTGAAATAGATTACCTAAAATAACTGCATCATATTCCCAAATTTCATCCTATACCATGAATAATATTTTTAAAAATATGGCTTGTTCATATTTTTTCATATTCACAAAGTTTTTGTAGCTCAGTATCCAGTGTGATACCTCCAGCAACACTGCTTATTTATTTTCCCTTCTCTGAACTCAGACCTCCAGTGGTGCTCTGGTCCACCACAGACGTGCCCTCTGTTTGCACAGTGTCCTCCTGCATGTGCCTCACCACGTATGCACCAGGGCCTTCATGCTCCCTATCTTGCTGTCTTTGCATTTGGCCCCAAAACCGCTCTCATGTATGGGATACTCCTTTACCTACCTTGTGCCCCTCATTTGGGCACCTTGTTGCAGTATTTTTTGACTACTACTTCTCAAGGCCCACAGTGCAAGTGATAAGATACCCTTCTGAGGTATAATCCAATGACTTTCCCTGCAAACTTCTCTGCACAAGGTAGGGATAAGTTAAGTGAGACCTATGTAACTCAGGTGAATGATGCAAAGGCAAAACTTCCCCAGGCTTCCTTGCTGCAGCACAGGGGTTTGCTGATGCACATCTGGAGACCTGCTTTTCCAGTATTAGTCATGCTATAAATTGTTATCCCACATTAAATTCTCTTTTTGACCTTCTTGTTCACATCTTAAATAGATGCTTTTCGCAGTACCTTCTCCAGGTTTTCACAAATCTTCTTTGAGTGCCAGTCTGAAGTGAATGAAGTTTATCAGGCCTCTGTCTTTGAGAACTTTAATAAAGTTTTAAAGTGATATTTAGGAGAAGATCCCTCTCCATGATTTCCATCTGGGCACAGATTCTCACAGCTGTCACATACATTATTCTAAAACTTTAAAGATAGCAAAGCCTGCCAAAAATTTCTAAGAAAAATATAGACTAAATGCTGATTGCAAACCTCAAAGGAAGAGAAGAACCAGACAGCTGACCCAAAAAATATATTCATGCCATCACAATTTTTTCTTCTTTTTTTTTCAGTTTTAGTATCTCAGTTACTTACTCTGCTTGCTTAGTGTCATATTTCAGGTCACAGATTCCAGTCCTATGTGTAAGGGAGTAACAAGTTAAAAAAACAACGACCTGTTGAGACACATTGCAATGCACCCTGCTAGCTGATAAAATTGCAGAAAATTTTATGACTGCAAGGCGGTTCCTGGCACGGATCATTTATGTATCTCAAGGCGTGTCTGCATATTTGAATTGTGTGATAAAGGGTTATAAATGATTGGCTGAAATGTGCTCTTTAAAAACATTTTCAAAGCTGACACTCTGTGCTTTTAAGCATAGGACTGCAGTGAGGAGGTGTGAACTGCGTATTTTTTCTAATTTAGGACCTCTACTTTTTATAATCAGACCTTATCACTATAACAAGCTTGGAGGACGTTGTAGCCAGTTGGTGGTTAGCCTATTCTGCCAGGAAACAGGATGAGAGGACATGGTCTTAAGCTGTGCCAGGGGAGGTACAGGGTGGCCATTAGGAGGAATTTCTTCACAGAAAGGGTGATTAGACACAGGAATGCAGTGCCCAGAGAGATAGTGGAGTCACCTTCTATTGAAGGCGTTGAAGGAAAGGCTGGATGTGGCCCTCAGTAGCATGGTAGAGCTGAAATGGTGGTGTTCAGTCATAGGTTAGCCTCAGTTTCAGAGATCTTTTCCAGCCTAATTGATTCTGTGATCATCTCAGCTTGGTCTACCTGTAACATGTTTCTTCACTAAAGCAGTGTGATGCGTTTCTTTATGGACAGCATGCAAACACACTGAGGGATTGGAAATGCTCCAGCCAGGAAAGGGGAAGATTTCGGGTTCCTCAGAGCAGCCTCCCACTGCGACGGGCAGGCAATGGAGACAGAAAGTGTCCAGTAGGTGAACGACTGACAACAGCTGTAATCCACATGTGGGCAAGTCCCACCCGAAGCACGCACTAACCCACAGCCGTGAAGGCCGCTGGAGGCTATGCGAAAGCACTGCCCCGTCTCCAGTCTCAGGCCGGCGCTCCTGGAGCGGGGCCGGGCTGGCGCAGGGGCTGCTCTCTGAGGAGAGCGGGAAGGAGGAGAGGAGGGCGGAAGGCGTCCCGGGTGGTAGGCGGGGAGCACGGGCCGGGGCGGTGACACTCCCCGCCGCTCCGGTGGCCGCAGCCCCACGGCCCCCCGAGCTGGGGGAGCCCGGGCGGGCCGCGGCTCCTGCATGGCCGGCGCGCCCGCCGCGCTGCTGCGGCCGGCGCTGCTGCGGCCGGCGCTGCTGGCGCTGCTGCTGCTGGCCTTCGGCCGGCCCGCTCTCGCAGGTAGGGCCGTGGCGGGGTCCGGAAGGCACCTGCGCCCGCGGGGAAGGGGCGGCCTGGCTGCAGCCCCGGCGCCAGGACTGCTCGGAGCGCTGGAGCGACTTGTCGCCGGTGTTCTCGCGAAAGCAGTGCCCCTGTCCCGGCCCGGTGGGGGCCGCGTGGGCCCCTTGCTCGGGCCAGCTGCCGCCGCAGCCCCTTGGCCGGGAGCGGGGGCAGGCGGGTGGGCGCCGCAGGCGGCCGCACAGGTGGTGGGACGGCGGGCGTTTTGTGAAGGCTTGGTGCCCTCTTGCCTTAGAGTGAAGGCCGAGCTGTCCGCTCGGCTGTAAGCCCGCCTTGTGCCTGCTTCCCCTCCTGCTGCAGAGACGCCGAGACTTGACAGCTAGACTTCCTGATAAAAACGTAGGTGCTTTGCAAGCAGTGTAGATGTAAACCTTTTTCCTCCACCTCTTATCATAATTGTAGTATGTCATGAGGAAAAGTGCTGAGGTAGAAACAGGAATATTCCCTGCAATTCTTTCCCTGCTCCATGCGTGTGAACTAGTAGTCTCGATGGTAAGTATCAGCCACCAACTGCAGGTGCCTGGGTTTTAGCATACAGCTTCAGCTGTCTTGTGCCTGGCTTTTCAAGACAGGCCAGTTACCACACCACTAGTGATGCATGTTAAGTTGCAGCTCTTGGGCAGTCATCAAAACCATTGAAACAGCCAAAAACTTAATCTGCAAATTCTGTTTCTTGAGATGTAATTTGAAGTACATTGCAATTTGAACTAAAAAGACTGGTAATAAAGTTTATTACTTACATGTATTTTAAAAACTATTGGATGAGCATGCACTTGAAGAAGTGTGGTTTTTATCCACCTTCTTCCACCTTCTGTTCCTCACTGCAATGCCATGTGAGACAAACCAATCGCGATAACATTCTTTAGAAATGTCTAGTGGTCAATTTCTGTGGTTCTGTGGCGTCTGTTTCACTAGCTGAGAAGACTGGTTAGAAATGAACTTAAATTTAATTGTAACTTTAAAAAGTGTTTTTTACTTCAGAAGTTAATGAAGAGATTAATGAAAAGATTAAATTCTGATACTATAAATGAAATATACCAATCTTTTCTTTCCATGAGAGAATTTGAATGCATGGAGCTCTAAGTGATGTTTTCATGAGTTTTGTGAGTGAAAACCCTGCAGCCAGAGTGAGTGGAGGAATTTTTTTATGTCTAAGACATATCAAGGATGTCAGAAGATCTGAGTGCCACTGAAATGGCAATCTCTAGTTATAGTAGCATTGTCTTCAACGACATGACAAAGGGTTTTGTGGGTATTAGGTGTGATAGTGGTGTAAGACCAACCAGTGCTTTATGGCTGGCTGTTAGTGTCCTCTGTCCCTGGCACTGCAGGCAGTGCATGGCGAAGCCAGATAATACATTTCCAAATCACCTGGTTGGGACACTAGCCTGCTGTTTCTAGGTGTACCAACTTGTGATGCTCTGCTTGAGCTGCCTTCAAGCTAAGATTTGCTGGCCTTGTGGACTGACTTCACCACCAGGAGAGCTTGTTAAAATCCAGCTCTCTTCATTTACTCCAGGTGCTGTTACAGCTATAACCTCACCCAGAGGTAATCTAGCAAAAGGGAAGAAAACAGTCGAAGGCTGGGAAGGGAAAAAAACCCACGAGCTTCTTATAGGCAGTGCACTGAAATTAGGTTTTAAGTGGCTTTCTCAACTCTTCAGTTTTTAGTGAGTTTCTGTAATAGAACTAGAAAATAACATCAGCACTGTTCATTTCACATTCAGTGCTTTAACTACAGGACTTTTATTTGGAAATCATAGGATGCTTTGGTTTGGAAGGGACCTTTAAACATTGTTTCTGGTGTGTAAAGCATGTGCAGATGCAGCATGGGGTTATTCTTCATTGTGTATGGTTTAGGTGACTGTAAGAGGCTTACACACACTGGTAGTGTTTGGTTTACCCTCAAAATCTCACTAAATTTTACACTGAGAAAGTGGGAATCAACCCTGAGAATTCCCTTTTGAATAGTAGTTATATTTAGCCTTAAAGGGCATTCTCAGTGAATCTGGCAGCTTCCTTTTCCACTTTCATTTTTCATCTGCTACCAGCTTAGATAAGCTGACAGAAATGGAGGAATGTTTTTCATTATGAAGTGTCCTATTTTGATTCTTTGGAAGTTTTTTCACCTCTCATTTTGCTGCATTGCCCTTTTCCTATTTGTCCTTGTAATAAAGATTCATTAACCCAACTTCTGTTTTTGAAATATCAGCACCATGTTTTGGAGAGCGTAAGATTTGTAAGCAAACCATATTATGTATTAGGTGGTAGTGGTGGTGTTTTTCATTCTCAACAGTGGAATTTGATCTTATCTGTGATACAACAAGTAACATGTCAAAAAAAAAAAAATTAAAAATATGGTTCTGCTAGCTGTAAACGAAATCATGCCAAGGCAGTATAGGTGGTTCAAAATATCATTTACTGGTAGACCAGTGCGTACCTGCCCCACCTTCAGTGACAGATTCTGACTTTGAAAAGTTTTATGGAAGGCAGAAGGTTTAACTTATGTTTATTTTTTTCTTTCCAGAAAATTAATATATAGTATGAATGTATATATATATATATATATATATATATATATATATATATATTCATATAAATATCAAACTGTTGCCCAGTGGTACTCTGCAAAATACTGACTTTACAGCTTTGTTCTAGTTATTCTGAATTGGACTGAGTAATCCATAATCTCTCTGCTTAATTTCTCCCCCAAAAATGCAATGTATGAATTTAGCATAATATTAAAAATTATAATTATTTAACCTCCTATCTTAATAGTTAGTCCTTGCTTATACTGGGGATTTGTCTCTAGTTCTGTTATACCAATACTTGCTTTAAAGAGGAGGTCTTTATTTACCCCACAGAAAAACATTTTTAGGTACAACAAAGGGCATAGGTCCTCTCAGTGTACAAATTTAATCTAAAACCTGCAAGGTGTATTTGAGCTATTTCATGAAAGCTTCTTTTGAACTAGAAGCAAACTCCTGGGGCAGAACTCCTTTTTGTTCCACTTGGAATAAATTTTTCTAGACACAGTGGTGACTCTTTCTTTGGAAGAAATATGTGTATTTCAGTAATGTAAAGATCTTTCCTGTGTTTCTCTAGGTACTTAATATAACTTGATATTACATTGTTATTGGCTGTGGGTTTTGCTGAAATCTTTTTCTTGGGAAAGCTACCTAGAATTCTTATACATCCTATAGCAAATTTTTAGATACTATTATTGATTGTTATTTCATGAATGAGCTACTAAATTAGGTTTTTGATTTAGTACTCTGCACAGAATCCAGTTCAGAGTCAAAGTCACACTTTGTAGGAGTGTATTAGATTAAGCAAGGGGACAGCTAATGTAGGAACTGGAACATTTAAACCTCAGAAGTCCTCTGCAGTCATGCTTCATTTTAAAATGAGAAAATTTCAGAATGAAGCTAAAAACTGCAAAATAAATATTTAACTGGTGGTGTTCTTTCAAGCTGTATCCATACACAGCTGAAAGCATCATAAACTTTGGCAGATGGAATTTGAAAATAGACATGTCTGGGAAAAAAAAAAGGTCAAGGATCAGCTTGAAGGAATCAAAGCTTTTACTAAATTCTCCTTAAGTGCATCAAGAACAAAAACCTTGCAGAGGGTCTGTGCAGCCAGCTGATTAAGTTACTAGTATAAAAGAAGCACTCAGAAAGGGCATGGCTACTGCAGAGAAGCTAAACTAAATGGCATTTACTGCTAATTAGGAAGATTCCCAAACTGAAATTCATTTTTTGGGGTGGTGGAAGGGGAAGAGAGGGTTTGACCTAAAAAAAATTGGTGGTGAAATAACTTGCTTGCTAAGGGTAATACGTGATCTCATGCTTAAACTCCCTTGTACCTGAAGCCTGGATGGTGGCAGATTTTATGCCAGTATTTAAAACAAGAATTACCAGGGGACTGTAAGCCTGTTATCCATAACTCAAATTTGTAGGTTCTGTAATAAAGGATAAAAGATGCACAGGTGAGAAGGAGTCTATAAGATTTCTTTAAATTTTGAAGGAGTCTATAAGATTTCCTTAAAGAGTTCTTTACAAACCCCTTGGGAGTTTTCTTGATGGGGGTGGGCAAGGTGTCTAAGATTTGGAGTTTCAGAAGACTTCTTACAAAGTTTACTGCCAAAGGCTTTTTAGCATTCATTTGAGTGCAGGGCTTTGTATATTAAGTAATTGATTAAATAGGGGGAGTGGTAGATGATTGATACTTTTTTTTTTTTTCTTTTTAATGTGTCAGAGGGAAGTTACCAGCAGAATTTTGGAGGATTTGTGTTGCATCCTGGGATTGGGTTTTAGGGGTTCTTATTTGTGTTAGCTAGCCGAGTCCTGTGTACCCCCGTGCTTCCCCCGTGTCATTCCTCCCCCGTGATTTCTGGCCCCGTGCTGCCTACTGTTGGGCTTTCCCCTCTGCCGCTCCTGTAACCACTCCCCCGTCTGGCCCCGGGAACCCCCGTGTCCACTGCCCCATCCCCATGATCCCACTCAGCCCGAGGCTCGGTGTCCGCCCCTGTGGTGCCCTGGTTGGTCGCAGTCTTACGTCATCACCGGGGCATCCGCATGGATTGGGGGGGGGGGGGGGGCGTCTGCCCTCCCTATCACATTCCCTATATCATCCCACTCCCTCCCGGGTCCCAGCACCATTTCCCCCACGTGGAGTGCGAAGTGCGGGTCGCTACCCCCCCACCACATCTCTCTGTGACAATAAAGCCTTCCCGCTTTCCTTCGTGGGTAATTTGGACATTCCTTCTCTCTTTGCCTCAGACCCTCGTGTGGGCGACAGAACCCGGCAGACTCCGACCAGCGTGCCAGTGCCAGCGGCATGTGGGAGAGAAGTGGCAGACCCGGAAGTCCAGCTGGGGGCTGCACTGAAGGGCGCCGGAGCTGCCCCGGACCTGGGAGAAAGGGTGCGACGCCCCAGATTTGGTCTTAGGATCTGTGCTGTTCAAAATAGTAATAATGGGGATGGTAAAGACAGTGAGCAGTCAAATGAAAACTCTTATTGGTGTTACTGTTCCTCAAAGCAATAAAGGAGGCTTGTACAGATCTGAGTGACTGGCCAGCAGGATGGCGGGGTGGTTGGAGGTTGCATACAGGAAACAAGAGGGCAGTTATGCCTGGAAGAGAGGGATGAAAACATCTGAAAATGATGGTAGTGGCAGGAGACTTGGTAGGTCTTCTCTGCAGAGATGACATAGATTGTCTCTGATGGAAATGTAAGAGCATGTTGTAGATGAAAATGTTTCCGAAGAGAAACTAGAGGAATACTTCAGAGAGAAAATCAAATGGCAACTATGAAATAGACAGGGTGTGACAAGCTGAGGAAAACACCTGAAACAAACAAGCAAAAATGAAGGAGTATTTGAAATAAATTATTCAGTATAAGTGCATGGTTCTTGCCATTCCAGTCATCACTGTTGGAGATAAGAAAATTGGACTGTATTAATCCCTTATCCATTCTGGGATGGCCATTGGGCTCCTATTAAATTGCTTGGACTGGTGAATTTGATAACTGAGATTTATTTTCATTTGTATGTGAATAAGTATGTAGAAAAGAATATAAATTATTTACATATATAGAGGTATGAATAAGAAAGACTAATTTTTTTTTTGTATGTGTGTGATTGAGTTTCCTATTTATTTCCCTTTATTTTTTTCAGTATCATTTTATGGTGGTAGCTTTGTGGAGCTGAACATGGCAGAAGCATCCCCTCAGACATCCTTACAGTTGCAGTTCTGAGCAAGCAAGCCACAGGGATTGCTTTTTCTTGCAGCTGGGAAGACGGATTATTGTTTAATGAAGCTGCGCTCAGGATATGCACAGGTATGCTTTATAACTGTAGCTAAAAATATGTGTAGCCTGTATTTATCAAAGTTTTTCTTAAGTCTGTTGTCTATAACAAGATATCTAAACAAGTTGCTGTTTAGGGAAGTTGAAAAGTCACTTAATATAATCAGTAATTTCAAAGTATGGCTCTTATTTTTTACAATTATATCTCTATAGCCTTTGAGATCTCTAGATCTTAAAATCAAGATCATTGTATTCAAACCATGAGATTAAGCAAAGACAAAATTTCAGATTTGATGATGTTAGCATTACAGAAAATGCCTGGATCTGAGTAATTGTTTTTCTGCAAGGTAAATCAATGAAAGATCACTTTCAGTTGGGCTCTCAGGAGTTGCTGTTTCTAGCAGAACTGCAGAGGAGTCCATTCCTGCTTTTGCAGTTAATCAAACATCTGTGATGACAAGTAAACCTACACAGAATTTTATTAGGATTTTATTTTTTCAAATCTATTTTGTAAATTATATGGTTAGTGTGAAAAGATATGAAAATTAATGTATTAACTATATATTAATGTATGATTGTGAAAAAGATAATTTTGGATTTTTATAGTTAAAATTCTATCTCTTGCAGCTGAAAATTAACTTTGTTGTGGGAGAACGAGTACAGTATTCTCAGCAAAGATCTCAGCTGAATTATTTGGCTTGGCACCTGGTTAAACTACATCATGAACAAGATAATGTCACATTGGTGATTGATAAACGTGATAGAACTAGTGCAAAAATGCCTGGAATTCTTTATGAATTAAACACTGATTATGGATTCTACATAGGTGGTACTGGTAAACGTGACATTCCCTACCTTGTTGGAGCACTACCCAGTTTCTGAGGATGTATTGATGGTGTGTCATTCAATCAGTTAGACATTCTGATGCCTCTGAGACCTTCTCCTGGCTTCAGAAACATCCATGAAGTTTCAGTGGGGTGCAGTGGTGAATTCTTTGCAGGTGAAGAAGAACCCATTAGTTTCTTCAGCTCCAGGTCCTATATTTCTTTCTCATCATGGAATGTGGACGACAAGGGAATCTTTGAGTATGTTTTGCAAACCTCAGCTGCACGCGGCTTGCTGCTTTACTAGCCTGGGCAAGCGGGAGATTTCATTGCAATGGAAATGGAAGAGGGTTTAATTAAAGCTTATGTAGGGAAACATGAAAGTAGAACCCATCTTTCTTCTCGTAGGTCAGTCAATGATAGTCGTTGGCACTACATCAGACTGAAATATACTGCAGAATATTTGTAGCTAACATTGGATGAAGAAACTGTGAAAAAGTCGTTACCTCCCCAGAGTAAGTTGCCCCTTCTGAAGGGATCTTTCTTTGTTGGTGGTGTAGATGACAGCATACGATTGGAAATGATGAAGTTAATCTCAATATCTGGGAAGTATGCCAGAGGAGGATCCTTCAAAGGCTGCTTAAGGAACCTGAAAGCCAACTCAGAAAAGAAATCACTGAAGAATGTTCTGGTCACTAAGGACATTTCAGCTGGATGTGAAATGCCAAGTTCTTCTAAAAGAAATCTTTCTGTAGAGATGGCTGAAAAGAACCCTCCTGTGAAAGCAGCTCCTGTATTTGCCATTTCCCATGAAAGCTCGATTTCTCTGGGCAAGGAAGACAAAAGCCACCTTTTAGTTCTGAGTAACTTGATTGTGCTGGAGGGTGAACAAGCTTCACTTGAATCTAAGCATATTAAAGTTAACTTGGACTTTCAGAAATTAGGAATTAATCAGTCACAAATTCTTTTTGATATAAAGAAACCACACTCTCATGGACACTTGAAACTGAATGTTGAACCGTTACATGAGGTAAATACATTTACTGTGCAGGACGTGTGGCAAGGGAAGATTCTGTATGTCCATGATGGCTCTGAGGACACTTAAGATTATTTTAATTTCTCCATTTCTACCAGCAGTGAGAAGATTGTGTCTCCATATTTGCAAGGAAATGAGCAGCATATGTTTAGCATTACTGTTACTCCAGTAAATGATGCACCTGAGATCATACTTCCTGAGGGAAACTTGCTTCTTCTCTTAGAGAATTCAAAGAAATGTTTGACTAATGACCTGATAAAAGTTCTAGATGAAGATACAGATTCTGTGGGTCTCAGACTTTCAGTGCTTGGAAATCTGAGTGCAGATTCAGAATTTTTGGAAAATTCAAGGCATCCTGGAAAAGCTATCACTACTTTTTCTAAAGATTTAAACGAAGGCACCGTTTTCTTTGTCCACACACGTGTCAGGAACTCAAGGATTGTTCTCAGGGCAAGTGATGGTGCGAAGGTGAGCAACACTGTTGTGTTACGTGTCATGGCAGTTCCTTTGGATTACAGAGTTGTCAACAACTCAGGAATAAATCTCCTCCAAGGTGTTACAGCTCTTATAAGACCTAGGCATCTGGCAGTTGTAACAAATGCTGTCTTCCAGGAACTGGAGATACGATATGAGATCAGAGAGCCATCTCACTTTGGTCAGGTTCAAAGGCATCATTCAAGGAGGGTATGGAAGCAAGTTAGCTCTTTTTCTCAACACTCTCTTCAGCACAACCGGGTGAGATACTGTAGCACTTTTAAAGGCATTCAGCTGGAAAACATTACTGACCAATTTAAGTTCAAAGTTAGCATAGGAAACAGAATCAGTGAAGAGTACTTGTTTCCAATCAGAGTGAAATGGTTAAGGTACAGTCTATTGAAACATGCTCCTCTAGAAACTGAAAAAACAAGAAAGAAGTACTTGAATTCTGATAGTCTGTTGGCTGTGATTGCAGATCTAGAAATACCTGAAAATGAGCTTCATTTCAAACTTCTGTCCCTACCAAAGAATGGACAAATACTGCTTAATGACCAGCCTTTGAAAAAAGATTCAGTCTTTAGCCAAAAAGATATTACTGATCGAAAAGTGGCATATGAATTAATCAGCCAGTACCATGAAGACTATGATTCATTTAGATTTCTAATTTCTACAAAGTATCTGGATTCAAATTTCTATGACTTTGAATTCTACATAAAATCAGATTTCAAAAATATTATTTTGACTAACAATGGCCTTAATGTTATTGAAGGGGAAAGAGAATTAATAACAAGCACAAAACTATTTGTGCAAACACCAGATAATAAAACCTTCCAATATGAAGTTATAGAGTTTCCTAAGCATGGGAACTTAAAACTTACTAATTTTTCTGGTTTATTTGAGAATAATAATAGTCTTACAACTTTCACTAATAAAGATGTAACGGATAAGTGCCTTCTGTATGTGCATGATGATTCTGAGACCGTGTTTGATGAATTTCTTGTCAGAGCTTCCAGCAAAGAGTCAGGAAAGGGGACTAACTTTGATTCAGAAGTAGAACCTTTGTCAGTAGAAATCAGATTCTGTATTTCTGTCCAGTTAAAGAATGATGAGAAGCCAATTCACGTAATTGATAAGATATTTGACATTGTGAGAAACGGGCAGTGATTATTAACTTTGGCAGATCTTTGCTATCATGATCCTGATTCTGATTTTGATGATGGACAGTTGCTATATACTAGACGTGGTATTTCCAGTGGGGACTTGGTGCTAAAAAATGATACTTTGCATAGACTCTACCAATTCAAAGAAGTGGACCTGGAGCAAAAAAGCAAGTCCTGTTTATACACCATGGTGCAGATTTTGGGCGTTTTGTGCTTTTTGTGACAGATGGTAAGCACTTCCTTGCTTCTGGAAGTTAATGCCACTGATCCTTATATTAAGTTGGCAAATAGTACAGGATTGTTGGTTCAAAAAGGGAAAGAAGAAACTGTTTCAACAGCTAACCTAAGTGCTACTACGAACGAAGATATAAGAAATGATAATGAGCTTACATACAAGATACTCTCTTTCCCAAAATATGGAAGAATATATGTGAATAATGTATTAATGGATTCCTTTACTCAGCTTGATCTGATAAAGGGACATGTGACCTACAGACATGATGACAGCAACAACCTTACTGACACATTTAACTTTACATTCCGTGCTGGAGATGTCCATCTGGATGCTGGACTACAGGTTCGTGTGTAGTTGGAAAGTCATCAGGAGCCACCAAGGATTGTGAACAAGAACAATCTCTTGGTTGAAGAAGGAAAACCAGTTAAAATCAGTAAAGGAAAACTGCAAGTAGGTTAACCATGTTGTCCATTCCTCCAATCTTGTAGTAAGTTGTCCTCAGTTTTTTTAACCATTGCAGTGTCTTTAGTTTGTGTCTTCTCTAACTTATTTTGATTACCACTAATATGACTGCATTCTGGGCACTTAGTTCGGGAGAGACTGACACTAGCAAGCTTCCATTTTTAGGAAGGAAAACTGATCATGTTAAAGAAAATACTGCCCATAGTCATTGACTCTTATTACATATTGGTGCATAAGGAAATTATAATTTGGAGATTCTGCATGTATATATTTGTTTTAGATGTAACAACTATTTGTACTCCATGTAATGGTCTTAATTGTGCTGGTGGGAAATGCCAAGGAAGAAAGGGTTTTGTCTGGTTTAATTTGGAGCTAGCCCGGTTAAAATTGTTTGAAAGTTACATCAAAAATTAAAAAAAAAAAAAAAAAAAAAGTCACAAACCGAGGCCATTTCTGTTTGATTAATTCTTCCCTGCCCAGTTTTAGTGTGTAGCCTTCCAGTAACCACCGCAAGAGGGCTCCGGCTGCACATTGCTGAAATCCTGAATTCCTTGTTTCAGGCAGGGATCTGTAGATGTGAGACCAGTAGTTAATTATGCAGTAGTTTTCTTTTAAAACCTTTCAAAACATATCTGGGGTTACAAAATTACTCCCATGCCATTTATTTAACCATTATGCCATTTATTTATTTAACATGTGTCTGCTTAAAGTGTTGTATTCTTTTAGGAACTGTGTAACCCAACTAAGAAGTGCTAGTTTAGTTAGGTAGACAATCCCAGAATTAAAAGTGAAAGATTCAGAAGAGAATTACTGAATTTCTCCCACTTAATTTGAATAATTTTGGGATATGTTCTTAAATTTAAGGTTGTTCATGAAAATAGTCCTCCATCTGAGATTGTGTTCACAGTAAGACAGCTTCCAGTGTACGGATACATTCGGAAGTTTTCCTCAGAAGAAAGTTATCTCAGTTCTGACCAAAGCCCAGCTTTGAGCTTCACTCAGCAAGATGTTGACAAGGGCAAAGTTCAGTATGTGCAGACAGTTTCTGACCAACGAGATGACCATTTTTTTCTGGATGTGACCAATGGTGTCAGAACAGTGAGTGGAATAGAGAACTCTATAGACATCATCCCCAGAATGATTGCACTGGAAGTACAGAACTTTACAGTATTTGAAGGGGGCCCAAAAGCTCTGGTGGAAGACTGTCTAAAAATTTCTAGTAGACACTTTGCAGGACTCAGCTGTGAATTCATTTTAACTGAGCAGCCAAAACATGGGTATGTTGAAAACTCTCGTGTTCCTGGAATAAAGTTAGCCACATTGACCAGAAAACAGGTAATGCCTTTAGATCTTCTTAGACAAAGTCTTGATTAATTACTTGCTTTGCTGAAAGCTGTGGGATTTTGTGAGAGGTACTGAGATACAGGAGTTTGAGCTTTATTCTGGCCTTGACTTAAAGATCTTTCTGTTTTTACTAGCTGGTCATTCGGAGTGGGGAGGGAGAGGGAGGCTGCCTTGTTGTGGTGGACCACATCACTTTCTTGATAGCACTGTTGAAACAGACTAATGTACTATAGTCCAGTAGACTGAAGGGCCACTGACATTCAGTCAGAGTTGTAGATACTCTGGAAATGTGAGACTGTGGGTGCATTTTGAAAAGACCAGAGGAAGTGCTATGTAGATTGAACAAGTAGAAAAGTGGAAAAAGAAGTACATTTCTAGGTAATTTCTTTGCTCACAGATAGTCACTATATGCACAATGTGCTAATTTTCAGTCATTTAGCTCCAAGAAGCAAGATGGTATCACAGGTCACCATCTACTACAAGTGCTGTGTTCAGTTTGTAGATGCCAGGAAATGTTGTTAAATATAGTGGGGTTGGATTTCCATTTTTCCTTCAGGAGGAAGGAAAGAATGCCAAGACTGGCAAGATATTCTGACTAGAGGAATGGACAGATGAGCCATAAAATTTACTGTTGTGAATGGAGCAAAGATAGAAGAACAATCTGATATTACAGCATAAATAAAATGTTGATACAATAAATATAGAGAGCCATGACTAGGATATTTTTCAGTGTAACATTTATTTTCTTCTAGCCTCTTTAGTTTTTCAGCTTGTTATATTTGTCAGGTGGAACAAGAATTAATCTACTATGTTCATGATGACAGTGAAGAACTGATGGACAATTTTACTGTGATAGCAAATAACACAGAGTTGTGGAAACAAAGTTTACCCCAAACTGTATTTGTAACTGTTTCTGCAGTAAATGATGAAGCTCCTGTTATAGAAGTAAACAGAATTCTTCAGGTATGTTTGTCAACATTTTGAAGTGTTAAAATTAATTCCATTAATTCTGATGCCATTTAATGTACCTTCATTAACAGACTATAAGGTTTGTATCTGGCAGGATAGTCAGTATACTATGTAGTAGTCCTTGAGTTTAGAGAATTTAATGCTAATTAAAGGAGGCAGTACATATATTATTTGTATTTAGGAAGATTTTGGACATGGAGAACTCTTTTGGCTGTTGTAAAGTTTATCTAGAAGGCTGAATGAACATTCTTTTAATCTTAAAGTTACACAAAGTCTCTTGGACTGACGTAGGGCTTGTGAGGGTGGATGGCTTGCACCTGGATGTTTGTTATGTTTTCATGTTGTTTACTTTGGTGTCTTGAGGGCTGTTAATGAACATGTAACTCAGAAAAGTACCAAGAATAGGGATGATGAGAATGCCAACTTTTCACTCTTGTATTTGTGCAGCCTTGCACAACCCTATGCCTATTGCCATGAAGTGCACTAAAGGGTCAGACCTCCTGAAGTACATTCTACTGCCTGCTCTTGTCCAGATATATCAGTAGGATGGGACAAGAGAGAATTTGTTATGTGTTGGGTATTTCTTGCACAAAACAGGAGTGTTTCCCTTTTAAAAAGTTGCCAATAGTGTAATGCAATCTGTGAAAATCTGGGGTCATCAAAATATTAGTCCAATCACTGAAGCTATTACTTCAGTGTGATACTGTGAGCTAAGAAAACACATTAACTTTTTCTAACTGCCTTCCTCCCAGAAAATCCTGAAGAAAATTTTAAAGTTACCTTTAGCTAAACCTATCTTTAGCTCTTAATAACCATAGCTGACTTTTTAATCTACAGGTCTTTGAAAAGTTATCTACCACTACAGAAGTGACTACTGTCACTTCCGTTTCAGTGCATTTTCAGATAGATTAATTAATTAATTTGTTTATTTATAGTATTTAAACCAGGATGTATTTGTATAATATTTCTTTGTGTTACAATAGCAGTCAATAATGAGAACCATTTTAGTAAAGACACTGTGCCCAAAAAGCTCCCATGTATAAAGACTTTCAATCTGAGATCTGCTGTATAAAAACAAATTAAGTGACTCCAAAAATCAGGATGACATGAACATGGGTCAGGTAAGTGGTCACAGTTAGCCAGCTGGAAGACATCAAGGCAGAGAAGGTATTTAGGAATAGCCTTGAAAGAAGATAAGCAGGTTATTTTGAAGCTGCAATAATTTCCAGTGCTCTATGTTGCAGTTTATAAATGGGTGGTACTAAAATGTGCATTTAATTTTATGTAGTTAGTTGTGTGTTGGAGAGGGAGAGTATATTACTGTAAAGATGATGGTAAGTTTGTGTTGTGTATTTCACATATTTTCATATGAGAAAATACATAATTTTTAAACTAGCTGTAGTGGTAGTATTGTGCAGCTTCACAGTAACAGCAGGTAATCTGCAGATGCCCACAACAGAAGATAGCCTGGCCTGTGCAGAGACTGCTGGCAGAAGGGCAGACTGCCTTCGTAACATTTGGGTGGCACAGAGCAAAATATTCCCTGGTTGAAGTAATTACAGTGGTATTCTACAGACATCAGCATAGCACGCAGTAATCTTTGCCTAGCCACAGAGAAGAGAGCACCATGTTCAGTCAGGTTTTTCAGTGCCTCTGTTCTGGTGCATTGCTGGCATTAAACTGTTGGCATTGAGCTGCTGGAATTGCAGGCTATTAACAGACCTGAGGCTATGTAGTGCACTGCAATGCAGCTTACGGATTTTTCTAAAAATATCTGTCAATCTAGGCTTCCCAAGAGCAGAGATAACAAAGCTTCACCTACCCAGAGTTGGTCCTCTCTACTGGGGAGGCAGTCTGTGTACTAGAATCAGGATGTTGCCTTTGTGCCTGTGGTTTTGCTAATTTTGTACAAGCTATTGTTGAAAAATCAAGTTTGTATCTGCTGTGAGTGACTACCAATATGTACACATATGGTGGATGCACGTGCAGTCTAAAACAAATCTGTCAGTCCAGTTATCTGCTGGGAGGAATACACTGAGATGATTCTTCCTCAAATCAAACTTGCATATCTTCAGTGAATGGAAGAAAGTGGGTTTTTCTTAGTCCTGCTAAATATTGAGATGAGATGGGCATTCCTGTGTAGGGTGATGGTGGCTGGTCCCATGTTCAGCCAAGCAGTCTGTGCTCCTCAAGAACATTGCTAGTGGTAGATACTGAATAACAGACAATGTTGCTTTTAAAAACTCAGTAGCTCTTTTATCAATTTAGCAAGGTTGGAAATGTACAAAAGTATAAAATTACTGACCAGTACTGTGAAAACGGAAGTCCAGTAGAACTGTTGGAGTTGACTGAAGTTCAGGACCTCAGAAATTTTGCAGGTCACAATATAAAGAGTCAGAAAGACATGCTGAATTATTAAAAATATAGGCTAGGATATGGCATCTGCTGCTGAGAAGTAGGTTATATGAAGACGTGTGCGTTATGTGGCTAATGATGTTGGTGTTGGCATATATGGAAGTTAATTTAGGCCTTTGTCATGGGATTCTGTCCAAACGCAAGAAAATATTAGGTGTGTGCACACATACTGAATGAGTCTAACTCTAGCTTTCTCCCTTCAGACAGCCATAACATCCCTTCTTCAAACAGCCTTGTCTGTTGCTATCAATGTTATGAACACCATAGGGAGAGTTTCAGAATGACAGACATCCAACCATTTTGGGAATTTTTCTCTGTTTTCTCTGTTTTTTCTCTAGGAAGTAAATGAGGGTTTAAGGTGTTTTGTTGTTTTTTTTTTTTTCCCAGCTCAGAATTTATGACATAACATCTGAGATGCAGAAAGTTTTACTGTCCTGAGAACTTCTGTAATGCATTTAATTTAAATCCTTTCCATTGCAACAAATTTGTGAGATGTATTCTTATTTAGAAACTTATCAGCATTTTAGATATAACTTCTTAAAATTTCCACAGGTTCTATGGACATTTTTCTTTCTGGAATGGGAATGGGTAAAGGAAATAGGATGTTTTGAAGAAAATCACTATCCTGGCATTATATGCTGCAATTATTTGTGTTTAAATACACGGGTGGCAATGCTATGAAATGACTGTATCCTCCTGTTGCCACAAGAGGGCTGTATTTTCCTAGAATTAGATTTTCTTTAAAACGCACAAATTTAAACTGATTGTTTTTGTTGTTTTCTCTAAATTGCTCTCTCGAGTGTTAAAATGTGAATATAGAGTATCTGGTAGAATATGTGGCATGCAAGGAGATACTGATGAGCTGAATCCTGTAAGTAGAGCAGAATAAATTATTTTACATCAGCAAAGTCATGAACCTTTTCTTGGACTATGCTTGTGGAATATGTTAGGCACATGAAAAATCAGTGTCATGCTACATCATGGTAGTTCAGATACAGTTTTCATGGTGCTTTTCAAGGAGATTTTGATCTCACATATGAAAAATAATATGCTTGTACAATTCTTGCTGTGTTCTCAGTGTTTGCTTCCTTCTGATTCTTTTCAGCTCTTAGATCTCCTTTCATTCCTCAAGGATCATGTTGCAGGCCATGTAAAATACTTAAAAAGCATTAAGAGGTAGTGTACTGGGACAACAGAATTAAATACTTACATTACAGAAAAAAACAGTTTTCTGTAATTAGAAATTTTCTTTTTTCCTTTAGTAAGGAAAATAATTTGAAACATAGTGAATAATTTGTAATATATGTCCATTATAATTTCTTATATTTTTGCATATTCTGTATATAACCTTTTACTTTCTTCATAGAATAACCTATGCAAGTGCTACTGAGACGAATTAAAAGGTCTCAGTACAAAACCTGTGACACTGATGTGCTTATTTGGTGCCACTCACTAAGTCACCCTATGCCGTTAGTTGTTTTTCTGTGCCATAAATGTCATTATTTATCAAAATTTAATATTAATAATTATGTTACAGCAAAATACATATTTCAGGGGAGAAAATAATTAATTGCTAGTTGAAAGGTATTTTCTATTATAAACTTCATTTTCAAACTTCTTCTGAATTAGAAAAAAAAATCAAACTTCATTTTAGTATCTCTTTTTCCATGGCACATATTTTGTGACACAATGAAGAATGAAATCTTTCCTCTGTTGAAGTGTGGTGGCACAAACTTCAGTCTCTGAAAAGGTTTTCTTTCATAGTTCATGTTAAAAAGTAGAATTAATGCTTAGTGAATTGTGATTGCTGATTTTTGGCTTCGGCAGAGGTAAAATGCTCTTTGTTAAGGATCATTTGTCCCTTTCAAACATTTGGTGTGATGTTACTACCAGAGATTTATTAAGTGTACTAAGACCCTAGGAAGACAAGGAAGGAATGATGCAGTGTCTGTTTTGAAGCTCAAGCTGAGGTATTTAAAGGTTTAGGCTCTTAAGATTTTAACTTATGTTATGAATTGTGTATGGAAATAATTTATATTGATGTAGTGAATATTTTAGAAATTTCACTTCATGTTGAGATAAATATGTATTGTTCTTTGTTAGCACTTCTGTCTGTATTTCCAGATGTATACAGCAGAGATGAAGAACAAAGTGGGCCATTGCTTATCCTTTCCAAACAAGAAATTATCCAGTCAGATAGGAATGAAACCCTAAGAACAGTCTTTCTGCTTGAAATAAGGGACCTTAAAGATCGTCTAGTCCCAACTCCCCCTGCCGTGGGCTGGAACACCTCCCACTGGACCAGGCTGCTTGAAGCCTTGTCCAGCCTGGCTTTGAACACTGCCAGAATTGGGGAATCCACAACCTCCTTGGGCAACCCGTTCCAGTATCTCACCACCCTCACAGTAAAAATTTCATCCTAATACCTAGCTAAATTTCCCCTCTGTTAGTGTGTACCCATTCCTCCTTGCCCTGTCACTCCAGTTCTTCTCAGAGAATCCTTCTCCAGCTTCCCTGTAGGTCCCTTCAGATACTGGAAAGTGTCTGTGAGGTCCCCCACACAATCCTCTCTTTTCCAGGCTGAACAGCCCATATTTTGTCAGCCTGACTTCATAGAAGACGTCCTCCAGTCCTTTAAACAATCTCCTGGCTCTCCTCTGGAATTAGACTTAGAATGTGCTCCAGGTTTAGATTTACCAGAAGTAAATAATGTTTTTTATATGATCTTTCTAAAAACTAGTTAACTGTTTTGCTGCAATTGTGACCTTGCAAAATGGTAGGCAGCTGTTGGAGGTTTGGTTGTTTTATCTCCCTGAGTGCTCTGACTGAGTATCTCTGGGTTTTTTAGTGCACTAAAAAAGGGCCTTTAGTGCATTTTGCTAGAAGAAAATAGTGCAACTACAAAAATGTTCCATTTGTATTAGTGTTTGTGCTATCCCCAGGCTGTTTTTCTTTCATCTTTTCTTCTGGTGAAAGTAGAACATATTCAGTGCCTTACCTGCTGTGAAATACATGACACTAATATTCATGTGTATGTGTTGGAAAGCAGCTCCTTGACTCAGTTATCATAATACAATTTTTTTATGTTTCTAAGAACTTGTATAATGCTTGACAAATAGAGCACTTGTGCTCCAGCTGTCTGAAACTCTTAACTGGTGTAGGGTATGTTTGCTTGTATTATTTCAAGGTCTTGTATTTTGCAAACTATTGGCCAGGACGAGTGATGCCACTCTGTGATCAGAGATTTGGATGGACAGTTAAGAAACCCATTACAGCTGCTAGTGTTGCACAGCACAAATCTTTATTCTTCCTTTTTCTTGGAGTCATGTGTCATCCATCCCTGTACCTCGTCTCCTATTGTCACAATTTTCTTTTGTATGCATTTTCTTTCTTTATTTATTTTTAAAATTATTTTTGCTTTTCTAGGTCTGGGTGGGTTCAGTCAAAGAAATAACTCTTGATGACCTCTGTGCAGAGGACGAGGACTCCTCACCATCAGAACTGGTGTATTCTATTACTCCACCTAGTAATGGACATTTGGCTCTGAAGTCTTCTCCAAACAAGAGCATCCTTACTTTTACCCAGGCTCATATAATTAAAGGGCAGCTGGTATTTGTACACAATGGTATGTGATTTCAAAAACACCAGAAAAGTGCTCCTATTCAGTATATTTGTGTTTATAATCCATTAAAGATCCTATTGTAACATCACAAAGATCCTGGAACATTGGTTATGTGAAGTGTTATACACTGGTTATACATTATCTCAAAAACTAAACAAGATGTCTGATGTCTACTTAAATACTGGGATACCTTGATGTTCTTGTGGTTCATTAGATAGCAGCCTTCTTTCTGAAAGCAATTTTGCAGTAGGGGAACATTTCCATGCACCTTTCAGAGATAGGAAATCCATTTTGTGATCAAAAATTTCCTGAAACTTTTCTGTCTTGCTACAGTGCAGTGCTGTTCATGGACCAATAGTCTCACAGATACCTGTTGTAGATGGATGATGAAGTTATAGTTCATCTGTGTGATATTGTTGTCCCTTTCAGGTTCTGAAAGAATTAAGCTTTAAACATTGACTCTTTCTCCTATTGTCCAGAACTAGATATTGGGTTTTTTTTTTTTGCATTTGGGAGAATGTGTGGGGAATAAAAGTAGTCAGGGCAGCTTCGTGCATCCTTGAGTGGCAGTGGTAGGAAGATGCAGGAAAGAACTTCCCAGTGGGGTTCCAGCCAGAAGAGGTAGGGCTTTCACAGGGTGATAGCTACCTGTTTCCTGCTCCAGGTGTATTACTACGTACCTCAGTTGAAAGAAGAAAGAAGTTGCTACAGAAGGAATAAATCATTGCTTTGGGATGGAGATAGAAGAGATGGCTCTCCTGCCACCCCTGAGGCAGGCTGGAGTTCCAATGCTCCCTTGGGTGCAGCAGTCACTGCAGATTTGTGCTGCGTTTTCATGAGGTTGAAGTACTCTGCCTTATAATGCACTGTCTTGCAAAGTGCATATGTGTTGCTGAAATTGCTTTTACAGTCAGCTGCTGGTGAGCTCTAAGTATCCTGCTCAAATAATTTGGTCAGAAAATAAAAGGTCAAGCTCATGATAAAAGTGAGCCAAGCTATTTAAACTGTTCCAAGGAAGACTTTGACATGTAAAAAGCCCTGTGATGGTAGGACAGCGTAAGGAAATTAATCCGCTTTGTGTTCCAGAAAGGGCAAATGCACATCTGTAGTCTTAGAGAGTGAATATTGATTAATAAAAGTGAAAAGAACAGAAAATTTCATTTTGCAGTGAGTGGGAGTGTAGAGTAAATTTGTAACATAAAATTGCCCAGGTTGTGTGTCAGGTTTTGTAGCCGCTCTGGCTATGCTGTCTGCTCAACCTTATGGTCTGCAGTGCTTCACAAAGTACTCTGGTCATTTAGCTTCTTTGCATTTCTTGGTCAGCAATTTTCTTCCCTCCTTCATCTTGACTTGTTGCTGGAAATGTAATTGTTATTCCCATCTTATTGCCTCCGGCCTTTACCTGGGGCTTTCCCTTATGTTGTTGCTGTCAGTCAGCTTTTTATCCCTTTTCTCTATGTTTCCTCTGTTCCTTGTCATCAGTCTTACAGTGTGTGCTGGCTTCTTTGTCTCCTCCCCATCTACTCTTCCTACTCACTTGAACCCTTTCCAAAGGTAAGAGCAGGTTCTCCTTGGCTGAGGCAGCTCTTCCATCCTCTGGCACTATACATTTTTTACACCTGTATGTGGCAATGACTCTTCATCCTCAGTGTCTTTTTTACTGCCAATGAAAGTACTACCATACTTTGCTTTTATGCTTCTAAGTTAGACCTCAGAATTTTCCCTTTACATTGCTCAGGCTTATGAGTTACATTATGCTGCTTATTCTGTGGTGTGAGTTGCAAATCTTCCTCTTTGTTCTCATGTTTTCCCTGGATTTTTTAATTCTTTCCTCCATAATCCCTGATTGTTCTATCACCAGCGTAAATGCAAAACTAGAACACACTTTTCTGTACCCCTCTTTCAGCATAAGAATCCCTTCTCTTTTTCACTCTTGCTTCACTCTAGGGTGCTCCCCTCTCACTTCTGCAGTATGGGCCTTGCCCTTAGACGCTAACAGTGTTGTTCTTAGGGCAGTAGTAAATTGAACTCTTGTTGGTTCTGAAGTCTTTTGCTTCTCAGTGCAGCTTTTACAAACCCTCTTTCTGCTGTCCTTTTAATCACCTCTGATCAGTTACATCTTAAAAAATTAATTGTGATAAAATTATAAATGCTCTGCCCAAGCAGAACTTCAAGATGCAGTTCTGTTCCTGACTGCTGATGACAAAACGTTTATGTCAAGGAAGCAGTTGACCTGCCTTAGCCAAAAAAGCAAGTGAGGCTGTGTAGGCAGATTCATTTGGGTTTTTTTTTAACTCAGTACAATTAGTAGACTCCCAGATGCTTTTTTGAATAAGCAACTGGCTCTTTTTTTGTCAGAATACATCAGAAAATATAAGCTTTTAAAATAAAAACAATATGATCAGGTCTTCCCAAGCTGCCTGGCTAATACAAGAGCATTTCTTACGTGCATTTTTAACTGTAATCTCAGAACACACATTTGATTCTTCTGATATGTTAATTTATAGTTAGGCAAAGTATGATAATTTTTACGTGAAAGTATGTGGTACTCTCTGGCTTTCAGTAGCTGTATTTTTGTAGCAATATCTTATGGCTAAATTGGACAAAGCAAATACAAGAGCATGGTAATTCTTTGCAACAGTTAATGTTTCACTTTTTTTTTTGTCTTTTTACCTAATTGAACAACATGGGGAACCTCTGCTTAAAAGCAGCCTGTCAGTTCTGAGACATGTATTTTTACAGGAATCCACTCAAGACTCCTGGAGGTATTTTGCTGTTGCTTGTGCCAAAGTACATACAGGGTCCTAAGATTAAAGGGAAAATTGTGCATTTGTTATGAGTACATATAACCTCTGAAATAGTTTAAGCTATGACAACATACCTTCTTCAGCAAAGCTAAAGTGCAGCATAGAGGCTAAGGAAAGAACCCGAGAGGTTATTTAGACCTTTAAATATAAATCAGAATGAAAGAATATTCGAGTTACTTTTCTCCCCAAATTCCTTCTTTGCCAAAATGTGACTGCCTAAGGGCTTTGGACCCTCCTAACACATAAATGGACTTGGAAATTTTGGAGTAATTTTCTCCCGAAGTTTAACTACATTTCAGCTCCACCGACTCAGTGGAGAAAGAGAAGAAGGGGGCACTCTTGCTGATTTACATCTAAGGAGTGTCTGGCTTTCACTGAAAACAACAGCCAATAGTTCTTCCTCGGAGTGTGTTAATTGCATTATCAATTTATTTAATTCTAGTTAAGATACAAAGGCTGTGATCAAAAGTTGCTTTCAGGATGATCTTGGATGTATTGCTAAGGAAATACTTTCCTGTCTGCTCATTCAGGAGTCACTTTGGCAGTCACACTGACACCACCCAAGACTTTGATTGTTGAGACAGAACCCCCTTCTCATCTGGTGGCTCCAGTAAGCCCTGCTTGACATACCCAACACTCACACAGTGAAACAAGGTTTCCTCACTGACTTCACCTCAGGTTTTCCTTAGCAGAATCTCAGGTGCCTGTATCCCTAAAATAAATTAATTATTGTGCAACAACAAAATAACTGCTGGGAGCCCCTGACAGGGGAGCCTGACCAAAAGACTTTGCAGTCTAAGCCACAAAATCTGAAGTCCTCAGTTCCTGCCGTGTCTCTGAGTGTTGGTCCCCTGGCAGCAGGTCCCCTTGCCATTTGTTAAGCAAAGGCTCAGCAGTTCAGGGCCTCTTGCCTCAGGTTTCTGCCACCCAGAGCTCAACCTGCAGCTCCACTGCAGCTGCACCCAGAGCTACCTGCCCTGAATATATTCCTCAACAATATTTCACTGTAGCCAAGAGTGAAAGGTGTCCAGTGTATGTTTGTGTTTTGTGTGACAGAGTAATACAAGAATAAATTTGTGGTTTTGATTTCCACAGGAGCAATGTCTGGAGGCTTCAGCTTTTAGGTGACAGATGGTTTGAACTTTGCACCCTGACAGATTTTTAGCATCACAGCTCAGGTGCTGGTCTTTAGTCTTGAAGTGAACAAAGGGCTCGGAGTCTTTCCAGGTCTGTTTTTTGAGATGATAATGATTTTGTCCACTTGAAAATATTGCCTAATATAGAGTTATTTGTCAGATAATTAAGTGACTAAACTGTGGAAAACTGTAGCTGGGAATATTTATGTGTGTTTTTACAAAAAGGGTATGCTGCAAAAAGGGTATCTTTTTTCTTTACAAAAAGCAGTATGCTGTCTGTTTTCTAAGACAGCATACTGCTTTTTTGCTTTGTATTCTTTAACCTTTTGATATGTGTGTGCTTGGAGTCAGAGAAACTGTCAGTGAAATGTTCAACTACAATGTGATAATAACACTGTCTGCCTAAGCTCTGGAGATTTCCTATTCAGGTTTGTTTAAAATCTCTGTAGTCCATTCAGATATTTAGAGATGTGTTAGGTGGTTGTGATAACACCTTGTAAAAGTAATAGAGGAGTGAAGCTTGTGGGCATGAAATTCTGAATAGCACATGTAAGTGTTCCAGATTGCTAGTTCACTTTTCTTTTGCTGAAAATGAGTTACAGACAGCAGCACAGATTCACTGAGGAATCAGAAGAAGTGAAAACTTTGATTCATATTTGTGCATTTGTAGCTAGCTGGTTCAGCAGCTGAGTATTTTTTTAAATGAAATAGTACCATTGAAGGAGTTGATGTGCTAAGAGGTCTCACCAGAGCCGTTTATTTCTTTGCACTGGCAAGAGTAATCCCTCATTGAGTTAGGAATCTAACATTTATTGCAGGATTAAAGGAGAAATAAAGATTAGTTTTCTCTCAGTAGTATCTTGTATCACACTTTATGATGCCTTCTTTTTTCTGTTTCTCTGAATGTGATCTGTAGAATCAGAGAGATACTAAGAATTGGCAGAGTTCTAGAGATTGTGATCTGTACCTTGATTAATTAATTGGATATGGAAGAGGAGCACTGTATCTTTTTACACTTCCTGAATATAAGTTGCATAAACAAAGGTTTGCAGCAAAAGCCACTTAAACACAGGCAACAAAAATGAGATTGTAGCAGCATGAGCTTCTAATTCAGTCAGTATAAATGGGATTCACATATATCCACTTAGAAGGCTTATTAACCTGCAATTTTTGTGTGTAAGGTTGTCTTGGGCAAAGGGATTTACTGGAATTCTATCTTAAGCCAATGATAATTGTAAGAAAAATATGCCTATACTTGCGTAGAAGGCAAAGTCTCTAGGCTGTCAATCAGTTCTTCCATTTACAAAATACAGTATTTCTTTCAGCACTGCAAACTGTATTCATCCAAGATTGCAGTTTTTTTCCCTGAATTCTCACTTACTTTGGGTTAGCAAAATTTCTTTTAGATGTTATAAAGTGTTACTGGCTTTTTTTTACGTGTTCTCTTTATGGTATTTTTTATATTCTGGAGCTATATGGCTTTCAGCTGTACTTTGCCATCATGAAATGACTGTTACAACAATGAGGATGCCAAATGGTTACTATATATAAAAACAACAGCCAGTGTCCTGTTAAATTTTATAGCCCTACTAAAAAGAGATATTTTTGAGCCAGCTTGAGAAATTTTCTCTCTGGGGTAGTAAAAAATGAATTTATTGTCAAGAATTTACCATGAATTTACCAGTCTTCATGACTGGGTGTAAACTATTCTCTAAAGCATATTGTTCTGCAATTGTATAAGAGCATGAACTGCTGTCTTTTTTTGTGTTGGGTATACCAGATCTGTTTATATAATTAATAGATTTTTTTCTGTTTTAACAGAAGCTTGTTTTATTCAACATATCAGAAAATTGACTGCTAGATATATTAGCTTTTTCTACTGTATGCTAGTTATGTGCAATGGAAGGATTTGCTTCTTCAAGAGGGCAATTGCTCAAACAAGAAATGGGTTGAGTTTCTCTGAGAAGAGTAAGCCTGACTTGTAGTTAATTGGAAGCAGAGCTGTCAAATCAGTTTGTAGATGAGATTATTTATAACTGTTCAGCAGTGGTAGGGAGAATGCTCATGCCAAAGCCTTTTCTAAATCTTAAATGTAGGCAGTAAAAATTATCAGGCACCAACGTTATGCTGTTGCACTCTACTTGAATTTATTAGCTTCGCCCTACACAGTGTCACTTGTTGTTTGTCTTCCTCCTCTATCTGTTCCTGTCCCCTGTGTTTGGGTGGGGTTTTTGTGATCTCTCCTTCTGTGATTGGGAACACACAGGCAGTGTTCTCACTTCATTTTCTTTCACCCAGTCTACTGGCTTCCTCTCTCTGTTGAGGTGTCAGACCAGAGAACTGCTGTGAGTGCCAGAGAAGTTCTCAACTCTCAGGTGAGAAGTGGGTGAAGGAGAAGGTTATGTCTGGGGGAGGATGCTAATTTACAGAAGAGCATGATAGACTATGTTGTCTGTGTCTCTAGACTCTATTTCAGCTTGTGGTGTTCAGTGAGTGAGGTCAGATCTACTAGGAATCAAGGGGGTTTTGTAACAGATGCCCTTGCTCCCCATGGCCTTGCTCTGTGGTGGCAGTGGTGTGGTACCCTGGCATGGTAGCTTCCATCACTACAGTGTGACCATGTTTTAGAGTTACTCTATCCTACTCTGTTACGGCAGTAAGGCCTTATTTGCATAACTAGCAGGTTATGCATTTGCAGGTTTATGTGGTCTGATTAACTGTTGTGCTAAATTGTACATCTGCTGTATGCACAAGGTCATTGTTTCCTCCCTTCCTGTCACAGAAAAAAAGGAAAAGAAGGGAGATGTAGAGGAGGGAGACTTCTTGAATTAGATATTGTCTGGGAGAATTTTTCTCAACCTGAGAGACTCCTTCACTTTTCAAAACAGTATGGACGCAGAGACACATGGGAAGACAGATGGGAAAACAAATGGGAAAACAGAAAATCTTATAACAACTCTATTTCAAAGCAGTTGTTTTTTTGAACCAGAGCACAAGCAGAAGTGAAGAAGCAGACTCCTGGTATTAATAATGGCTTTCAAAGCATCCCTATTCTTCACTGTCCTTACCATGTTTTTTTCTTCTGAATATTATGGCATGCATATATATATGTGTGTGTGTGTGTGTGTGTGTGTGTGTGTGTGTGTGTGTGTGTATGTGTGCATGTATGTATGTAAAATATATATATGTGTTATTTTGTGTTAATTCGGACTTCAAGTATATTTAATACTTTGAAATTTTGTATTGAAACCTATAAAGCTTGTTGCCCATGGAGAAGAGAAAATCTGAAAATGGAGGCAAAAGTGGGGATACAGGGGGAATAGGATGATGGGAATCTTGCTCCTCTAAAATTATCATTGAACATAAATTTTAGTTTGCTGATTGTGTACCTTGAAACTGCATCAAAAAGAAGCCAGATAATTTTTTTTTTTCTTTTAGGAAATTACTAGCTAGGAAAATTACTAGCTATGTCAAAAGTTGTCTTGGTTTGACTAATGCCAGAAAGCTCTTTATAATCTTTAAGACAGAAGGTAGTAACCTTAGTAAGGCTAGTGTCATGCTATGTATTAAAAGAATTTTGTTACCACTCAGTCTCCATCCATCTTAATAAATAATACATTATTTCAGTTCAGGCTGTTATTTCTGTTACATTTCTGCCTTCCTAGTTTGTTTAATTCAGTACTTATATTTTAATTTTATTTAATGAAAATCCTATTTCATATTGATAAAGTGTAGTTTTGTTAATGATTGATTTTTATGTTTTTGGTTTATGTGTTCACCAGAAACTTTGCTGTTTTGAGTCTTCTCTCAGTTGAATAACCTATGTCTTCTGTGGCAACTGGGAATACCAAAAACAGTGGAGTTTGAATTTGGTTCTAGACATGTGATGTAGAAACAGAACTTCTTATACATGCTCTGTTTTATACTTCAGGTAGTTTTTGCAGAAGCCAGTATTTAGTGATTACATGTGCTGAAGAGAACTGCATTTTTTTTGTTTTTAAAACATGGGTACATCCTACCAATGGGCTTTTAATTGAAAAAGCTGTTGAAGGGTTGTAACCAGAAGGTAACTAGAAAAAGAGTAACCCTGATGATCTTATAAAATGTTATTAAAATGCTAAGTAGAATATCTAGGTGAGAGTGTGAGTTGTGGTTACAAAACTTAGACTTCTGGAAAAAAATTCTGTTGTAAATCTTCTTCCTATACTTGACATTTTTTAGGTTCCAGGAAACCTATTTCACAACATGATCTGAAAGCTGTAACCAATGATGTGACCAGTGCAGGAAACAGAACTATAACTTTTGTGATTGTAACTTCCACAAAACTTGGAAGGCTTATCAGAGTAGATTCTGATGATACCACTCAGGAAATCTTCAGTTTTACACAGTCTGTGGTAAGCATTTATTTTATAACTAGTTGAGTGTAGATTGTTACTTCAGAGGGCATCTCAGTTGCTCATTCTTCATGTGATCCATTTATATCTGTTAAGTAACCAGGCATATGTGACCCATCAGTGCAATCACCAAGATTTGCTATGTCATTAAATATCTGGCATCTAGTAATGAACACAAGAGGAACCTTTGTTCCCTTCTGCTTGGATACTAGCAGGGTCTTGGCAATTCCCACTATTTTGCTTGTAAGGCTGTTTGTCAAGAAGAGCTGTTCTGGTGCCATTAACGAGCAGTCAGAGGTTGGAAGCTTTTAGTTTTTGGCAGAAGGTGCAGCCTTTTCCTCTATGAAAAGTCCAAGTATCAGATCCATTTCAGCTGTACAAAGTCCTCATGGCTGTCCCCAAGATGACTTTTATTGACTGAATTGGCTGTGGTACTAAGTGTGTGAAGTATCTTAACTGTGATACAGGCTCTCTTACTGAATGACTAAAACGTGGCAGCTTATGTAACTTGATGGAAAAATTCTTCTGCAAAAGGAATGATTTGTCTGTGTGCAGAATTTGAATATGACTATCTTCAGCATACATTAAACTATTCTCAGAAAATTAGATTGAGATAAAAGGGTGTCAATCTTCTGACTTTGCTCATGGGAAAACTTATGTTTACAGATTTTAAATATAGCTATATGATTGAGTATATGAAGGAATAATAAACTCTTGGCCAGAATTTGAAACTTGGGCAGTAAAACCTGGAAAAGGGACAACATTTTTATTTGTTCTCATCAGGCTTTGAAACAACCTGACCAAGGACCGTTGTAGAATGGGCCTCCACCTGGAATTTATAAATCAAGATGAACACAGAATGGTCCTCATAAAAAACATGTAATCCCATTATATCATTGGTCTTGTTTCAAAAGTTGCTGAATTTTGTCTTACTTTATGAAAGTGATAAATTGTATAATGACACTTGACCCTTCTGATCCCAAAATATGTGATTTTTATGAGTATTAGATGAAACAATTAAGCAGGTTAGACAGAAAATATTACAGCTGAAGTTTTGAAGTGTCACTCTTTTTGCCTATGGATATGACCATTATGTGTGTTTATCAGACAGTACCATGTCACTTATTCTCTGTAGCTTAGTTTTTAGTAATGTAAATACTTTTAACTTTGTAAACTGTGGAAGGTTTTGGGCTGAAATAATATGTATGCTTTTCTTGTTTATTGGACATATTTCTATTGGCCATTTTAATTTCAAACAAGTAGAGCTAAATGACTTCTTGCAGGTGGAATTCAAGTATCCAAAGAAGATTGCTATTTATTCTGGTAGAGGGTGAGATTTAAGAGGGAGAAAAGGGATCCTAAATAAACTTTTAGTCCAGTGTGTTGTAATCACAGGAACTTAAATATAAGTGAAGAAAATTACATTTATGTTATAAACATTTTACATTTTCCGTGTAACTGAGATTAAAGCATTTCGTTTCTGTTTGGTAATAAGTTTGTAAAACTGATCTGAATTGAAAAACATCTTGTATTGGTGTAGGTCTGTGGGTATTCATTGACTTAATTCTGTGTTGAGGAACTTGGAATTTCACTTTGGAAAAGCAGTTACTGTTTTTGTTGGGGTGGTGAACTCTTCTGTATGCACTGTGTTTATTGCTTTGTTGCCAAAGGGAAAAAAACCTAGCAAAAAGAAACAGAAATTACTATTGCATTCCAAGACATTTTTCTTGAACAGATTAGCTAATAGAAGAAAATTATTTGCACATTAAACACTCTTGAGTAACACAGGAGTTTCTTAGCATAATATTTGATTTTTGCTTTTCTCTGCGGTACTTTCTGTGATATCTTGGAAGTATTTTCATCTCACAGCCAGCTGCAACTTCTTCATTATATAGGGTCATTGCAGAGGTAAACACAGAAATCCTCACTAATTCCACTTAGCCCAGATGTTAGAATGGATTTGCAGTCAAAAAACCCCAAAACAACCAACCAATTAAGATGGATACTAAACACTGCTAAATTTAAAGGATGTGTATTGTGCCTGTATTTGTTACGAAAAATTTACTGTCCTCAGCTTCTGTCCTAGAGAGGAAAGTTACCCTGAACTAACACATCCTTTTACTATTATTTTTTTATTTGTCCTATAATAGCAATTAAGAATTAAATCAGTACAGGGAAAGCAGAAACCTGGAGATGTGCATAAATGATTTTATCACATCAGTCTAAATTTTTTACAGAAAAATTGGGTTGTTTTTGAGGCTGCTGAGAAAACTGACTTTAAAAGCCCAGTTTGCCTAGTGATCTCAGTGGGGGCTGTTGCAGTAATTTCAGGATTCAGTCTCTCTGTATTTACACCTCAGATTCTATACTTCTAAACTGCTTCATCTGTGATAACACCGGGGGGGTTTGTTTTCTTTTTTCACATCTTTCAAGCATATATGATAGAAATGTGTACTAATGAGCCCCTTCAAGGTGTTTGCAGGGTGTGAGGAGTGTGTTTAATTTAAAATAGTAAATTTCCAGCACCATCCCAGAAAGGGATCTCTCTGGCAGTTACAAACTAACAGATGCAGGTCTGGTCAGTGGTTTCCTGGGAACTTGCCAAGGGTTTAATGGGTGTAACTATCTTCTCTCCAGGCCAGTGAATGAATTACCAAGTAGACCAGATGCTGAATCTACT